>NC_134415.1:55129934-55432964 GCF_030867145.1 Opisthocomus hoazin
ATACACTTACAGTAAGACGAAGTTGATTTATTTTTTACAAGTCCCTAGGCATAGCACGGGTTTTTTTTGTACTTCAGTGTGTGCCAGAAACGAAGAGGGTCACGTGGCTCAGGCAGGTCCTGTCTCATCCCTGCTCTTGCTGTAGTGTTGGAGCCTGGGACTTTTTATCAAACACATTTCTAAAATCTGTCAGGCAGGGGACGTGTTCCCACAGGGGCTGCAGCTGGACGCGTGCTCCTCGGCTCCTGCTCCCAGCCGAGAGAACGAGCCCCGGCTCCGGTCTGGAAGCTGGCTGGCCACATGAGCGCAGCACCGTGACCAAGGTCGTATCCCACCTCCAGAGGGGACAAAACACAGCAAAATCTGGGATCTCGCTCTGCTCCCAGACATGCGGCCATTGCCCTAGAAGCAAATTGCTTAGACCAGCAGAGTAAAACATGAGACAAGCGGGTTCCTCTTCCCTGCTGTGTAAAGACACACATGTTCACACAGCTCCTGTGCGTGCCTGCTGTGTTTCTCAGTTTTACACCGGAAGCACTGGGCTGCTTGGATTCACATGCATAGTAAGCCACGGGGAATGTAGGGACCAGATGCTGCTGTTTATGTCGTGCATTTCCTTAGCTACGAGCCCTGGAAGAGCAGGCACTGGCTGTGCAGAGGGGCACTGCCTTCGTGGGGTGGCTGGCGTCACGCCTGCTCGGGGCAGCCCACGCAGGCCGGCTCAGCCTGCCGGGCTGCACACAAGTGCCACTGGGGAGGGGAAATTCAGTGCCTCTACATCACATATGCCGAATTTTTTTTTCCAGTAATAAAGAAATGCCACACCTCTGCAGCACCTCTTGTCGCTAAATAAAGATCTCCAGTGTATGTATGGCACTCATTGCTGCAGACCCTAAACATCTGTGGTCATTTTTACCCTGCTATTATGTATCTGAGGCAAAAGGGAATTCCTTTCCCCATTCCACAGGGTCACAAGAAGGCAGTGATCTGCCCAAAGCCGTGGAGGGCAGTGGTGATGGAGCAGCAAGGAATCTTCTTCCTGCCAGCCACAGGCTGGCCAACTTGGGAAAAAGCAAGAGAAGAGAAAAGCTGATTTAAGAGCATGCAAAGAGTTGGGAGAGAAGATGAAAGCACGTTACTGGTGAGGCTGCAGGTAAGCCTGACAAAAAGCAGGCAGGCAGCACAGCTTGTGTGGATGCGTGATGCTGAGACCTAGGAGGAAGGGCTTGTGTATCTCCTGCCTGCTCATGTGTCTCATACTTTCTTGTCTTTAAATCCCTTTCCTTTCACTGCGGTGCATTTGAGCATGCAGATCTGCATTTCAAGCCCATGCAGTGAAGCAGGCAGATGCAGAGCTGTGACACTCGAAGTCTCTCTGACTGGCACCGGTGTGGAGCCCTGAGTCAGCAGCAGGGCTGGACGCAGAGGGCTGGGTGTCGGAGACAAAGACCACACCGCGTGCTCCTCCTGCCCCAGGTGTCCATGTTCTCCATGTGGTGGAGAAAGATCTCTTGTGGCTGTAAAGTGCTGGCAGGACTACCGCCGGCTCCCAGCAGAAAGCTGTGCTGACAGATTGAGAGTAGCGTCCTGCAGCGATGTGCTCACTTCCCTTTCATACCATGAGCATCCTCTCCTAGTACTGAGTCATGCTGCCCAGTGCCTTAAGTTGTGTTTGTTGTGGCAAAACCCCACAGGATGCTCTTTCGCTGAGGAGGTCGAGATGTTACCGTTCCCTTCAGTGCATGGCGTAGTGAGTTATCTGTGGTGGGGAAGCGGAGCATGGCTGGGATGCTGGCCCTGCTCCTGCAGACCTTCCTGGCTCTGCGGTATGGGAGGACAGGCAGCCGTGGGGTGCAGCGCCCACGTGGAAGGGGTGGAGTTGCTGATCTCTGTCAAATGACAGTTTGTTCTTTGTTTTCTATGTTTTCCAGATGTCACCTGCTAGCTTCAGGGGGAAGGGAAAAATTAATGTGAAGAAACTATTTTAGTAATTTGCCTGGAAAGCCAGGTGCCTTTCCAAGCAGCTTGAACCGCTTTTAAACTAAAACTGCAGAAGAAAGAGAGCTGGGGTTTCACCATGGGCATCTGTAAAACAGCAAGCAGCTACCAAGGTGTCTTGGGAGGGACTGGTTTGCCCTCGGGCAGAAGCCAAAACCAGTTGCTTCCCTCTGCGCCCATCAGCTACCTGCAAGACCAAACTCACGCTGGCAGGGAGCACTGACCGCGAGCCCAGTCCTGCCCTCCCTGTTAGTGGCTGCAGTCAGGTATGGGAGGCCACCAATCTCTTTTCTTTCTGTCCCTGCTTTTGTCTCATGCTTAGATGGGCCTGGTTTCATATCGAGCAAGCATAATATGGTACAAACTGGTTATCATGTTTGGGGTGACAGGACACTGGCCTTTGCGTGTGAACGACCTCTAGATTAAGCCCTCTAGAGAAAGCAGTGGCTGCCAGTTCATCCCTTCAGGGGGGGTATAATTTGAGATGGCAGTTGTGGCATTTGAGTTCACTTTAATGTAACATCTTAGAGCCTATCTGTATAATTCCTTTCTTGCCTTTTGATCTCTGTCTCCTTCCCCCCAAGCCCAACCACTTTAGCCATTATCTAAGAGCTCCTTGTTGATGAAACAGAACAGGGAAAATGCATCATACTTTAGTATACTCTTAGCATAGTAAGATTTTTATGAGGAAATAACAGATAAAAGGCTTCTTGAGTAGAAAGGGGAAAGTAGATCAAGAACATTAAATAAAAATATACGTTTAAAAAACCTGAAGCCTTCAGAAACCTGGAAAAAATACGTCTGTGTAATGTGAAGTAAAGTCATAATTTCCCCTATTAACACACACTAAAACAGAGCTAAATGGTTGCACCACATCTTGGTGAGTGATTTTAGGAAGGCGAGTTTCATGCTGCTTGATGAGAGGTTGCTAAGCGGTCTCCTATATTCATTAGTTATGTAAACAGGGATGTAAAATAGCCCCTTTTTTGCATGTGCCTAAAGAAACAGAGCTTGGACCCTGGCAACTATAAATTAATCCTACTGCTTCCTGGAAGTCTGTCAGACTGATGGGATTTTTTTTCCTTTTGAATGGGGAATATGCTATTTGGAGAGAAGAAAAGAATATTCTTGAGTTCTTGGCTCCTTTCTTGGTGTGCATGGATTGCAGAGAATCAAGGTGGGTTTAAGTATTTTTGAGTAAACATGAAACATATTGAAGGGGATAGTTTCCTCCTGGAATTAAGGTACACACCAACACTCACTTCCATCCTGTCCCCAGGCACTACTGCATTACAGTGGTTAATGAGTTTTAGAGAGAAGTAATTGTAAATATGAACTAGAAAGCACGTGTTTATGTTTTTCTGGTCACCTCTTTGAGAAGTACTTGATGAAGCCAATTAACATTTTTCAAAGGGAAAAAAAGTCAATCTCTTTTTCACAGTGGAAATCGGTCCTTTTCTTGAAGTCTCAGTGTTCAGTTCTTCCAAGAAACAGCCATATAAAAAATACAGCCTTGGTTTGTCTTTTGAATTTCAACAGAGAAGGTCTTTCTTCTATTTTTGCCCTTTCTCTCCATCCTCCTCCCAAACTTTGTTTTCTCTTGCCAAAGAAAGAAAGAAAAGGTGGAAAAAAACAGCAAAGTGAAAACCATTCTGAAAATGAAAAGTTATGAATACAACTTTGTTTGTTTGTTTGTTTGTTTGTTGAGCCAGAGTGCATGGTAAATAGTGATCCATAGGACTTCAGCAAATGAAAAATAACAGCTGTCTTCCATGGACAGCAACTCCTATTCTTTTCTGAGTCCACACGAAGAAAAGAAATTTAAAACTTCACTGTTTGGGATGATACATGGCACTCGCTGTTTGTTTGATCTCATAGCTGTCAAATCCCTGCTCTTCACCCCTCGATAGCTGGCACTGCTGCCAAGGTGTTCAACACAGGCAGTACATTGTGTGATAAATCATACTCACATAATTATGGTTTATTATACTATCTGTCATGGTAAGGCTGGTGCATTGTTTTTCACCAGAAGGTAGATAAAATCCTACTCCCTTCTCAGCACAGAGGTGTCAGTAACAAAGGCAGTGTCCTTCCAGCCCCTGTGAGCACCGTGTCCGCAGCATTGCAGAAGCCAGCAGGGCAGAGGTGGCATATGGGAACTCGATCTTTTATCCAGAGGAAAAATCTGCCAAAGTAAGGCTTGATAACATGGAAGAGCCAAGTGCAGTTTGGACTCCACTTCAGAATGCACTTCTTTGTGCAGGTTTGCTACCATAGGCAATTCTTACCTTGCAGTTGGATCTGACCAAGAAAATTACACAATTACTCTGAGTTTGGGTTTAAAAGTTGTGCATAATCAGTTCAGGTCCACAAACTGATCAGCTGCTACTAAACCTACTAAACTCATTGTATGTATGACTATTTTCAGATTCAGACCTAGACTATGATCTACTTAGTACAAATATTCTGAAAAAAACCCCCTAGTCCTTGGCAGTTAACCTTTTGTTTCAGTTCAGTAAATACCTCCTTTCAGCAGACTGTAGATCTGCAAACACTGATTCCCGTCCTCTTGCCAGCAATGAGTAATCTTGGCAGGCAGCTCTGCTCCTGCCCTTCCTCCTTGACGAAGCAGACTTCAAGCAAAACACTGAAGCACTGGGCACAGATCGTTTAGTGATTTCTTTATCAACCAGTGATGACTTTTTCCTACGAAACCAAAGCTGAGTTCCATGCTATTTCGTAGGGGTTTCAGGAAGATAGTTATCCAAGTGGAACAAATGCAGTCTGGCCCATTACATTTTCCAGGAGATTTTTGAAATTTTTGTATACTGAAAAAAAAGGGGTCAAGTTTAATAAATTCAATATTGTTGCTTTTGTACTTTCTCTGGGATTTATTTCCTTTACAGTCAATTTGTATTCACTCTCTGCTCCTTTACACAAGTTGCTTAGGGACATTTTGTAATTCAACATAGCATAATGCCCCGTTTCCACTTCACAGAGATAATGAACTGCAGATGACTGTGCTGGGAGATTCTTGCTACCTACAGGAGGGAAGTGATGCCGGGAGCTGGTATCACCATGCAGGCTCTGTGCTGCACAGAGGGGATGCACACTTGCCATCACGCAAACTGGTACAGGTAGGATCACTTCTGTTCCCGTGTCATTAACAGCGGAGGAAAGAAATAGCTTTTTTAATTGTCTTGTTAGATATTTTGAGTTAATAGGAATCTTAAAATTGAGGGGTAAAGTATATGGGGTTTAAATATGGTTACAGTGGTATGTGCATAGAATCTCACAAGACAATATTACTGCTTATATATAACTGCAGTCCCCTAGGGCTTCCTCCCTGTGTTTTAACAGTCTTTCCTTCTTCCCTTTTCCCTTCTGTAAGCATGCGTCATCCATATCTTTCTAACTTTTGATGACTTCTTGGCACTTCCTCCACAGCTCAAGTGGGTCTGGAAAAAATTTCCTGGGTTGTGAAGGTCAGTGCTCTCATCTACAACCGTTGTATAACTGTGTCCAAGTCCTTGCCCAGGTCCATCTAGGAAGCAGGCAGACTTCTTGTCCTTGCTGCACCTATTTGGAGGCCACTTCAGCACAGGGGTCCCCTAGCAGTGAGGAACGGGATCATGATTTCCAGAGTAAGGGTAGTTATGGCTAGCTCATACTCTTATGAGATTTATGGTTGGCTCAAGCTGCTTTTTTCCCTCTCCGTTTTTTCCTCTGCTAATGCTTTTGCAAAGGACTGTCCCATCTGTTCTCAGCCTTGCCTTTCCTTTGGTTGAAAAGCTAGACTTGTCCAGTCTGGTGCCTGAAGATGGCCTCCCCAGTAATCCCACGGTCAGCACCTGCTTCCATTAATCTATTTCTTCAGCATGAACATGGCTGAGGAAAGCTGTATGCAGCAGCCCTGTGAGGTCTCCCCAAGGCTCTCCAAGTCTGGTGGGCACTACTCTTTATCTGCCTTTTTTGGAAATCCTTCTCCCACACCATCCTGTGCCTGCCTTTTCCCCTCTTGTACATGGTTTGGTTTTGGAAGCTGAGTGACTAGAGCTGGGTCAGAGCTCTGGGTTGTCACGTGACCTGTGTGCACAGGTCTCCCTCCATGCTCACTTTCAGCTGGCAGGACTGTTGACAATTGCGAAAGCCTGGGTAAGTTGCCCCAGTGCACATGAGCTTGGATTTTGTAAATTATTAAACTCTGATCTAATTTATTTGCCTGGCCCTCTAGGTCATTGGGTTTGAGCCATACAGCATCACAACTCTTCTCTATGCTGATAACACCCCCAGCTTTTTTACATTAGTAAATACTACCAGACATTCCCATTTTGTCTGCTAGTGACCACTCTGAATTGATGCTTAGCCTCATTCCTGAGAGAACTGCCCCAGTTCATTAGATTTCTTTGTAGGAGAATGTCTTCTCCCCAAGAATGTCCTCATCTGTGTCGATTCCCATTTTCGCAGTTTCAGTTAACAGTTCCCATGTGATACGTTACAGATCTCCAGAGAGATTTGGCTGGCTTGTATTCCTTTGCCTGAAAGACATCCATCTTATAAAAAAACCTGTATCAGGTTATTCAGGCGTGTTCCTGATGCATCTCGTCCCAATTTCCAGTTACATTCCTAGCTGAAATAGCCCTCTCTTTTGACATGTCTCAAAGCCTTTCACAGATCACTTTCCTGCCCTCCCTCGTCGTGCTGTAAACTTGCCTGCTACTTCAGAAGCCCATTTGGGTTTAACAGAAATCTTTGCAGTGCCACTTCCCTGCCCCATCACAGTGCTGCTCGATTTTCCCAAACCTGAATCTCTGAGCTGTGCCTTTCTTCACTGACCTGTTCCTTTCAAGGAGGCCAGGAGGGGCTGCTACTTTGTAGGAGAGCCTCCTCTCACAAAGGCTGTGCTGGCATGCAAGGCCGGCGTGCAAAGTCTGGGCCTCCTTGCACACTAGTGTGATGGTGAAAGAAGCCATGCCGAAGGACCGGACTCCAGAAAACAGCCACCATGGGCCTCATTTTTGCAGCTCACAGTGTCCCATTAAGGGGACTGTAGCTGAAATAAATGTAGTCCCTCATTGCATCTAGATGCTTAGCTAAGGTGTTTGCAAAGCTGGTGAGAGGTTTTCCACTGACTGTTCTGGACTTTGGATGAGATCTTTTATAGAATTCTTGCAAGAGTAAACAAGACATAGGATCTTCATCGAGCGACATGTATCTAAACATGTGATGTGTAAACATAAAACATTTTACCGTTCTATTAAGAGAGGTTATTTGAGCTATCAGACTCAGTATTTGCGTTTCTGTTTTGGTAGACTGTTTTTCAGGTGTCTTTGTCTAATAAATCTTCTTGCAATCTATCTTTACATCTTCAAGCTACAGCCTTGCAAAGGATAGCAACATCGGTGCCCAAATTCATTTACAAGCCTGTAAAAGCAAACTAATGTGTAATGCAGACAACACGCTGAGGTAAACACTTTGGTGTAAGGGTGTCACTTACATGATTCATGCTTTGAGTAGTAACATAAACCAGGCTGTACACCATGTTAGCCAGGCACACAAGATGTCATTATACTGTTTTCTTGCATATTAACACTTTAAAAGAAAGTGAAAGACTTCAAACATCATCTTAACCTCTGTTTTAGTGGAGTTGTGTTGTTTCTGACCTTGTTACACTACCTGATCTGTTCTGGTTTCTGGGGTCATGCTTCTCAGTTAAGGACCGAGTTCAAGAGAGGACTGGGAGGCTCTTGGAGAATGGTGAGACTGGATTCAGCCTCTTGAAGAATCAAAGGAGGGGAGCGCCTGCTGTCTGAGGTGGTCTGGAGTGAGCTACCTTCACTGAGGAGATGGGTGCATTTGGTTTCACATTGCAAACACTCTCTTCATGAAAAGGTCAGAAAGCAGCCACCTTCCTGATTAATCCATGGAGGCTATTGAGTAGAAATAATAGGAACCAGTGACAGACTGGCTACACAGGGATGGTATCTGGACTAAACTGTCTGGAAGTATGGAAGGAAAACCATTTTTTTTCACCTGCGGTTAAAAACACGAGGTTTCCTGATGTATATGGACTTTGTGAAAATTATTTTTCTGTGATCATCATGAAGAAAAGCATAGGAATGGAATAACTATATATAACAGAAAACAGCTGTTTTGACATTTTTCAATTGCAACAAAGAGTGGTGGGAAAATGCAGTATGAAAATAGGAATTTGACAGGTAAATGGGTCAGACTTGAATCTTCTTGTTTTGGAAATCTCTGCCTGTATGCAGTAGGCCCATAAATTAAAGTACTCTTTGTCTTTCTTGATTGTTGATTTAATTGCAAGGAGAAGATGAAAAGCTGACAGGAATGCAGAAATGTTAACAAACAACATCTATGGTGAACACACCCTTTCAAATATACACTCAGAGGAATATGGCCTTCATAGGTCATATGAAACAGAAAGCCAGATTGTGCAGAATAAATAAAGTCTTTCATGCTGGGGTGACTAGGTCACATTTGTAAAAGACCTCAAAACTTTATTACCTGCTGGAAATTCAGTGGCTGAACTGGCTGATCACAGCATTAGTGTCTTGTTAAAGATACTCAACATAATGAAGTGACACTTGAGTTCAATTAGTCTGTTATTAGTAATGACAGATCTCCATCCTCCTGGATGAAAGATGGAAGAAGCTCAGAGGAGTCCCACCTCTGGACCACCTCATGTGTAGGAGGGGTTTGTGTTAAGTCTCTCCTGCAAAGAAAGCAGCTCAGCTTCCAGAGAAGAGTTGCCTGAGCCCACATGTGGTCATGAGAACAAATTGTTTTTAACTCTTCCCAGACTTCTGGTGTTCACATCTATGTTCCTGTGGACATGGCTTGAATCTTTCACAATACTGATGCTTGACAAAGGTATCACAATATCACAGATACCATAACACTCTTTAACATTTTTGGATAAGGGATCAATGGCACCTAAAAGGCTGATGGAGGCAAGTCAGGTCAGTGCCTCCATTGACCCCTGATTCCCAGATCAGATCTCATGATGGACGTGGAACAGCTTGTGGAGGATACTGAGGGCAGAGTGACTTCTTGTTCCTTAATTTCCTAGGCTTCAGCTCCTTAATCTAGTAAAATCCCCTTGCTGGGACTGCATGTGCATCAGTATCACTGAGCAGCCACATGCTGAGCACTGCCCTACCTTGGGGAAAAGGGAGATGGAGTAGAGGTGGGGACAGTGTGAGAACAGATGTTGCAAAGTGTAAGAAAACTGAGTTGCCAAAGGTTGTATTAACCCTGTGAAGGTTAACCTTATTATCACAGATACCATGAGAGTATCAACAGCAACAAATTTTATTAATGCATACATTTAGGATCACAGTCCTGTAGTGGTACAGGCAGATTGCTTGGTATGACTATGGATGTGATGGCACTTGTGAGAATGGGCTGGTAAATGACTATTGCTCTCTTGCTTAGTATTCCCCTGGAAACAAACAAACTCCCCAAACAAACTAAAAGTAAATAAAATACAAGTGGATGGATGTGTGCCTTCAGAAAAATAAAAAAGCAGCGAGGAAACACTGATGCCTCATCCCTTTTTAACAGAAACCAAGGGCAAACTCTCACTAGCTCCAAGGGAATTAGATGCCTTTAATCTAAGTAACAATAATAAATGAGGGAGCATATTATATCCAAGATGTGGTGAAACATCATGACGTGGTCTTTAGACTGATGGGGTCAAAGTTTTCCATAGCTAGAGGGAAGGCAGCTGTAAATGACTGAATGAGACAGGCATGGTAAACGACAGTGCGCAGCAGAGACTCCAGCTATTCCCCTGCTGTGTGTGGAACAGTGTGAGGACTTTATCCAAAGCCTGCCAGAGTCCTGAAAGCCTTTGACTTTGCTGTGTCTTAAATCAGACCTTACATGCATCATTCATCTTATTTGCCAGAAATACTGCATCAGCAGAAACAATTGATATCACTAATGTGTTAGCTTTTTTCTTTTAACTGTGTGCCATGTTTGGGTTAGTCTGTTTTCAAGAGATCCTTCAGTACTTCCTCCAAAACAAATCAATGGCATTGGTAGGTGCAAATTTCTGTTACAGTAATGGGCGGAGCTGATGGACAGTAGCACGACAGAATTATTTTCTTTCGATTTTTCTGAAAGGCTATGGCTTTAATCAATGACTGGGGGAGAGGTACTGTGTCAGTAGGGCTGAACCATTCCACCATGGCTTTACTTTCAGAGAAACTGCCAAATACTTGTGGCTCCACCATGATTTATGGTATAGAGCTTTCCAACTTCCAAGTGGCAGGTGGGGCAGGTTATCTCAGCTACTAGAAACAAATCCACCTTGCAACGGATGTGAGGTGTTCACTTAGTGATCACATGGACTTTCAGATCAAATCCACACTGGTGTTTGATCTCCAGGGTGAACTTCATGAGCTGAGTTTGGTGAGGTTTTTGCCAAGGTCAACTCTGAGCAAAGTAGGAGCTCTGTAAAGAATCCCAAACAAAAATTGCTTAAAAAAAATTACATTCCCTTCTGTCTTTAAGTGTCAGTGTGTAGGAACTATCTAAGATGTGTCTTCCAAGATGCATTGCTTAGAAGTAGGAATTCAGACCAGATGCCTACTTTTATTCACAGCTCATCTCAGGAAGCAAGGCTTCATCTGATATAACACTGCCTGGATAACAGAAGCTGGGACTTCTCGTGTGTAGCAGAATAAACTGTCCTGTGACTGGACATAGATGAGCAGTTGTAAATCTGTATGCCTCAGTTGTGGGAAATCTTGTTCAGCTTCACAGCAGTGAAAGGCTGGAAGAAGAGACACGACCCTCAGCCAAAGACACGAACTGTATTTGGTGTTTCTTGATGCCAAGGCAGTACTGTCACACTCTCCATACAGAGGATGCAGAGCAGTGGATAGTGCAGGTGAAACCTGCAACCTGTGTGAGTCCATGGAGATATTTAAGTGACGCTGTTAAACTGAAGAGCCTCTTCCAGTCCTCTGATCCTTTGCATCTGTCAAATCCAGTAGTCCTGCGGCTTGACGCCTCTGAGCCAATTACATGCTCATTGTATGGAGCCCAAATGTCCTCTTTCTCGGGACCTTTGAAGAGATCAGTTTAAAAAAACTTAGTCCCAAGTTTTTTTCCTTGGCACGATTGCTCCTATGGGACCTTCTCTGCCTGACATCTGCTCTGTCCCTGTTCTCCCTCAGTGATGGATTTATGAAAGCTCAGTTTCTCAGAGGCCACCAGCACTTGCTAAAATGGTGAAGCAGCAAAGGGAATCCCATACCCCTCTTTCAATGCCCAGGGACCCCTTTTATTTTTTGTTACTGTAAACTAGAAGCTATCCATTCCTCCCAGTCCAAGTCTGGTGCTTTACTATAAATTAATAGAAGAATTAAGTATGAGGGGAAAAAAATCAGTGCAAGACTTTTTATTTTTTTTTTTTTTTGCCTGGGGAAGAGAGTGTAAAGAGAGAGGCCAATGGATGATTAATCTTTTGTTTCTTGATGGTTCAAATATCCTTTTATATATGAGTCATATGTCTAAAAATTCAGGGTTACCAGTGACCTCCTCTTGGCCAGATTTACAAAACTTCTCCCTCCTTGGTCCAGCTGAAAAGTCTAGATGAATTCACTCCTCTTATCTTTCTGGGCTTTCCTAGATCTTTGCTTTACTTTTGCTCTTTGCAGACAAGTGATGTGAATATAATAACAAAGACAAAGGATTTTTTTCTTTTTCTTCCTATATGATTTCCATAGTCCTTACAAAGACCTGCCTGTGTCTTTTGTTGGCGTTTTTGCTGGATAGCATATAAAACATATTTTATGTGGAAAAAAACATGTACCCAAATGTTTTTGGGTGCACTCCCTGCATTACCAAGACTTATACAAATCTTCTTTTGAAGAAAACTGACTGAGATGGAAGCAGTTATAGTTAATATTTGTTGAACCACTAACATATATTGACAGCCAAATATTACTTCATAAAACAGGAATAGGCAAATATTCACTGGTCAAGGGATAGCAACTTCTTACAGAATTTAATTGGGCAGGAATCATCTCAGGCAGTCTCCACTCACGGCATTCAGCATGTCTGCTCTCTGTATATCGAATACCTACTACACTAGGTATGACTAGAAGATGAAAACATTGTAAGTCAAAACTGGGGACTATATTTCCAAGTCTTTGGTGTCTATTTTCTTGGATTGCTGTCACTATCTGCACATCCACACCCTTGAGTGATACACAACTACATGCTATAAACACTGCTGGTGCAAGATGGGGGCAAGATTTAGGATCCTGCTCTTACAGATGCTCAAAAGGTTAGGAGAGGGAGCTGCTCATAAATAAAAATATGAATGCACATAATATCTGCTAAGGATATAGCCAAGAACTCTATAGATTTCTGCCAAAAGCAAAGTCAATGCACAGTATGGGCATATTAGCTCTCTGAAGTCTAAGTACACCAGTACTCAGAATATGACTTGGTTCTGATATTGCTGCTTGTTGCTTTTATTACACCATTTTTGCTGCTGCAATTACACCATTGATTTCCGTGGAATTACTTCCAATTTAGGTCTTGATTTAGCAACACATGTAAGCTGTACTATAGGACAGGAGGTGAAGCTGATGATGGGTCTGTGGGGACCGACAATTCTTGAATTAATAACCTAACAATAGGATGTTGTAAAGAAAGTGGAAAAAACCCACAGCTGGTCTTGTACTGGTGTTTAATAACAGATGTGTTGTGTAATGTACAGAAGGTAGTTTTTCAGCTTTGCTTGGTGTGGGTGAGGTCTTTACTGGAGCATTGTGTCTGCTTTGGGGCCATCCACTTGGCGAAAGATGGAGACTAATTGGAAAAGAGCCAGAGGAGACCAACAGGATGATGAGAAGTTTTGAAAGCATGACCTATAAGGCAAGGTTCAAGGAACTGATGTGGGGTTTATTTAAATCTAGAAAAAAAGCATCCGGAGATGGGACATAATGGAAGACTCTCCGTACTTAAAACATCACTGTGAAAGACTGTGATGAATTGTGCCCTCAAGGATTCGGGAAGAACTGGTTTAATTTATGGCAAAGGTGATTAAGGTTGAGCATTGGGAAACACCTTTTATTGTTAAGAAAATCCAGGACTGGAGGAGAATACCTAGAAAGACTTGTTATTTTTGTGATTGGAGATTTTTAAGGACACATCAAGCATACATCTGCCAGGAGATGCCAAGATGTAGTCATCCTGACTCCATGCGTGGAGTGGGGAAGGCGTTCACCTGAGACCACTTCCAGCCCTGTATTTCTATGATCTATGATCTCTATGTGGCTCAGATCTCTCTTGAACCAGGTCTTTAGACTACAGTCAGCTCCTAGATATCAAAGGCCTCCTTTGGAAAGATTCACAGGCTGGCCAAGTGCCAGTTTTCTGTCCTCCGAGGAGAAGGTGTCTCTCTGGTTGCCACTCTAGTCTCCAAGATACATCTGACAGTTTTCTGCCTTGCTCATTAGTCACTCAGCTGAACCGGGCCTGCAGCAACACAGCAAGAGAGCAAGCAATATCTGGAAAGGTTTTGCCAAGGAAGTTTGAATGAACCCAGGATGTACAAAGAGCTGATTTCCCTTCACAGTCTTCCCACCCTGTCCTGCGCTGTTCTCACCAAGGACAGGCAGAAAAGTACACAGGAGTCAGATCTGTAGCCAAAAGATGAAAGCTGAGGCTTCAGCCAAAATGTATGTGGAACAAGTGTTGTCCTGGAAAAAAAAACCCAAACCCTGACCACGCCAAACTTGTCTTGTCTTCCCTTCATACCCGGTGAATAGGGCCTACAGGGGCCTTGCATTTACAGTTAGAGAGAGGAAAGATGAATGGTGGCACATAACCAGAACAGGATTGCTGTGTTACCATCTGTGTTTGCTCCTACTGGTGCCAGCAAGGTCAAGGGATGAGAGAAGAGGAAGGGCCCTTGACTCCAGATTTGATTCAGATGTATTCTTTACTGTTTTTCATATGAATGTTGTTACTGGTGGTCTGACTTGGGCTTTTAAGGGGACTGTTTTTTCTGCTGTATGTAATTCTGTTTGGTGTGTCTCTCTGGATACAGCACTGACTGCTGACCTCGGCCTTATGTACATGGTTGTCCCACCCTGGTCCGCCAGTGAAGGTCCCAGCAGCTGCTTGGTCAGCCAGTGACAGCTGCGAAGGTCTGCATGATCACAGGAAAGTGACCGTATGGGAGCTGAGATTAAAAAGGAAGAAGGCAAATGTTAGGTATCTGTAATAGATGTGCTGCCATGACGATGATACAGATGCCAGCATCCTGTAAAATATACAACAGGTTGCTTCTAGTTGCTGATTTTTTCTTCCTCCAAATTTCTTTTCTCTTGACATTGCCTTTGACTTGTGCTGGGATCTGAAATCCCATTTGGCCACTGGAGGGCAATCCAAACTCTTCACCACAAAGATTTCCAACCCATGGTTTGTCAAGTAGCCACATCCCCACTGTGGCTCAGGGATTGCAGCTGGCTTTTGCGCTCTCATCTTCTCTTTGTCCTTGCCCCTCCTTTCACACACACCACCAACAGGCTTGTACCAGTGAAGTATTGCACCTGTAAAAGTTTCCTTTGCAACAAAATGCCAACCATGCCAAAACAAGCTCCTCCACAAGTCCGCTCCTCTTTGCGTCTGTAGGGAGTGCTCACACTTGGCTGATAGACTCCGTGGCGCTTAGGATGCCTGCATGGCTGTCAGACCTTGGCGCTTGACCAGTGCCAAGCACAGCAGTGACTGTGTTGGACAGGGGTGGATTTCACACTGTCAGACTGTGCTAGTGCTGCATTATACTGGACAGACTAAAATTTGTCTTGGGGAAGAAGAGAGCTGTAGAAGCATCAGAGCAGGCACATTACACCCAGTGCAACACGGGGGACTCTGGGCACAGTTATCTGCGTGCATCCTGTAAGAAATTCAGGGACTGCCAGTAAGAATAAGGAACAGAAATCATTTTACCTTGTGTGATCTACATTTGAATCAGACCCTTGGTTTAATGTCAGATTATGTCATTCTGGGTCCAAACAGGGTCCCAAGCACCTTGTAACAGTTGCAGAATAACAGCGTGAGATTTTTTTTCAAGTCATCTCCAGCCCCAAGATCTACTGAAATTTTGAATGTACCTGGAGACTTTTCAGCAACCATTCAGCAACCCTCAGTTGGTCACCAAGCAGATTCTCTTTCTCTCCCACAGTTCCAACAGGGCTGAGGACGGTAACAGTCTCCCAGCTGGAGCTGTCTCTCTAAGAAAGACCTGGCATCTGGAGATGTTGAACAACAGCCTCTTCTGGAATGGAGAAAGTCAGTGCACCAAATACATCTCGACCTCAACCTCTCAACCGTAAGGCTCCAAGAAACCCTGGCCACTTCTCCAGCCTGATGTTGTAGGGCAGCAGGTACCACTGCACTGGGGGCAACAGCTTCCAGGCTGTGCAGTGCTGAGTCTGTGGGAGGTGGAGGTGGGTAACAGAGCAGGAACCCTGACAAAGGTCTGCAAGAGGCGCCTGCATCCAGTAAACATGGATGGGAATCTGTTCTTGTTCAGGAGAAAAGGGTGGGTTTCATTTCAGACCTCCAGCAGAAGGTGCAGAGCAGCTGATGGAGAAGTGCAGGCTATGTGAGAGTGCAGAACGGGGCAGCTGAAGCATGGTCTCACGTGCAGACTACCTTGTCTCAGCAGCAGGCGTGACCATGCTCTTGGCAGCAAGGTAAGCCAGTGCTTTTTCTGAGGAGCTGGAGAGATGCAGAGACAGCACAAGTATTTACTATCCTGAAAAATTATTTGCTAAATCAGAGCAAAGCTCTTTGTTATACAGAGTGAAAGGAACAGAAAGAAGAAAAAAAAAAGAAAAACATAAATTTTACAAAAATTAAAGTCCTTTTTCTAGGTCTCCCAGAGGTCTCCTGTACAATTTCTCTTGTGGTTTAATATAAGAAAATACAGATAGCTTTGCTTTTCAGGTGTCAGCCTTGACTTTTGTCTTTCTCCAGTACTCAGTGGGAGAAAGATCAGGTGGTTTATTTTTGCAAAGCAGCTTAAGTGTCTGCAGCAGTCAGTGGTCTGCATTGCAGGGGAGGTCATAACAAGTCCTTGAACTCTTTGTCAGTCTGTAACTTCTCCTTGTCTCTTCTCCAATGTTTCCAAAACAACTCCTTGCCTTGTGCTGGATGTGGGAATGCGGGAATGACCATTTTAGTTATTGAGCCCAATCCCTTGCAGTTACTGATAGCTGCCCCACAGATCCCAGCACAGAAGGGTTTAGGCAGCATTTGCTTCATACATGCCACACATCAAAAACATTTATTGATCACTTTTTTCAAGCCTACTGATTTTTTCTTGTAAGATTAAAAGCCAAAAAAAGTGTGCAATGTGTATCAGGAAGAGAGAAGGAGGTAAAGCAAAGAGGTCATCAATATTTTAGGTGTCTGAATACCAGAAAAATTCTTAGGAGAAAAAAATGGTGTTAGGAAATATACATTGTCCCAGAGAAAGGACACTGCTGCCCCCTAACCTCTGCCCCACTCCCCTGATCACAGAATCACAGAATGTTAGGGATTGGAAGGGACCTCTGTGGGTCATCTAGTCCAACCCTCCTGCCGAAGCAGGGTCACCTACATCAGGCTGCAGAGGACCTTGTCCAGGTGGGTCTTGAATATCTCCAGAGAAGGAGAATCCACAGCCTCTCTGGGCAACCTGTTCCAGTGCTCCGTCACCCTCAGAGTGAAGAAGGTCTTCCTCATGTTCAGATGGAACTTCCTATGCTTCAGTTTGTGCCCGTTACCCCTTGTCCTGTCACTGGGCACCACTGAAAAGAGCCTGGCCCCATCCTCCTGACACCCACCCTTAAGATATTTGTAAGCATTTATAAGGTCCCCTCTCAGCCTTCTCTTCTTCAGGCTGAACAAGCCCAGCTCCCTCAGCCTTTCCTTATAGGAGAGATGCTGTAGTCCCGTAATCATCTTTGTAACCCTCTGCTGGACTCTCTCCAGTAGCTCTTCATCTTTCTTGAAATGAGAAGCCCAGAACTGGACAGAGTACTCCAGATGGGGCTTCACCAAGGCAGAGTAGAGGGGAAGGAGAACCTCCCTCGACCTGCTGGCCACACTCTTCTTAATGAATCCCAGGATCCCATTGGCCTTCTTGGCAACCAGGGCACACTGCTGGCTCATGGTCAACTTGTCATCCACCAGCACACCCAGGTCCCTCTCCACAGAGCTGCTCTCCAGCAGGTCCGCCTCGAGCCTGTACTGGTGCATTGGGTTGTTCCTCCCCAGGTGCAGGACCCTGCACTTGCCCTTGTTGAACTTCATCAGGTTAAGAGAGCAAGACGCTAAAGATGTTAAAAAGAGCAATACTCTCACCAGGGTTTGGAGGTTTTTCGTAACTAGGAGCACAAATACATCCCAGTAACTCATCTCTAACGCATCACTGAAAGACAAAAACTTCTTTCTGAAGTCACATGCTAAGAAATGGGGAAAAGGCAGCCATCAAAAGCGTGAAACATAATTAATATGGTAATCAATTGGCTTGACCATATTTTCAGCCACTCTAGTTTAAGCCTTAGTCAGTCATAAGGAACTCAAACCCCAGATCAGGGCCCAGCAACACCTCTCATCACAGTCTGCAGGCCTTGTGTTTTAGGTGTCTCCTGTGCCTTGCTTTGGGATAGCTGCAGGACTGTGCTTCCTAATGCTTGGGAGAAGGACTCTGGCTCCTCAGTTCGCCGCAGATGCTTCTCCCCTGTATTCTCATCCCTGTATGAATTTTGCAGGCAGCTAATTTCCAGCAAGGCGCTGCAGAGTCACAGCAAGTTACTGGGACAGCCTTCGGAGTGCTGATGGGTTCATTTCTTCTCTTGCCAGGATTCTGGATGGCTTCCCCACTTCTTGGCCGCCTGCCCAGTGGTTTCCAGAGAGCCAAAGCTCCTGCAGATGCAGGACCCTAAGCTCCCAAACGTTCAACTTCTTTCCCAGCTCCCCTACGGAGGGGAGGCTGGAGCTTCCAGGCTTCCAGTTCCTAGTCAGTCTTGGTGATGGTGAATGGGGAGACAGCAAGCCACAGGACCAGGCTTCAATCTGCCTAAGTCACTTGGACAGTCCAGATTTCCCTAGCTCCGCTGAAAGTTACCAGGTAGGATGGGGAAGTTGACTACGTAGGTGACCCTGGAGCTAGGGGCATAAAAGCCTCCAAGCAGCGCCTGGGGCCTAAGGCAGCTGAAAATTTTGGGCTCTGCCCAAGGCAGAGGTACAGGCTCCCCCAGAGCTCAGCCGCCGGCAGCAGCGGCAGGCAGGAGTGGGGCAGGAGCGGCGTCCAGCAGCTGCTGCCAAGTGCAGACCTCAGTGCAGGCAGCAGTTCAGGAGCCCCGTGGGGCAGGACACCCCCCCACCCGTGGCAGGCAGCTTGTGACTGTGTGGGGCTGAGAGCTGTTGATTCCCAGGGTTCTGCAGGAAGGCTGCGGGAGCGTGTCGGGGTCCTGCAGCCCCCCCAGATGTGCACCTACCACATCAGCCACAGCATGCACCTTGCCAGGCACCCAGCTCTGTGCACAGCCTGCGCAAAGCACTGCTGCTGTCACGAGCAGGATCTTTTAACCTCCTTTTCCTGTGGGTAAAGTGAACCTGTTGACAGGACCTGTAAATAGGCTATGCTATACATAAATTAGTAAAATTTTACAGCCCCTCCTTAAGCTTTTCTTTTTGAAGCCATAACAGTAAGTATTTTTCTATAGGTAAGAGAGGACATGTAAAATTGCCAGGGAGGTGGGAGATTCACAGAAGCTGGGACAAAAAAGGCTCTTTTAAATTAGGTTCAGGAAAGGGCTGTGCATTTTCCATTAGACAGGCTTTAAAGAGACTGGGACATAAAACAAAAGCCAAGCCAAATACTGAGAGCAATGTAACGAGTGAAACAATGGGAATGTTATTTAGCAACATACACAGCCCTGGAACAGCCACGCTGTAAGTTAAACACGCACACCAAATGTATTTTGGGCTGCCAGTGCCAGAGCACTCAGCTAACTCTCCAAAAACTAACTCAGACACAGCATGCTTACATTTCCCTCTCAACAACAGCTTGTGAGGCAATCACTGTGAGGGAATACACAACACTTATTTATTTCAAACAACCATGCAGAACAGCTTTGACTCTGTAATCCTAACCAGATGCTCTTCAGTAATCCCACATGCAAGGTGCATTGTGCAGCTCCCACGTGCGTCCCTAGAGCGGCATGTCCTGCTCTCCTACCGCTCTGTGCTGAACCCTGCCGACTGCCAAACACTCTGTTCAGTAATTTCATCTGTCTCCTGAGCATCACCTCTCAGGTCAGCAAGTACAGGACCATTTCTGTCGTAGCACAAGAGAACCTGTTCTTGCTGTTTCAGAAAGGATGCCTGCTTGCTGGTAAAGTAAAGTAAAGCTGTTACCAGATTACTCTTCTGCAGCAGATGCATTGGCCTTGCCTTTGACCCACATCTTCCTCCTTGCACTAGGTTCCCCTCTGAACTGAAATCCCCTTGCCGTGGTGGCTGTGGAGAGAAGAGGTACCACATATCTAGTTAAGCCTATCCAATTCACAAACATTGCTTGCTCTCGCTTGGACCTTTGGGAATGATTTAGCTCAAAGCATGCCTGCGCTGATGTAAACTGGACTCAGGGATGCCTTTGAAGGCTGAAATCATAAGAGATGAAGAAGTCTGGGGGAAACAACCAAGTTGAAGGGCTTGGCTCCACTGCCATTATACAAAGGTGGCTGACATAACTTGTGTGAAGGCTTTAAAAGCAACCCACATTTCCTCTTGGATTGTTTTCTTGGCAATGCTAGAAGATTTTTCTATGTTTTTGAAGGATCTACAAGTAGAAGAATGCTGACAATGAGTAGTCTGATTTTCCTTTTTCCCCGTGTCTGGGAGAAAAGAGCTTTGGTAGTTTGTTTCCAGTTTCCCACAGCAGAGCCTTGGGAAGACTATGTCATCCTGGGTTACGAGAGCAGTGCGGCATGTGGCGTCATCCCCAGCGCAGAACATGCCAGAGGGGCATTCTTCTCCCTTGCAGCTAGTGAGGATTGCCAGGAGCACCAGAGTACCATGTTTCCTCCACGCGATAAAATTCCTCCTCCTTTTCAGTGAGGACTTCTCTGCACTTGACACCCAGAGTTTGCTGGCTCCCACAGGCATGTCCTTCACATGACTTGTTGTTTCTGTTTCAGAAAATAAAGTATTGAGGATGGTTTCTCAAGGACTGAAATTTTTACTTGCAGGAATGTTCCTACCACAGCCACCAAAACTGTCCTCCTAAGCACTTTGGTCAGAAAGCAAGTCATTTAGGTGAAGAGAAGACATTTTACATATCTCATCACCATTGTGTCTGAGATGAGAAAAAGGGCATCAAACATCTCTGATAGGTTTTTGATTTACATTTACAATTTTTCTGTATCATATTCATGGTTTGGAATAGCAGGGGTCACAAGCTGGAGCATGATGTATGAATAGTGTGTGTGTGTGAAAGAGAGAAGAAGAGGGAGGAAGGTATCAGAAATTTCAAGTAAAAAGAGGATTTTTTTAAGCTTTGTCTTCACCCAACTGAACTTAAGAACAGATTATTAGAAAACCGTTTTTCTGTTCTGTAGAAATTTTTATTTTTGTTGTTGTTTTGGTTTGTTTTGACAGTTAATAACTCTGCTTGCCAGCACACAATGAAATCAGCTGGTGTTTGTTCTGTCAAGAATGAAAGGGTTTCCTATTATTCCGTTGATTTCATTATATTAGATTAAGAAAATCATGTGGCTGGCTACCAATGACATGAGCTCAGAGTACACTGAGCAATGATTCATGCTGTTGCATGCTGAATCTGCTAGGGAAGTTTGTCACTGAAGAGACAAACATGGACCTCTTTCATTTAAATTTTCTGGACCAGGAGCAAACTCTTCTTCCAGAGAAGTCCTGAGTCTTGCTGCAGTTTTGGGGTGCCATTATTGCATGTGCAAGTCAGAATAACTGAACAGTCCTAACTGTTAAATTGAAATGAGTTCTGCTGAAGCAGAAGAGAAGTGGGAATCCTGGACCATGGTTCCGCCAGATCAGCACACACCTTGGCACGCATTTCCATTTGCTCAGCATTTTGACCCCTGCTCTGCACCTCTGGGAACTGTCTAGTTGGCTTTCTTTTAAAAGAAACAGGAAAAAGTAATGCACTCCAAGAGTCATGAAGAGGTGTGAGGAGCCAGCTTGTCCCAGAAGGCTGACTTTTGACACGGAGTCAAAGAAGTCATATTTGAACTTGCCTGGGCCCTATTAGACTTGCCTGTATTTCAGGATTGGCCTCTGCTATGAACAATGAGGCATTTAAATTGTTTCAGAGGCACACTGTTAGGAGCACAATTAGATACACACTGCTCTGCCACCACTTGTCATTTACTGGGTCACAACCAGCAAAGTCTATAGAAGACCCACTCATCCCACTTTCCTTTCCTGCCTCTCCCAAAACCCTTCCCCCGAACTGCATATGAGGTCCACAGTTTTGGTTTGTGCCTCATTTTCCATTATTCTTGCACTGATTTTCTCTAGGGTGCTCCACTGAGCCTATCTACCAGACACATACAAGTGGGAAAAAGATGCAAGAAGAAAATTTGCATATAATGTATAATTCCATGGGCTAAGCAGGAACTAGCCCAAATTTAACAGACATTGGGAATGGATGTTGCATTTATTCTCGTGCTGGCATTGGCCTTTGCCCAGTGGTAGCATCAGTTAATTTGTGGGGAGCAGTAAGGAAATTTATGTAAGCACTAGCATTTCAGTGTGTTTGTGTTTGGTACCAGAGGGCTGTGCTGACATCCACGGGGACCTCCATTGGCTGGGGAATGGGCTGGAGAGGTTGCTTATCGAGTTCGACGAAGGGAAATGCAAAGTCCTGCCCTGGGGAGGAACAAGCCCAGACACCAGTGCAGGCTGAGGGCTGACCAGCTGGAAAGCAGCTGTGCAGAGAAAGCCCTGCAGGCTTTCAGCTCACCACACTGGTGGGCAATGGCTTGAATATGAAATGTGCCCTCGCAGCAAAGGCGGATAAAATCTTGCTGGGATGCATTAGGATGGTGGCCAAACACGGGCACAGGTTGCCCAGAGAGGCTGTGGAGTCTCTGTCTTCAGAGATCTTCAAGACTGGGCATGGCTGTGAGCAGCCTGCTCCAGCTGGCTGTGCTCTGAGCTGGGGACTGACGAGGTGATCTCCCGAGGGGCCTCCCAGCCTCTGCCACTGTGTAAGTCTGTGATTATCGCAAAGCCACAGAAATAATGTTGGTGCAGCTACAACTGTGCTCCCGCAGATGAGTTTGTGATGACATTCATAAAACACCCAGCATGGGGAAAAAAGTATGGCTTGTACGTCAGGTCAGGATTTAGTTCAGGAGTTTGCTGGAAGCAGTGGCATAGGGCAAAAAGCATGACAGCAAGGGTACAGCTGCTGCAAGTCATGCCCGGGGTGGATTTCTGCCTGCCTGGATACCACTGGTTGTTGCAAATGACACTTGCAGTGGAGTGAGAAGCACCACATTTTGGTGGGACTGAAAATAGTTAAACTCTGTGGAAGGGGTAACTCGGGACTGACTTATCTGTGGTGGAGCAGGGGCCTGGAAATGGCACTTCTGGAGGAGGCTTGTGGGACTGCAGAGGTCCAACTGTCTCGGGATTTTGCAGTTTCCGCTGTGGCAAGACAAGTTAATGCTAATCTAAACTAAATCTCCTCCTTTTATGCTTGTCCAGGCCCCATTATCCTCTGTGGATGGCACTAAATCAATCAGGTCTATAAAGATAAATCGAATGTTTTTTCTGTGCTCTTTCTTTGCTCAAACATATTTGGATGACAAATGAAGAGAAGGTGAGGTTGTCTCAGGACACTGGACAAACAGGCTCATCTTGGAAGAGAGCACACAGATTTTTTACAGATTCTGACAAAACTGAGATACCTGGAGGAAAAGGACACAGAAGACAGCCAGGTGCAGGAGCAAGTCCCTTACTGCGAGAGTCTTCAGGGCTCAGTACATTTAGCACAAATTAACGACAAGGAAAACAATCTGAAAAGAGCTTGCTTATAGACTGCGAATTGCTGCTTAGGGAGAAAATCCAGGGCCATGAAGAATTATTTAATCCCATTGAATAACAGGAACCAAAGGCTGGAAACTGAAAGCAGACAAATTCAAACAGTAAACAAGGCCCAAGGGGAAAGGCAGCTGCAGGAGAAGTTCTCGCCATTCCCTACTTGAAGTCTCCTGCAGACGGGTGAGGGGAGCACAGGTGGAGGGGGAAGGCACCTGGCTGACAGCTCGGTACAAGTGCTGGGGCTGGAAGTGTCTCAGGCAGGTTTGTCCCTTACCCATGACACTACCTCCTCACTGCTTCCCCCCACAGAAACCAGCCTCCCCCTTCCACTGGAGAAGGTCACCAAACATCCACCTGGGTGGCCCGAAGTGAGGAGGTGAAGCCTGAGATGACACGGGGTTCTCACGCCTGTCAGTGAAGCGGGTTGCAGAGATGGCAGCCAGCAGACCCCCATTCATGGGGCGGTGCCCTGCTGCGGCTCAGCTCTTGCTGCCTCTGAGCAGAGCTAAGGACCTACTACCTGACCTCTAGGTCTGACCCGAACTCTGCCCCGTGGGTCCAGCGTGGGTCTGCCCTGTGCCTGACACTGTGGTACCACTGTGCCTTGAAAAGTGCAGTGGGGCCCAGCCCTCCTCGCCCCGCTCCCTGGCGTTTGTTCAGAAACAAGCCCAAAGCCATCACAGCCTTCCCCGCACCTCTGCCGTTAACAGATCTGCATTTATACTGACTGGAAGTAGCTAACTTACTGGTTGGGTGAGCTGGATGTTTTGGTAGGTCCTGCAGGAGCCTTAGGCAGTATGGGTGCTTTGACTGTACAACCCTTCATTAATCAGGAATGTTTCTGTACTGTGTTTTTACACATGGATCTACTCTCATGTGCATCTGGCAATTAGTTTATTCCCAAGAATGTGAAGTAATTTTTTGGCCTCTAAACTAGAAGCATAAGTGTCTGGTTTTTAACTCTTTGCTGCCACTGGGGATGCTACATGAGCCTCTGAAAGGCAAGAAACAGTTCCCCTCTGCTCTAGCAAAAGCTGCAGAGATAAGGTTCTGGGCCTTATGGTAGAGAGCGGCTTACCTGTTACTCTTGGAGAGGCTTTTTCGTTGTAACGAATTTCAGAACTTCACCAACCACTTCAATGCAAGCCTTTTGCTATTTTAAAGTAGATGGGACAGGATTCTGGACAAACTGTAGACAGGTTTGTCCATTATCTTGCTGGTGATGTAGCAGTCATATCCATTTTGTATTATGTTTTTCACATATTTTCTCAGTAAAAGAATTTTTTATTTCTGTGATCTTTGTTACTGTTAACTTTGGCTGGAGGACCAATATCTTAGTGTCATCTAAAAATGCTTTATTAAGGATTTATGTGTTGAAATCCAAAAAAGTATCATTAGAAGATCAATGCTTGACGTGTAGTTGGATCAGCATTTATTAGTGTAAATCCCCGGATCTGACTCTCCTAGCACAGGTACTTTTTCTGTTGCAGAGAAGGATAAGGTTTAACCAGGTAATGTGCACAGGAATTTTTTGGCAGCTGAAAGAATATCACAGATCCTTGCATGTTTGAAATCCCGTGTGTCCATGTATGCAGACAGACAGCTGGATAATTTTCGTATGTGTGAGGAGATTAGAGCAAAAGAGATGAAATGCTGGTGAACAGATGGTTTGGATGTCAGTTTTATGTTCCCCTTGCAGCCTTTAAAACAGTGCTGCAAAGAGAACCTGAACAGGAGATGGTTTCAGTGGAGCTGATTTCTAGTGTAAAAAAAGGGGATTATTATTGTTATTATCATTCACATTAGGTACAAGGTAAAACCAGTGATTTGATTCTGAAGTTTGAGCTTTTGGAGTAATAAAATTTCCTGTACCTGAAGCTCACTGCCGTGCATCATGTGACTGAGTATGGCATTTTCTCTCTTCATCCATTCCCAAAATGAGATAACTCACTGCAACTGTGTTTTCACCAAATACCTGCCTGTAATGTGAAACAGAAATTGTGCAAAAAAGGAAAATAACCCATCTTTTCAGCACAAGACCAGGGATCAAAGGTCCTATGTGTCTGTTACTGTTTCCTTTATCCTTGCGAGTTGCCTTTACTCTGAGAGAGATGCTGCAGAGGAGAATCTAGCACATGGATGAGAACAGAGATCTTCAAATTCTTAGCCCTACCCACAGAAACATGGGGGGAGAGCCAGAAAGGTGGCCAGACAAACACAATTATTTTCTGCAAACCACCTCCCAACTCTGCTTCTCCTGTTTCATTGTTCTTGACAGTACCCGAGAAGCATAAAGTCATGCCGTCCTGACAGGGCGGTATTTGGAAACCTCTTTAAACTTAGATGCACGGTGAGGTGCCAGGCTGTTGAAAGTCATGCCCCCTTAGTGTTTTGTATGGTCTGCATGCTTTGCTTTCCTTAATCTAATACTCCAGTCCAATACTGACTTCCAGTCTAATACTGACTTCTGGTCACATCACAGTTTAGGAAAGCACGTTGCAGCCGATCAGGGTTGCATCCCTGAGGTATTCAGCTGTGCTTGAGTGGCAGCTGGAAGCGCCTGCTACATCTGATAAGGTTACACAGGACTTGACTCTCAACTGCAACAAGATGATAAAGCGTAAAACCCAGTAACCTTCGCCTCTGCTAACTGCAAGGTTTGGTTTGACACCAACACCATTACAGGACTCCCATTCCAAAGCTCTAACGATGATGCCAAGTCCTTACCCTTACAGTCTGTTGTTTTCAGGGGTTCATTTGCTGAAGCTGCATCCTGTCTGGGGATCATCACTACCCCTGCAGTCTTCAGACTGGGGCTTTGTCTCAGGCTGAGAGGACCACTGGGATTGCCTGCTCGGAGTCCTTCAATCAGCAGCAGAAAGAGCAAAAGAGCAGCTTTCAGCTTTTCTTTGCTGATGATCTGATCTGAACTGTTTGAAAGTAATTGACATTAGCTTTTTCTTGCCTCTTCTTGTTTCCAGGCTTAGTCTGAATAGTGGAGAACAAACCTCTGGCCTCCCTGCAGAAGATCAGGAAGGGAGCAATGCACCTGAGGAAGCCCCTGAGTATGTCAGGAGATGCAAATGCTGGTGCACTTCTGGAAGGCAGTAGCAGTAGGGTTTTGTGGATGAAGGTTTTGTGATCCAAATCCTCTCTGAGACTGGCAGGACCTTCACAAGATTCAGATGTCAGACTGCTCAAGGCTGGTTTGCGGAGTTGGTGGGCAGACTTGTGAGCACAGCCTTGGGTTCCCAGGGAAGAAATTGCATCCCTGCTGGAAGTAGCCCTTTCACTATGCAAAGGCACCAGGACACCTGCAGCATGGATGCAAAAGGTGGGAAAAGAGCAGAGACTTGCTTACTGGTTTTGGCTGTTCACACCTGGATGCCAAAACATCTGAGGGTCCATTGCAATGACACACAGGTTGCTAAAACACAGACCTGGCTAATTCCGTGGCTGATATGAGGACAGCTACACTGATGGTTTGCTAGTACATCTGGCTTCTCCCAGAGATACTAGGAGGATCCAGCGTGAATAAACAAGCTGTTAACTCTGTTGCATCTGCATCCTCACTGAGAGTAGGCTCCTGGCTCCATCACTGCCCACGGCCCCTGGTGCTTGACAGAGAGGGCTGCCATGCAGCATGCATCCTTCGCTGCTGCTCGTGGGCTGCTGCCTGCGCCGGTGCATGAGGCGCTCGGAGCAATAACACCTCCAAGGCAGCACGTGCCAGGCTGGTAGCTGGAGCTTGCGTCGGTGTACCAGAATTGCTCCACAGCCCTCATAATTCCCACCATATCCCCTGGGCACTAAGCCTTCAGTTCCAGAAAACGTCACTAACAGCAGAAGGATCTTCTAGGGATGTCCCCAGGCATGCAGGGCAGATCTGAGTTTCCAAGACCAGCTGCAGCTGATGGCAGAGGCAAGAAAGTGGCCATAGGCCCTGTGCCCTCACACCTCTTCCTCTGTGTAGGGAGTAGAAGGAAGGGTAGCGGCTGAGGGAGCAACCCTGCTCGCCACCTTCAGTGTGGAGATATGGCTTTTCTCCTCATTTGTGTGCTGCCCACCACATGCCACCTTGTCCTTGCCTGACTACCCCGGCCAGGCACAGCTCAGCCTTCCTCTGCTGCTTCCCCTTTTCCTCCCTTGATATTCCCCTCTCACCTCTTCTCCTCCTGCCCTGCAGGCTGCCACCCAAATCCTCCTGTGAGAAGGGCTCTCAACCACACACTACTGCAGGGGTGCTCATGGGACCCTGTCACTTTTGGGGGACCTTTTCAGCCCTTTTCTGTGGTGTGGACCATCAGCAGCCCCCTCCAGGTGGATCTCCATCCCTCCAGCGGGGCCACAGCAGTCCCACAGCTCAGCCTTCAGGGTAATGCACAAACATCTTTTCTGTGGCTGAGAAAGAGACCTCTGAAAGTGGGGCAGTGAGATGTGCACGTGGGAGAGGTGGGTCCTCCAACGTGCCTGGTCTTCCTGAGTGGGCTGGGGTGGCAGGTTGCTTCCATGCTGGTGGATCGGGGACTCTCTGCGGTGGAAAGTCATGCAGCTGGAGGTTTTGCATTGCTAACATCTGTGTAAATTTTACAAATTCAGGTCATGACTCCTACATGTTACCCAAATCCAGTGTGGGAATGTGAGCTAAAGCTGGAGTAATCACCTGGGGCTCGACACTAGCATTGTTATGAAAAATAAGTATGTGGTTCTAAAGCTGATCTCTGTAATAAATTGTTTCCTACTTTTCAGGCATGTGAAACCACTAGTAAATGGACTCAGTATGTCCACCAGGCTGAAAAATAAGCCAGGACTGTGTCTTAATTGCACTAAACCATTAAGTACTGGTCACTGTCCTTTGTTGTGGTGATTGTTTTGTCAACCATCTGTCAAGCTTTTACCTTGGTAGTGATCCAAGTGTCACAGATGTGTATCCGCAACTTAGAAGAAGAGATTGCAGCCGTAAAAATTAAAGTTGAAAACTGTTAAGTCTCTCGGTCATTTGTGTTTCATATAATGCAAGCTCTTCTGCTCGGCTTGTTTTGTAAATCGCTGGACACAAAAGCATGCCGTGATGCATGGGAAGTGTACCACAAATTACGTCCTCTGCCCGCATCCCCTTGGTGGTAGCACCGGGCTCCTCCGGCCGCACAGCAGAAGGGACGTACATCCCAGTGCCACACCTGGGGGAAACCGGAGGCAGGCGGTAGCACGCTGTGGTGCCACACCAAGCCCACCCGCTGCCCAGCTCCCCAGGAAGCAGGGAGCTCTGCGCGGGGCTTGTAGAGCTCCAGCCCATGGCCTAAGGGGGCTGTAGCCTTGTCCTGTCCTTTGCGGGAAGCAGGGCTGTCCCGGCCCTGCTGTGCTCTGAGGATGAGGCCCATGGAGCTGGGCGCCGTGAGGAAGGGAAGGGCTGAGCCCGCAGACTGAGCGGCTCTTCACGTCTGCGGATTTTATTTGAGCCAAGGATGCCTTTCTGCTTCTTGGTCACACACAGGTGTGGAGTCCCGCAGGCAGCGGGAGAGGTGGGAACAGCAAAAGTGAGCACAAAGGCAGCCTCAGGAGGCCTTTGGAAGAGGGCGTGGGTGTTGACCCCGCAGTCCACAGTGGTTCCTTGGGATCCCCGCGAACATGGCACTGTGCTTTAGCCCGCCTTGGGGCTCCCACATTTTTCCCATGCGTGCACAAATAGCAGGGTGAGTAACTACAAAAAAGAAACCTGGACTGTGCAGAACATGAAGTTTCAGGGAAGTCTGGTCCTAATCCACATGCGTGGAAAGCTCCATGAATACAGGGTAGCGAGGCACGCTCTGCTTTACTGACTGAGCAAAATGAAAAAAATGATACATAGTTTTTTGACTCTTTTATTCACTTTGGCGCACTTCTGACACAGGAAATTTCTGTTGTTGATTGAACAGTTATGCCAGATTTGAAAATCGATCACACCTATATGTCGAGAGGGACCATGTTACCTTAGACCAGCTGTGGTCCACATAGGTACATTTAGGAACCCTCTCAGAAAAGCTGTGAAGTTGGTGCTGGAAATATTTATGATTATGAACAGTTTTGTGGACTTTTATGGGACTGGACTTGATAGTAAGGCACAGCAGGTAGCGAGGGCTTGCAGAACTGGGAACATCCTCCTCACTCTACTACACTTCTAGAGAGGATCAAAAATCTCACCTATTTTTGCAAAAAATAAAGAAAAAAGTAATTTAAAGGAGCTGAAAACAGTTTTGCTTAAGGCAGCCAAAACACAGAGATTTTGGATTGTTTTGGGTAGGTTTTACAAGAAAGATTGTTCCAGTATTCTTACTGAAACAATTATTAGAATCATGAAAAACCCCTTTGCTTCAGAAAAACAGAAACAGCCCTTGTTTAGTAGCTTGATGAGGTTACAACCCTTTCAGCACTGGTGTTCGTGGAGCTCTTGGACTGACTCCAACACCAGTCGGGGGTTTCATCCCAACCTACAATTCAAAGTGAAAGCTGAGCACTGGGATGTGTGCAAGCAGGAACAAAGCTGGGGGACCAAAGCCCGGCTTATGGAAACGTGCAGTCATGATCAGCTGTTCAAGGAACCGTTCCGCAGCTGTCAGATAAATTCCCGCACTAGCTAAACACTGTCTGTCAGTCCTGTTTGTTGGGTTAAATTTCACTTCTGTTGCAATTACAGCCCTGTTAGTGGAGTCACTGAAGTTGTTAATTTGGCCTCTTTTATTTTCTCTTCATGCTTTTCCCCTCAGTTTGCACTTAGGTTTTCCTAACATCTCTTTCTTCGCTGCTTCCCTCTGGCATACATTTGTTACTCAGGAAACAACAGGCCTGTTGTTATGAGAAGAATTTGCCTGTCACCCACAAGCGCTGTGCAAAGTATGTTTATACAGCATTTTGGAATTTACACAGCAGTTTGGGAAATGTGTAGGCATTCAGATGATCATTTTTATGACCGCATATATGGTGCTATGCAAGTATTTTAGGTGCAAGACATATGTAAGAGATGAAGTTTAATTTCTGTTATTCTTAACCGTTGTTCTTAACTGTAAATGCCATTAGCTGGAGCCTCAGCTGGTGATCGATGCCGGCACCCTGCTCTGGCTCTGCTGGTGCTGCGAGCAGTAACTCTTTGCAGGAGTTACAAGGCTAAAAGCCTCACCGGAGGGTGACAGCGGGCACACAAAATCCTGTTTCCAGCTTCAGGCTGCAGCCCAGCCCCAAGCACAGTGTGGCCGTGGTCTGTGCAGGCAGGGGGATGGCAGCTATGGGGCTGAAGAGCAGGCAGGGCACCCCAGCCCACATGTCAGCCTGGGCCGGGTCCTCGCTGGCAGGTGTAGCATGAGGAGGGGCTCCAACGTGCGGACATGGCATCCCACCATCAACACTTGCCCTTTCAATAGACAGCAAGAAGGACAGCAGGGTGGGAACGTGAGCAGCCCAAATTCACGGGTGAGGAACAGAGGTATCACACAGTTAAAAAGGACTTTGTACTGGCCAGCACAGCAGTGGTGTTAACAATGGCATCTAGCCCCTCAGTCCCAAGCCCTCCCTTACAGTGACCTTCTCCCTGCTATCTTCTGAGACAAATCCCATCTGAACCTGCACACGCGCATTATTCCTCCAAGCAACACAAACACCCCAGCTTGTTTCCTTTCTTCTTTCTCTCCCTCTCTCTACGAGCGAGACCTGGACCGGCACCTGCACAAATGCAGGATGCACAGTGAGCTCTTTGCAGCTCCTGGGTGATGTAGCCAGTGGCACTGGTCACCTGGCAAGGGCTGGTGGGTCAAACCTTGAATTCGCTGACACGTCGTCTTCCCCACTACTACGTTGTACCATGGATGTGTGTTATTTCAGGTGTATCAGTCTCGTAAGGGTTGCTGCCGGGACTGGGAGGGCAGGACTGTGCTCCTGCGGCTGCCAGCATGCCAGCAGGACAGGAACATGGCTCTGCATCCCGTCTCATCAAAGGCCACCCAGCATATGTCCCTCTGGCATACCAGCCGGCTTGTTCAAATACACATTGTTTTTGCTGTGTGCTGCCAGAGGTGTAATCACTTGCTAATTTAAAAATGTTTTATTGCTGCATATGTCTGGCTCTGTGTTCCTCCTAACGTGCTGCACATCATGGAAACACAGTGTGTGAGGAGGGAGTAAGTCTCAGAAAAAGACATTTAGAGATAGGTGCTTTTGTACCTGCTGGCCGCTTACACCTGGATTTTTCCTTATGGAATGCAGTTTAGGCATCTGCAGCTCAAAATGGCCAGGGCAGTCAGGAATAAAGCCACTAACTGATTTTATTTTAATCTTTAGTTTCTTTAATTTTTCACAATACACAGAGTTCCCGAACCCTTCGTAACTGAAAAAAACACAGAATCACAGAATCACAGAATAGTAGGGGTTGGAAGGGACCTCTGTGGGTCATCTAGTCCAACCCCCCTGCCCAAGCAGGGTCACCTACAGCAGGCCGCACAGGACCCCGTCCAGGCGGGTCTTGAATATCTCCAGAGAAGGAGACTCCACAACCTCCCTGGGCAGCCTGTTCCAGTGCTCCGTCACCCTCAGAGGGAAGAAGTTCTTCCTCATGTTCAAACGGAACTTCCTATGCTTCAGTTTGTGCCCATTGCCCCTTGTCCTGTCGCTGGGCACCACTGAAAAGAGCTTGTCCCCATCCTCCTGACACCCACCCTTCAGATATTTGTAGGCATTTATAAGGTCCCCTCTCAGCCTTCTCTTCTTCAGGCTGAACAAGCCCAGTTCCCTCAACCTCTCCTCGTAGGGGAGATGCTCCAGTCCCCTCAACATCCTCGTAGCCCTCCGCTGGACTCTCTCAAGTAGCTCTTCATCTTTCTTGAACTGGGGAGCCCAGAACTGGACACAGTACTCCATATGAGGCCTCACCAGGGCAGTGTAGAGGGGAAGGAGAACCTCCCTCCTCCTGCAAGCCACACTCTTCTTGATGCACCCCAGGATCCCATTGGCTTTCTTGGCAGCCAGGGCACACTGCTGGCTCATGGTTAACCTGTCGTCCACCAGGACACCCAGGTCCCTCTCCGCAGAGCTGCTCTCCAGCAGGTCCACCCCAAGCCTGTACTGGTGCATGAGTTTGTTCCTCCCCAGGTGCAGGACCCTGCACTTGCCCTTGTTGAACCTCATCAGGTTCCTCTCTGCCCAGCTTTCCAGCCTATCCAGGTCACGCTGAATGGCAGCACAGCCTTCTGGTGTATCTACCACACCTCCCAGTTTGGTGTCGTCAGCAAACTTGCTGAGGGTACATTCTAACTCTTCATCCAGGTCGTTGATGAAGAAGTTAAACAAGACTGGGCCCAGTACTGACCCCTGGGGGACACCACTTGTCACCAGCCTCCAACTAGACTCGGTGCCGCTGATGACAACCCTCTGAGTTCTGCCATTCAGCCAGTTCTCTATCCACTTCACCGACCACTCATCCAGCCCACACTTCCTCAGCTTCCCTAGGAGGATATCATGGGAGACTGTGTCGAAAGCCTTGCTGAAGTCAAGGTAGACAACATCCACGGCTCTCCCTTCGTCTACCCAGCCAGTCATGTCATCGTAGAAAGCTATCAGATTGGTCAGGCATGATTTCCCTTTGGTGAATCCATGCTGACTACTCCTGATAACCTTCTTTTCTTCCACTTGCTTTACAACACTGAGCTTTACAACTATCTTACATAGTTTTTAACTTGCCTCTCTGCTTTTACCCAAGACAAAACAGTTTATTTGTTTTAAAAACGAAAGAAGATAACTTCTGTGGGGCCTGCTACCTGTTGGAAAGCCAGGAGGCCTCGTGAAGATTCCCGATCTATAACGTTGTTTTTGCTGTTGGTCTTCCACAACAGTGCACCGTACAGTCAAACTAGCCTCTTTAGACCACATGGCCCAAACTCCCAGGATTTGTTAATTCGATTAGTTGTTGCCAAGAGCTTGCCTAATTTATCTGCTTGAATCTTTTTGCATATTTTTTTGCAAGACCTCTCTAACCATGTGTTCAGATCATCTTTCAAAGGAGCAGCGAAGAGATTGGCGCTCAGGTACCTGACCTCTGCAGCAGATTAGATGGTCATCTCACATTACTCCTGGTGGAGAGCGAAGTTAATGATGTCAGAAAAGAAAGTGTTGTTTTTCATTTGATGACCTCTCGTGGTCTTGAACTTCATTTGTCTAGCAGACTTTGAACAGATGCTGTAGTTTTTCATACTTCTGAGAGCAATATTTGTTCTGGTGGCATCCCGTGCCTAAGAAATGTGCAGTAGTTGATGACCTTCTTCCTGAGAAGGTATATTACAAAAGGAGGGTCTTCTTAAGAAGTCCACATTTGAGACAGAGTCCCCCAAATCAGTTTCTGTTCATAAATATTTCCTGACTAGAAATCAACTTAGATTTCACTCCTGAAAAACTCTACAAGCAAATGCTTGATATGAAGTTTTTTGCAGTCCTGATTAACCATATTTCTTGAATCAAGGCCAAAAATGGTGAAGGCCTGACCAATTTACAAGAAGTGGTCTGGTTGCCATGAATTACTTTGAAATGTTATAGAGGCTTCAGAGAGGGGCAGCTTGGTAGGAGGTTTGTCTGTAGCTTGAAGTCTACAGTTATGTATGGAGAGCATAAAAGTTGTTTATTTTTAACTGACATCCTACTTTTCCTGTAACTGGCTATGAGAAAAAAAGTGTCTGGAAAGATGCAGCACTGATGCCATTTGGAACAAGGTACATTACCCTCTTCCTGACTGTGACTCAGACATTAGGTCTGTAGAAAAAAATCTACTGCTTTTTTTTCTTTTCTTTTTTTTTTTTTCATTTGGTGATGAAAAACAATCCACTGAAAATGGACATACTGTAGAAACAGAAACGTTTCCTCTATGGGTGAAAAGAGAAACAAATGAGTTAAGAAAGAAGAAAGGACTCCCTAACCCCATATTTTCCATAGTACACTGCAGCAGGAATTAAAATGAATGCTAGCAGATGGGGAGTGGAAAAGTTTGCTGCTGCTAACACTGAGATGATACTGCTCTGTGTAACTGCAAAAGCAAGGACTGTTTCCATTTTGCTCTGTGCATTCGTTTTGCCTTCACTTTCCAGACTCATCTCCCAGGCATCTGCACATGCTTGGTCACTGATAAATGAAAAAAGCAAAGAAATACACTTTCTCTGCTCTTCTGGCTCTCCATTTGGTATGTGTTCATTGCAGCAGATAGGTACACTTCTGTATGACTAAGGTCAACTTTTAATATTTGAACAATAAACAAAAATGTCCCACTAGGCTGGCATTCACAAATTCAACAAAATATTTACATGCCTGTTTAAATCCATCATTGAAGCACTAAAGCACAAGTTTAATGATATCCACAAGCTCAGTTCCTTTAGTTTTAATGCTGTTTAAATCCACGTTGAGAATCAGACACACACGGAAGGATGTCCTGAGGAGTATTGGCTTGCCTGGGGACTCCAGAGCCTAGGAGCTGGGGGTGACCCACTTGCCAGGTAGTTAGTCTCCTGTTGCAGCAATGACTCAGAGTCAGGACTGTTAACATGGAAGGGCTGGTGGACAATCCCATGCAGCAAAAGGATGTGCAGAGTGGAGTGGGTGAGCACTTTGCCTCTGAGATCTGTATTTAGTGGCTGGGCGGCTGTGGGGAGACTTTATTCGAGATTTAAGAGGAAATGGAGGCAAACACATTGCTGGGATGCTCTTGGCATCTTTCCCAAGAACATTGCTTGAAAGGCTACAAACCTCCAGCCCCAAGCCAGGCTGAGAAGCATTTCAGGGTATCAGAATACATTATCTCAAGCAGGAATGATTCTGTTTGGAAGCAGCTAGGAAATACCCTTCCCACAGGTAGGGTAGGAGCCCCCAAAGACTCTATCCAGCCCATCACCTGCTACACCAGGGCACTGCTCTTCCCTGGGGTGGGCCAGCAGTCCTCCTGGAGCACCGATGGACATCCCTATGGAGGCAATGGAGTTTTGCTGTTTTTCAGTAGCTGAGGATGTGGCCTGAGGGGAATTGGATGAACGCACACAACACGCAAGGCAGGAAGGGGGAGGGCTTTTGGTACATAAAGGAACCTCAACTTTACCAAGTTTTCAATTAGAAAAAAAGAAGGGTGGAAAATGGAGAGATGAGGGGAAATTGCCCACCGATTACAAATACAAACGGAGAGTCCAAAGAAAACAGACTTTACAAGAGGGTTATGAAGAGGTTACCATAAAGTTTCTCTTCACCTTTTGACACATCCTATGAGTCACTGGAAGATAAGACTGAGCAGATAATTGTCATATGGGAAACTAAGCAAAGGCAGCTATTCTCCTAAACAAATAAGCGTTCTACCCAGGGGGAATTACAGAAATGTAAAGTTGATCTCTCTTTCCCTCATATCCTTTAGCTTTGTGTTTCTGGGCATTGCTTTAGGCACTTGAAGTTCTGGAAGAAAACCTCGCCTTGAGCTCAGGACCTGGTAAGTAAAAAGAATTAAAGAAGTACAGTAGCACAACACCTCCTCCTCTCTGACCTTTGCTATGTACAGGGAAAGTGAATTGTCTGTACAACCATTCCCTCTTCACTTGGGCTCCATCAAACAGCAAGCAACTTCTGTGGAAAGACTCCCATGAAGTTCAGGGGGGTTTCTAGAGGGCCAGCTGAAATTATTGACAATCTTTTGATGTCTGTGGTGGGATGCATCCCATGTTCTGCTGCTGGTACTGGGTGATTGCGCTACCTGTCACTAGGCAAGCCTCTGAGCTAATGATAGCGTATGCTTATATTTGGGTTTACAGAAGTCAAGCACAGAGCAGTGGAAGGCATAGCAGAGCAGAGAGATAACTGGCTGCTTTCCAGGCGGGTTTTGCAGACAACTACTCTGCTAGCAAAACTGAGCTAATTTCCCATTACTGGGGGGGTATATCTGCCTAACACGATGGTGACCCACCACGAAGCCGTAGCTGTGGTTGCTGTTGGATAGCCCTAAGGCAGTCATAGCCCACTGAGTATAAAGGGCTGTTAAAATATCTTGAACTGGTGCTGACATGCATTTTCTGATCCATTGGACATTGACACGTAAGATTGGATTGCCCTCTTTTGGTACTGAAGAACCCCCTGCTGAAGGATCACATTCCTGTCTCTGTCTGAAACACTGAGGGCCCATCCCTCAAGCGACTGTCACTGAGCTTGTCCCAGTAGGGACAGGGACCGAATGTGCACAGCCGAGTGCTGCGAAGCCAAGCCATGAGGAAATGGTGAGGTTTGCTACAGAGAAGTATTTTTGGAACACCACTTCTTTACAAAGGATCAGTGATAATGAACGCAGACAGAAGAACCAGCTAGTAAATGCAAGCAGATGGTGTTTCCAGATGCTCCCAGTAATTTCTCTAACACAGTGGCTCGGCAGTGCCTGATAGCTGAGGAATGGCTGACATACATGGATAAGAAATGATATGGTTTTATTTTTAGAGATGCATTTTTCATACAAGGAGTTTAGGTTTATCTGCTCTGACACTATCGTTTGACAAATTTCAGTTCAATGAGTTTTGTTTGGATTGGAAGAGGGACTTCTATGTTTTCTCACTTTAAAATTTGCATTCATCACCTCAGAAAGAGAGACTATATGAGTAAAAGCTTACCAGTGCAAATCTCATCAACTTCCCTCTCCCATCACCTCTCCCCTTCAGCTCCACCCTTTGCAGGTAACTTCCTGCCTTCCCTCCAGAAACCTTAAGCCATCACACTGTGCAGTTGATGTGGTGCTGGCTGCCACCACACCTTTGAATCTACCTTTGCACTTAACTAATATCTGCAACTCTTCTCTTCTGCACTATCTATTTAGACAGTATCCTCTCTGGGATCAATGACTGGAACAAGGAAACCTTCTTGCTTAGCAGTACTTTGATAAATAAAAAATAATAGCAATAATGGTAATAAAACCCAGTTATAATAACTATGGCAGCCGCAACAGACTAACCAGGCTATTCATTTCACTCTTCAGTGAATACAGTTGCTTGGAAAAATGAATCAGATGAACAGCCAGTCCACTTAAGAAACTATATGCAGTGGACTAAGGTACTCACCTATCATCTGTGTCATGATAACTGTCCATGCAGGTGCGTGGCGGACAAAATAAGGCATCTTTATATAGTTCCAGGAGAAAAAATGTCTAGGATAAATTTCATCCCCTTGTAATTCCTGCAGATGTATGTAGTGCAGGTGCCCATGGAGAGAGGCCTGTCATGCTCAGCCCATGGAAAGAGGCCTGTCAATCTGCAGTGATGTCACCATGTGTATGAGGCTCAGATTTACTCAGCTTGCACTGACAGCTGGTCACAGATTCAAACCAGAATGAGATGTCATTATCTGCCCAGGATGCCTCTGTGCACCACGATGCCAGAACCCCCTCACAAGTCCAGGATGTAGCATTTTTAACAGCACTTATCTGACAGGTAAGCCTGTGTTTTCCTTTCAAAATAATTTTGCCAATTAAAACCAAATGGCAGACAAGCTTGCAAAAGTTTGACCATAAATCCCCTATAAGTTTTTTTTTTTGTTTTGGCAGGAGACAAGCATGGTAGGGGATCCTTCCCAGACCTATAGGACCAATTTCAAACTCAGTGTGAGGCCATCTCCACCAGCAGATGTTTAATTTATTGCACTGAATTGCTGGAACATCACTTTTGAGGCTGGCTCTTTCACTGATATGTGAAAGTTAAGAAGAACCCAACGAAAATACCACAAACCCAAAGGAAACAGATCTTGTTTTGCTGTCAACAGCCTGACAGATAGTAGATGAGGCCCCATTTCCCCTACAGGCTATTGACGAGTATCTTGATCAAGGCATATGAGATAAATGAAGATGACACAGTCATGTTGGGACTGGAAATGCTCCTCCAGCAGTGGCAACAGAGTGTGTGTATGTTTGCTAAGGAAATTGCAAGGGTCTTGTTGACTCAGGATGCAACATTCTGCTTCAAAAGTCTGTTGTGAACAAGAGTGAACATGCTGAGTCTTTGCTGTCCCAGCCATCGACTGTGGTGGGAAACCAGGACTTTCACTAGACACAATGGCTCATGTATTACAGTGAAAATAACTCTGTTTTGGAAAAACCTAAGGGTTTTAAATTACCCCTTGTAGTAATAAAGCTGAAAACACAAGTCTCTTTAATACTTTTAAGAAAAATCATAAAAGAGCCAAATTTATTTTCCTAAGTGTTTGCTGTCTTTACCAGGACCTCAAGAAGTGGGATCCTGTCTGGTCTGAGTTCCTGTCTGCTCTGGCTGAGGCAGGAGAGTATGTGACAATTATTAGGCTATTCTGGGTTTACAATTTTTCTATAGCAAAAATTCCATCCTGGACTCAAGACAGCGTTGGTCAATGCTGACATGCTTCCACAAAATTGTTTGGTTTTTAACAAAACAGCATTTTTTACCAAAAAAGGTTTTTTTGAAAAGCATTTCCTTGAGTCAGGTGCTTTTGCACTGTGTCCAAACGTCCATGGTGCCAAGTGCTATTCTAGTGTTCAAATACTCTGCATTTTTGAGTCAAAGTTCTGAAAAAAGTGTTTAAATCTTGTGAAATATAAAGCAGATCCTGCTCCTGCAGCCAGATAAACCTACAGTGGAGAGCTGGTTTGAACATTTTAATAGCAGTTTTTATTTCATATCCAGGTACTGGTTTGATGGTGAAAATATTTTGCAAGGATATAGTGTTTGCACGAGTATTTTTGATGGGGTAGCTCCTGAGGCACTAAGAAAGATGAAAGTTATGGAGGCAGGAGCTGTGACTCTGTTCTGCTTTGTGAAAGCATTTGGCTTTTTCCCAGTCTGGAACAAAACCAGCTTTAGGTTCCCTCATGAGTCTGTCCCGTAGCAGTATCATTTCCTGACAAGTCAAGTAACAGTGCCGACCAGGTGCCCTAGTTTCTCTAGAACTTCAGTGGATCCTTGAGAAAATTGTGGAGTGCACTATGTCAAGCAATAGCACAGCCTGTGCAAATCCTCTAGGAGCCCTCATTTTTCATGTTACGATCATTTTATACCAGCCATGACCCTTCTGTTTCCAGTGTGCCACAGGCATTTTCACTGATGATGTACAAGTACCTCAGAGTTTTCTTGCTGCTTTATACCCTTGAAGCCTGTCTCAAGGGCACATAAGCAGAGGAATCCCTCATCTTCCTGGAAAATATTATGTGGTCAGTGGGATGCAGAGAATGTCTGCAACATTTCTGCAGAGCCTCTTGTAGCTATTGGAAGAACTCCCCATGGACTGGAATAAGGGCCTTGCAATTCATCCAGGCAAGTGTGAAAGCTGTTATCAGACTCAGGAGAGCAACAGCTACCTTCAAGGGAGGATCAGAACTTTTTCTTCCTGAATATACATCATTAGAGGCATCTATTGAAAAAGAAAAACCAATGCAGATACAGTTTTCAGGTTACTATTCTTAATGTTGAAGGAGCTGGACCATAGGATGTATACCGATAGAGCAGGAAGGGTCAGGACTGAGACTTGGACTCATTTAACCAAATGTGAGTGTCTACACTTCATCTCCATGCGTTAGTGGACAGTGGAGAGAAATGGTGCGACTCATCTCTTCCCAAAATAGGTGTCTTCAACAGGGCAGATGAGCAGGACAGTACCAATCTGACTATAAAGGTAGCCAAGATAGGGCTTAGTTCCAGGACAGATTCTGTGTCAGGTCCCTCAATGGTGGGAACGGGGCAAGGCAGAAAGGCGGGCTGCCTGTTGCATTTGGCCAGTGGCACCTGGGCACTGGAGCGGGGTGAGGCAGTGACCAGGGTCCCCCTCAAGGCTGCTGCCGTGAGCCCCCATGCTTCGCCCTGCTCTCACTGCCACGGGTGCCAACCCAGAGCAGGTCTGCAGAAAAATAGCGATGTAAACCAGCTGTGAACCAAGAAGGAAAGTTCCCCCATGCCCCTCTCCCCCATCCTCACCCCCATCCCCTCCCCTCCCTGCCTGCAGAGCCAAGACCCCAGCCACCCAGGGTCTGCAGACTCCACTGAGAGCATGGGAAATAGTTTTCAGCTGGATCAAACAGAAAGGTGGAGCTGACCCCAGGCTTGGCATGATGCATGTACAGAGATAAGCTTTTTTCCTCTGTTTGACAGGAACCAATTTACAACAGCTAAGTGCTGTGATTGTCTGGCAAGTTGATCCTGTTGTAAAAGCTCATCAAGCATTGCTTTCAGCACCAGCAGAAGATGCTTGACAGCATTGTTACTCCACGCAGACACAGTTACAGGCAGCTTCTCTGAGAGAGTTTTGCTCATCGGCCCATTTTGAAAGCCAGGAAAACAAACGGTAAGGGAATAAGTCCCCATGCGCGCTCTCCATCCACCCAAGGACAAAAGCAAGGCGAAGGAGCTGTGTGTGTCAGTCCTCAGCGTGCTCCCGTGCCACTGCAGAGCTCTCATATGCAGGGCAGGAGACGGACTTGGTCGAGGACAAGACTGCTCCGTCCTCTGAGGCAGTGGGGAATGGGGACACCCACACCTCACCAAGACGTCTACATCCACCTGTGGGATGAAGCTGTAGCCTCCAGGCTTCCTGCAGTTTGGGGAATCTCAAACCTCTGTCGCAGAAATAAACGTGAGCATTTCTTCGCTCTATTGCCTACTTGCAAGATCTTTTTTTCAGTCTGTTTCAGGACCAGTGAATTTTACAAAAATCACAGCATCTACCTGATGTTAACCAACATATGATCTGTAGGCAGACATGAATTTTAGAACTTATGCTTTCTCTGTTGGAGAGGAAGATGTGTCCCTAGTCCTGCTTCAAAGACCCAGAGAAAGCAGAAAGCAGAATACTCTTTTCATTAACTTAATTATGGCAAAAATCTGTTCACCATGAAAGTAAGGGTCCCACACATCATCTCTCCTTTGCAGCACATACATTGCAATTCCAGGTAGCAGGAGCTTTCCTCTGGAATGAAATTAGGCAACAGTGTAATTCTTTTCATGCACCACATATGCTGTCTTTCATTTTGGGAATTTCTTTGTACCTTGCAAATGTCAATTGCTTAAGGCACACAGCTCAAGTAGGTATAATTTATCGTATTTCATGATATTTATTACCAAGATTGTTTGAGTGGAACCCAGGTGTTCCAGGGTAGAAACCCTTCCTCCTTGGCAGGCAGCACTCCCTGGCCCTCGGGGAGAGAAAATTCTCTTCAAAGTGATTACCAGGAATTCATTTCCTCAGCCTGTCATTAGGTTTTCTAGCCTTTCTCAATTCTGAGCTGTGGTCTTTTATATTTATGCAGTTGGGCGTACATCTGAGTTCTGAGTGCGTGGATGCCCAAATAGACAATCCTGACAAGAGTTCTTCTGAAATTGCCATGAGACCCACTTCTTAGGAGGACACACTCCCTGTTCACAGAGAGGGCCTAGATTTAGCAAGGAATGGAATTCCGCAGCAGCCATAGGGATCTTCCCGGCCAGCATCACGCCTTTTAGGGGACAGTGTCCCAGGTCTCCTGGATTTGCCTCGTAGGTGCACCATGTGCTGGGCAATGGCTGGCAGCTGGGCAGCGCCCTGCTCCTCCATGGGGAGCACTGATGAGCAATGTCAGCAACTTCCCGATCCCTGCCAGGGTGAAGTCCCAAGTGGGCCAGAGTATAACTGGGTTAAAAATCAACCTGTGCCATTGGGAACTCTTCATAGGGTATGCATGATCTGGTAGGTCTGCTGTACGTGGAAAACAGGCATGGGTCTTCTACTGCACACACCACTCACCAGGTAGCCTGCCTACGTGTAGAAGTATGATGTGAGTTCTTACTGGCTTGCTTATTCCACATCAACTAGGACATTTTTCAGTCCTTCATTTAGACCATGGTGAATGTGAAGTGATAAAGAATAATTTTAATTCTAGAGAATGAATACTGCGCCTGGATTAGACTTTGCAAAATTTTTAGGCTACTTTAATCTCCTATTTTGCCCACTCATGTGCGTGTGAGTTGACAAAAAAACCCTGAGCCTTTAAAAGTGACCGAATTGCATTTGTTTTATTCTGGTAGATTTTATAATTCTTATCTAGAAGCAGGGTACCCAACTGCTTTAAAACCAAAGTTTTCTACACAACTAGTTATAGTAGTCTTTTAAAGTTAGTATTGAGCAATCCTGTTATGAAACCTGTGCAGCCTGTGTTCCAAGAAGTGCCAATGTAGGAAGGTCACAGTTTATGAATCCCTTAGTGTTATAGACAGCAATGTGCATCCTATAACATTTACCAAGACAGATATGAAGCATCAGAGGCTAGGCTATATGTATGGCCATCTTCTACTTATCTAGTTAAGTTTCCATGTAGTATCTGGAAAAAATACAGTTTTCTATTATTTGACCTCTGTTGTTATGTTGAATGGAGATGGGATAGCATCAGCGGTTTGAGCTAAGGTATTTGGAAACAATTAAATAAAAATCTATATTGAATGGATGTATATAAATATGTTTTTCCGAGTTTTAGGTCTTCAACGGATTTCCAAATCTTCTGTCTTTAATAAATGGCTTCATTTTGTTGCAATTCCCGCTATGAGATCATCTACATTTGAACCAAAGTACTGAAATGTCTTTTGACCAAGATGACTATTTTGAGATAGATTTATGGAGCACATTGACAGAGGCATGTTCTTAACTTGGATTTTGGCATTCTGTCATGTTCATGGAGAGGAGAAAAGCAGAAAAGTTTCCACACCAGTACTGGCAAAAGGTGTCTGTGGGCTAGCAGAGAACCAAGGTTAGAGCATCTCCTCCCAAGGGGTAGCTTCAGGCAGAGCTTTGGGGCTTGCCTGGCTCCACCTTTTTGTGCTGGGGAGTGACTTGGTGTCCCTGCTCCCCAAAAGAAGGTGTCTGTAAGTGGACTATTTTGGCTGTGTAGCAGTAAAGAAAGGTTCTGCCTGATGACAGACCAGGGGAGAAAAAATAGAGAGATTAGGCAACTTGTCCAAGACAGGCTTAGGAAATCTCCAAGTGGTTCACAACAAGCTGACATTTATAAAATAAAAGAGAGAGCAGCTGCAATGTGAGACTTGAGCTTGCAGTGTGGCTGAAGCAGTAAAGACAATGAGGGCTACCAGTGTCTACATTGGTGTAAATTACACCTCTTACTTTCTGTAAATAAATTACACAGGAGTCAATGTATCCATACGAGAGGTTGTACTGCTTTAGGTGTACTGCTATACTTAAAAATATGCTGGTCTTGCCTGCAGGAAAGGGTTCAGCCTCAGCAGATAGATAAGCAACATGAGTGGCCTTGTGGACTCCCTGCTTTGCTTGGGTACCCTGATTCTGTTCAGTCTCTGCTGGACTCAGTCACCTTCCCTGTGCAGCCCAGCTCCAGCCCTGCTGGGACCTCCAGTGTCTTATCTTCCTGGTGTGAAGTTAGATGCACCACAGGCTGCTCCAGCTTGTAGATAGCCATGTGGAAATAATCAACTGCTACAAGTAGCCTTTGGCACAGCAGGAGCTGCTGTTCAATACACAAGTTAAAGCAAACCAGCTTTCCTTGTGAGAAACGCTCAAGGCTCAACCCTTATCAGGCTAGGCTTGAGATGAGTGCTGCAAAGGACAGAATTTTTCAGAGGTGATGGGAAATAGTGCTGTGACACCTTCTTGTCTCTGGCACAGAGCTGGCCAGAGACTAAAGTTAGTCCCAGCACTAATCAGGGGAACTGGCAGACCTCTGCTCATGCATCTGCCATCTCCACTGTCAGCAGACATGCTTGGAGTTGCAGCTGCTGGAGCACACCTGGTTATGCCAGCCATGACTTGCCAGTGATAAGCAATCTACAGCCATCCCTTAGCATGGGTTTTCTGGTTTCAATCCAGGGTAGAGCCCTTGGTCTACTGTTGTATCAGGATCTCACAAAGAATTTACCTGGCCTGCTTCTGTCGGAGGGCAATTTGATTGCTGGAAAGACAGCCACTGGTCGAGTTAAAATGCTGATGGGAACTGGTGCACCATGCAAGAGGGAGGAGCCCTGCAATCTGTGTTTAGAAAGGAGAGGGGTAAATCTTAAAAACTATTTGCAAAGGTATTTCACTGGTAGGTGCAAAAGTCCTGACTCATTCCCACAGTGCCTTAAATCAATAATGAATTCCTATAGACAGAATGTGTCGTATGCAGGTCATCTTAGCTTCTCTGAGTTTCAAAGCCCTGTATTAACCCGTAAATGGGCTGAAAAGAAAGATTTTTTGTGTGGTAATTTATCTCCAGACCATTCAGGACTTTGGGAAAAAGTGCAATGGGAAAATATCTGTCTTCTTTGTTGCTTTCTATTGACATAGAAATCTGAAATTTAGGGCAGTGTGTACTAACACATGCTTGCCAACATTGCAGTTCAGAAAGCAATAGGTTTCAGTCGGTTTTGGTCCATCACTGTGACTCATCTCACCCTTCAGTTATACTAGGAACAGTATCTTCCACCTGGCAGTACCTGAAGGGGAAAGGAGAGGCACAAGAGTTCCTAGGTGCTGCAGTTCTGGAGGCATGACTGGTCAGTAAATGGGAAGCCACAAACAGGGCTTCAAGGTCCCGAGGAGACACAGACAGGGAAGAAATACGATACTGAATCTGCCTCTGTCCCACCTGGAAGGAGATGAGCTTGGGTAGAGGTGACCATGGGAAGGGAGTGATTTAAGCAACTTGGGGAGCAGAGCTCCCAAACTGTTACACCACAGAGAATGGGGAGGGAGGCAGTAAAACAGTGGATGAAGTATTAGAGGGGCAAGGAGGGCTTGTGGAGGCAGCTGTCTTTCCCAAAAGGGCTGGAGCTGGCAGGTCAGCAGGCATGTTCAAACTCCCTGGCTCCCTGAGGGTGAGTTTGACCCTGTGCTGTTGAGGGCTTAGTATTGGTTAGCAAGTGAAAAACAGGCCAGGAATGTACAGCTTTATTAACTCTTGTGAAAACATTTACACAGGCCAGTTTTCATTCTTCCTTCTTGGAAACCTCTTGCACCAGACCTCTTCAATTTAGACAGCGTCTCCATTCCTGAACCATCCTGTGACAGGGAGTATCGGCTCTCTTGGTCTCATGAGACCGGGGATTAGCTGTGATGTGCTCCTTAAAGAAAGCCAAGTCCTATAGCTCGTTTTTTCCTTTCAGCTCTGTACAGAAAGAGCAGATACAGATGGGTTCAGACACATCAGTCACAGCTGTTGTGCATGGTAAGAAGGAGAAGGAAGGGACCAGTAACCTGCCAGGGAGGAGTTCCTACATAAGAAAATCCTGGTTGTAGATTCACTGGGAATTGTGGCTTTACCCACTATAATAAGAGAATAGGGTGTTTTTCTTCTTTGTGCAAGAGCAGAAAGGAGAGTGGAGAACATATTTTCTGACATATCCCAAAGTTGGGGTTTAAACTGTGATTCTCACAGTATTCCCCACATGTACAATCCTGTTGATGTGAAAAAGCACAGGATTACTGCAACAACCATAAGGACTGGATGACTGCACACATCCCTGGGGATGCTTGCTGGATATTGCAGTATTGTCTTTGTGGAGTAAGATGTATTTGAGTGACTGTGTCCAAACCTGACGCATCTGATGTGCTACCAGGACATGGCAGCATTTTAAAAGCAGAAATTAGTTCTACCAGTTTGTTAAAGCCTTCTAATCCCTTCTTGGGAAACATTTGAGAAAATGGAAATTGTGTCTCAAGATTCTGACTCAACAGAGCCCAGAAAATTAAAACAAAGGAGGACAGGTACAGCTCTAGTTGGATAAATAGGGCTTTTGGTGAATGAAGTGTTTTCACTGCTATTGCACATCAAGGGAATATTAGCTGTGGCTGGATAACATGTTTTAACCAGAAAAGTTCAAATAGGCAATGCAACAATATGTTAATTGCGGATAGAGTTGCTGAAACCCTTACATATTAAGGTTGTGCATGGAATACAGTTTCAGAGCTTTGCACTTTCATCTGTTAAATCAAGTATCTACTTGTTCTTTTGAATCTCTGTAAAAATGTAGCCACACGTTCCTCAGAAGAAATTTGACTCATTTGCCCCAGAAAGGTTGCTTTGGGGGTTCTTGAAACGATTCAAAAGAAATTGGGTCTATTTATTGTTTGAGTTGTTCAGCACTTGCCTAGGAAAAGACATTAGGAAGAACTTTGCAGCATTATGGACAGTGAAATATTTGAACAGATTTCCTATGAAGCCCATACATTTTCCATCACTGCAGGTCTGTAGGAAGAGATTACACCACCGCCAGTCAGCAATTAATTAGTTCTCCCTACCAAAGGGTAGGGGAATAGAGTGGATGGTCATTCTGTTCTCTTTCTGCAAAAGGAATGCATATTCGGCCAGAAACGGATAGGATAGAGATTTCATGTGTTGTTCTCATCAATGATCTCATTGCTGAAAAGATCCTGAACAACTAAGAGGATTATTTAAATGATTGTAAAACATCACTTTAAAGTAGCTGAGCTAATTCAGTAAGTATTCATTAAAAGTTGCTAGAATGCACTTTGTGTGATGAAATCTTCAGGGATATTCTGTTCACGTGCTTGATTAAGCACCCTAGATGCTACATAGGCTTTTGAGTGGGTTGAGTTGGAAATCGTGATGTATGGTGAGGTTAGAAGAGTATTGAGGACATATTTTATGAAATGAGCCTGAAGATTACGTAAGTGGCCAGCTAATCTGGGGGAGCAATTCATCAGATTTTTCCTTTGCCTCTCTCCTATGTACTTGTGTGAGGGGAAAAAGCTGATGTGATCCAGATGGATTGAGCATGCTAGTGAGATTATCCCTCTGGATGCGCTTCATCTGCTTGCACTGCTCTGTCAAAAAAATCAAGTGGCACGCCCTATCACAGGCAGAAAAGAAGGCAAATATATGTAGGTCAGCTATATTTGAATCTTTTTTTCTGAAATGAAACTATGCAGGGTAGGTGACATTTGTAGGTAAATACGATCTTTGAATATTTGCAGTGATATCTAAAAAAGTGAGTTTTGTGATTCCCTATTATCTTTAAGAATCTGAAATATTAAGAAACGACACTTAAAAAAATTATTTATGGGTAGCTCATTTTTCCTTTTCTCTCTTCATCTCTCCAATCAAAATTGTGCACTGATCTGAGAAGGCAGCTGCCTAAAGAAATCTTTTTATGCAAATCTCATATGGCCCCACATCTTGGATTTTATCTTGTTCTGTGTGCTATTTAAGTTGGTTTCTGAAGCTAAGCATTTTTTCTTATCACTCTAAAAAATGCTGATCAACAACAAAGACATTCCTTTTGTTTTTTGTTATTTATATACATAAAAAAAAATGGTGCCTTTGTCTTGGGGGCAAGAAAACAGCTTTTGGGTTTTTGTACTGAATCCAACCCTATCTTAGCTACTGAACTTTTTTTTAAAGTGTCAATAGAATAATGCCATTATCTGTACTGAATGAGCTGTTGTCTCTTTCAAAAAGGCTGACTTAGTGGGGCCTCCAAATGATGTAAACCCAAGTACCTCTATAGCTTTCATTGGAGATATAGCATTCTATGCCAGCAAAGAAGGTAGTGCAGTTTATACTATATTAAAAAAAAAAAAAGCTTGTGCTTGCATTTGCACATCTGTCTTACAATGGATTAAACCTTGAGGACCTTAAATCCTCTAACATCATCTGAATGGGCGCATTTCTTCCCACCCGACATCAAATTACATTGCTGGGCCTGAGCAGAGAGGTTCCTCTTCTCTTCTCCTCTGGGAAGGCTGCCTGTCCAGCTCTGCTGGGACAAAGACCAGTTTGACTCATGCAATTTCCTTTCAGTGAAGAGCACCATGGAAATGGTGGGGGCTGACCTAATATTGTGTATATCTGTTTTGGCATTTCTGGCTTGTCATCCATTAAGGACACTGTTAACAGCAGTTGCTCCAGACTTGTTAGGACCTTTGGTAGACATGTTGAATTGCTGCATGTTTCTGTGGGATGGCAGAATCACAGAATCACAGAATCACAGAATGGTAGGGATTGGAAGGGACCTCTGTGGGTCATCTAGTCCAACCCCCCTGCCCAAGCAGGGTCACCTACAGCAGGCCGCACAGGACCCCGTCCAGCTGGGTCTTGAATATCTCCAGAGAAGGAGACTCCACAGCCTCCCTGGGCAACCTGTTCCAGTGCTCTGTCACCCTCAGAGTGAAGAAGGTCTTCCTCATGTTCAGATGGAACTTCCTATGCCTCAGTTTGTGCCCGTTACCCCTTGTCCTGTCGCTGGGCACCACTGAAAAGAGCCTGGCCCCATCCTCCTGACACCCACCCTTAAGTTATTTCTAAGCATTTATAAAGTCCCCTCTCAGCCTTCTCTTCTTCAGGCTAAACAAGCCCGTCTCACTCAGCCTTTCCTCATAGGACAGATGCTCCAGTCCCCTCATCATCCTGGTAGCCCTCCGCTGGGCTCTCTCAAGTAGCTCCTCATCTTTCTTGAGCTGGGGAGCCCAGAACCGGACACAGGACTCCAAGTATGGCCTCACTAGGGCAGAGTATTGCGTGAGGAGAACCTCCCTCGACCTGCTGGCCACACTCCTCTTCATGGACCCCAGGATCCCATTGGCCTTGGCAACCAGGGCACACTGCTGGCTCATGGTTAACTTGTTGTCCACCAGCACTCCCAGGTCCCTCTCCACAGAGCCACTCTGCAGCAGGTCCGCCCCAAGCCTGTACTGGTGCATGGGGTTGTTCCTCCCCAGGTGCAGGACCCTGCATTTGCCTTTGTTGAACTTCATGAGGTTCCTCTCTGCCCAGCTCTCCAGCCTGTGCAGGTCTCGCTGAATGGCGGCACAGCCTTCTGGTGTATCCACCACTCCTCCCAGTTTTGTGTCATCAGCAAACTTGTTGAGGGTACACTCTAACTCTTCATCCAGGTCGTTGATGAAGAAGTTGAACAAGACTGGGCCCCGTACTGACCCCTGGGGGACACCACTTGTTACAGGCCTCCAACTAGACTCAGTGCCGCTGATGACAACTGTTTGAGCTCTGCCATGCAGCCAGTTCTCAATCCATCTCACTGACCACTCATCCAGCCCACACTTCCTGAGCTTCCCTAGGAGGATGTTATGGGAGACAGTGTTGAAAGCCTTGCTGAAGTCTAACCAACAGTTAACAGCACTGTATTATTGATGATAATAGCTTTTTTCTTCTAAGTAGCTATGTGAAACACTTGTTGATAGAAGAGGATTAAGAGGTTAATTCCTCCTTCAGCACTGCATAGCTTAAAGACACAAAGCTGAAGGAGGCTTTCTGTTCCAGTGAGCCTACATGTGTTGCTTTTCATTAAAACCCTAGAGCATGTGCAGCAGACGGCTAGGTTAACTCATGGGCACAGTTTTATGACAAGGATTTACATCCTTATCATGGGCACAGTTTTATGATAAGGATTTGCTGGGAGGCTGTGATCCCTGGGAGAGGGATCAGAACAGGTTCTAGGAAAACCAATTCATGGAGTGCTCCAGGTTGAACACTGGAAGGAGTGGGTCACTGAGTATACTGTCTGAGGGCTCTGGAGACATGAGTACCCTGGAAAGCAAGGATATTTACTCCAGGGAAGTGGCCTGGACAGTAGTGTTGAGCACCATCAGTTTGCAGAGCAGTGAACTATTCAGAGAGTTCAAGAGCGGTGCTGTCCTAAGCAACGTCCAGGGCCTCATATGGGTAAGGAGGGGCCGTCAGGTCTTAAACACGTGCTTAATTTTAAGCATGTGAACAATTCCACTGACCATGTGGTTAGCATATATAGAGGTGCTAACGATGTGGAAACCCACATAGTTGGACTCTCGCTCCAGCCCAGCTTGCAGTGTGCTGCCTGCCGAGCAAGAAGATAGGAGGGGAACAGTGCATCACCACCACTGCTACTCACTGGTTAGTGACAATATCTGATTATGGCTTGGCTGGCATGGATTTTGTGCGCCAGTTGTGCCTCCCTGTCTGTACACACAGCAGTTTACAGGAGCGTTGCTGCAACAACAGACCGATGTGGTGATTTTGTTTAAAGCAAGCCTGCGGGCAAGATGAAGAAGTAATCTCCCCTCTCCCTCCCATTTGTCTTTCAGCTGGAGGGAACCATGCCAGTTGGTATGTTGTAGATTATTCAGATCCTGGCAGGAAAATTTGAAATCAAAAGGCAAGTGAATGCGGGTGGAAGGGAAAGGCTTTGAACCAAACATACTCTTTATTCTTTTTATTGGGTGCCAAGAGCTCTCATGACCTGAGTGGAATCTGTTAGCACTTGAAAACCTCTCCTCCAATGGATGGGTGGAAGTCCTGTCGCCTCACTTCAGTACTTAAAATTAGTCATCTATGCCCAGGTCAGTCAATTTGAGTCTCTTGGGGAGAAAAAACCTCCTTCAGGTGCAATTCTCTTGCCTTAAGACACCTGCATACCTATTTCTCTTCATTTGGTATAAAGGAGACTTAGGTGTTTAGAGGCTTGGGTGTTTAGTGTCTCAGACCATTGTACTTTTAAGTCTCTGAAATTAAGAAGAGAATTCCCTTGCTAAAATGTGATAGAAAATTACAAGTAGACATGCTGGATCAGATCCAAAGTCCACCTACACAGTATGACACCGAAGCCAGGTGAGAGTACAGAATACTCTCATCCCACAGTAATTCCTTGCTCAGGGACTTCATCCCACCAGGATCCTCAATTTAATCTTTCTTTGAGAAGTTAAAAATCAGTAACTGCCAACCGAAGCTAGAAACTGCTTGATCCCAGTTCTGCTTACTGTATGTAATATTAATTCAGAGGTCTGTGAGTAGCTTTGCGGGCATCCTGAGTGCAAGTTGCTGGCAACACATGGGTTCATGGACGTCTGAGGACTGCCTGACTTCATGGAAACAGATTATGGACAGAGATTTTCTTGCCTAGGCATGGATATAAGCTAGTCAATGGAGATCTCGAATTGTCTAAACTTGTGTCATTTTATGTTGCCCTCATGTATCCCTTCTGGCCCCCATGTGTCACTCCAGCAAGGTGTGGATCTCCTGTAGGTTCTGCACCGTATCTACCAGCCCTGTGCAGATTTCTCATGTGCCTTATGATGTGTCAGGTGGCATTAGATGCTTGTGCTTTGGAAAGTGAAACCTGCTGGTGGTGGCTGGTTAGCTGACATGTACGAATGTGCTGCTGACTCATTCTACTCCGTGGTTTGTAAGCGGATCTTACAAACCTGGTGCACATGGACAGACCTTCACTGAAACTAGATCTTATTCCAGGTGTCCACTGTTAACTCCTCTGTCTAATATGGTGCTGTAATGACACTGTTAAACCACATGTCCCTCTTTGATTAATCTGACTTCTAAGATTAATTAGTAAATTAAGATAAAAGTTGCACAGTTAAAATGAGAACAAACTGAAAAAATGTATATTAAAAAAGGCTCCAAACAGTAATGTTAAATTTACCAGGCTGCTTAAAAAGGTCAGTTCCAGCCATCATGTGCACAGATGCATCCCTACTCAATAATGCTAATTTAAAGGATACCTGAATTTTGTTCTACGTGATCCCTGACTTTCATGTTCAGTTCAGTAAACAGCTCCATATTCCACTGCTTATATGCCATGAACGTTTACCAGCCATCTGCACTGCCATCTTCATGCTGTGCGACTCCACTTGCTGCTTGAACCTTTGGCATTTTTGGTGTAAGAGGATTTTAACTCCTTCACCCAAACTTTGTATTAACACTTTCAGTGGGTAGGAGCAGTATCTCTGCTGCTCTCCATTTCTCTGTGTGGGCGAGTCCAAGAGCTGGAGTGAGCTGAGAAAGGAGGCAGCCAGCATCTCACTAGAAACATTCACTGCTGGTTGATCTCATGCTTCTTTTCCTGGTTGTGCAGGAAGATGAAACCCCCCCCCCCCCCCCCCCATTAGCTCAGCAGCGGGTCAGCAAAGCCTGTTTCAACCAATTTGTAAACTCCCACCAAAAGCCGTGGTGACACCCTAACGGGGAAAACGAAAAATTTTGCATGGAGGTGTGAGCAGAGAGTCTCTGTTGCCAGAGGTATTTATAGGCACTCGGAAAGGGGTCCCACCAGGGCCAATTCCCTGGTTGTCCCTCACCTCCTGCACCATGCCTTCCATCAGGAAAGGGAGTTGAGGTTTTTCTCAAAACTGCAGTCTTATTTCTTACATCTATCTAAAGGGCAATTTAGCTACAAGTTCTGCTAATGTGACCCATCAGCATCCAAAGGGTTCAGACAAAAGGATAAACATTATCTGCTTGTTATCTCCAAGAGTCAGCACAGGACAGTTTAAGGGTTTTGCTTGCCAGACCTCCTGAAGTTTCAGTACAAAGACAGAGGTGGTCTTTATTTTTGCCTCATTTATCAAATATTCTTGGAGTTTATCTCTTTATCTACAACATTTTTTATTATCTTTTGTCTCCTTTTTTCCTCATTAAGGTGCTAAAATCTGTATTTATATTTGGGTCTAGAATCCACATTTCTTTTTGGATGACGTTTCTTCAGGCTAAGGGAAGAAAAGATGTTATAGTCAAAGGGATCATTTAAAGGTAGTTTATTCAGTATAGCAGAGCCTGACTGCTGATGCAGAAGGTGATGTGTCAGGTTTGCACTTAGAACTGCTGGAGCACCACAAGCTGTCTCCATTTATCTGTTCTAGTTTCCCTTTTGTAAGCTGAGGATGTCTATGTGCATCATTAATATATGTGCATTATAAACATTCAGACATCTGCCGGGAAAAGCACAACTACATTGAAAATGATCACAATATGTTCAGGATTCCTGGTTTGCATATCACCCAAGAAAACTGGAATCCTCAAAACAAGAACCTCGGTACAAAGTTCTTCTCCAGTGTCCAAACTTGAGTATCTAGAAAACAGAAGCTGGTCCACCATGAACAGATCATTCCACCATACTAATTCATTAGCATCTGTTGAACAAAAAACAATAATCCTTTAATTTCACACAGGCTTATTCATCTGGACATCTTCTCCTCATCTTGTTTAAGTCTTTTTGCCAAGAGTTATAGGGAAAAGACACAAACTGTAACAGAGTCCAAAAAATTTATCCCAAAACAAAAACAATCATTTCTTTCCCACACTCCACCACCCATCCCCCCCCAAAATCCAGCTAGCCAACCAACGATGTCTGTAAAACTATCATTACAAAATTAAATAAACCATCTTATTTTTCTACTTTTGGTCCTGCATAAATAAGAATATCGGGGTGAGGGATACAGGGAGGGTAGGGGGGAGTACAAGGAGGGTAGGGTAGGTGGTATGTACATGCAGATGGAGGAGTGGAGAGAGCAGTTTAGGCCGTATATCTGGAAATGGTTCATCTCTTCCAGTGAGAGATGTGTCAAAGAGACCTTTCCAAGACCAAGAGCAGCAGGGTGTTCCCCTCTGTGAGGCTCTTCTCCAGTGTGATGCTAGTACAGAGCAGGGTTCTCCATGTGTGGGCTGGGCTGCCTTCCCACACCCCCCCTCCCCCAGCTGGATGTACAGCTGGGGGTCCCAGGGTCTCTGATGGGGCATGGGATGGCTTCTGTAAGGGCAGCACGGCGTTTAGCACAGGCTGTACAGGCTTGCCAGGATCCTGTGTGCCTTCCTGAAGGACCCCTCAGACACTGCCCCCCAGCTCATTCACTGCTTTTCAGTTAGCTGGACTAAAGCTATCTATCTTGGAGACGTGCACACTTAGACAACTGTATTTCCTGGCTGTGCTAGAGCTTCACTTCTGGCACCTACAGGCAGCTCTCAGTGTCAATAGTGAGGCTATCTGAACCACAAAAATGGTCAGAGGGAGCTGCAAAGCCCAAGAATGGCAGCAGCATGCTGGTGTCGCCAGCAACATACACCTTCACGTGAGAAACCTTGGAGCTCCCCCAGACTGGTAGGTGTGCAAGAGAAAGTTATAGCTATGGTGTCAACAGAGCCTTGCGGTGCATTTGAACACTGGGGAGAGGCCCCAGGGGAGTATGGAGCAGGGAAGATGAAGGCAGTTCCCAGTGACCAAAGTCAACAGTCCCGAGCAAGCATGGAGCCTGGTACTTTTGAAGATGAGGTCTTCAGTGCATTGCAAAGTGAGGGTAGGATCCAGCTCACTGAACAGCTGAATGTGTGGGTCAGACAGCCTTTACACAGCGAGAAATGGGCACAATTTAGCTCCTACTAAAACAGAGATGATTTGCTCTGTGCAAATGCACTGTGGACATCCAAGGCTAGGGGAGACAAACCCTGCTCTAGGAGTCCAGCTTTACACGTTTCCTAAAACTGTAGCTGGAATCTGCACACATTGATCTGTGTTACATTGGATTCGGTCCATCTGTTTTCAACCAGCACAGACTCCAAGTGGAGGAAACGTGTTACAAAAACCCAGTCCAACATAGTTTGCTCTTTCTTATTCTCAACCAATTCAGATTTTATATACTATTATTTAAAATTCTAAGCATGGAGGAACACGAACCTGGGTGTCACTTCAAGTACATGAGGTCACAAGAGCAACAGCAGAAACCTCTTGAAACCTTACTAGTGTCTACAACTAGAAGCATGTTTCTCTGAAATGGTTTGTTTATAAACAAGGCATCTCTATTTGCATGCAACCTCTAAAAAATGGATTATAAAGCCATTTAGCAGAGATTTAATTGACTCTACATAGCTAGGATCTCTCTGTTCTTCACAGTTAGAAGCATCTGTGAGTTCTTCTCTTTGAGCTGCTTACAATGAATGTCAAAGTATTCAGTCCTCTTTGTAATGTATCTCTCTTCGCTGCATGTGCATGTACCATATGGACATAAATAGTTAGGTACTGGAGTAATCATGAAATGGACTTGGAGATTAATTAATTTTTTAAAAACACGTATTGTAAAAATAAACAGTAAATATTTGTGGAAGAAGTTTACATTCTTATTTTTTTCAAGTATAAATAAATTGTGTCGAAAAAGGCTATTACATTAGCAGTTGGCAAGTTGTTCACTTAATCCATCATGTTTCCATAATCGCAGAGCTCACAGAGCTAGGATAGACATGGGGCACTGATAGCTTTTGCTCTCTCAGCTGGGCTCTCATGTGCAAATGTACACCTGTGGGTATAACCCTTGTGTAAAGACCACTTTATTAACAGCTTTCACCTGGCCTCCTGAGCAAAGTCAAAGTCTGTACTGGGGCATAATATGCATGTGCTGCATCACATTCCCTTTCTCCATGGACTTGCATTGGATACTTGAGCAAAGGTCAGATCCCACCGCAGTCAGTGAAAAAACATCCTCAGACCTCAGCTTGGGTCAGAGGTATATGTTCTGCTTGGCCTGGGGGTACATAACTTGTCTTTTCCCACTCAGTAGACATTTGTGCTGACTACAGTGGCCATATCAGCTTTCCAGCTATCTGCTGTCCTCCCAGCATCACTAAATTTGGTGGTTCAACCATTTTAAGCTCAGTTTCCAAAACAAGAATGATTTAGATTAGGTGCAGCAGGAAAGCCATGTATTTGGAATACCTGGTGTACCATGCTGCGACACAGTCTACCTTCAGTCCCAGTCAGGCTGCTGGTAAGGAAATCGGTTAGCTAGGCTGGTATAGCAAGAGCATAGTTAAATGGTTATAGTACACATATAGTCACTGAGAGAAGACAACACCAAGTTTTTAGTGTTTTTGCATTTGCCACAAAGATAAGGACAGACTGAAAAGGGCTTGAAACCTCAGCTTTTCACTCTGTGCTGGGAGAGGGCAGAGGTCTAAAGTCACCTCGACTGTCTCTGGATGTCAGCCTGGATCCTGCCACGAGGTGACAGCTCAGAGGCGTAAACTGTCTCACCGTTGTCTCACTGCTAGGTGGTCCTTATGTCTGCCAGAGGAGGTCTCTTTATAGCAGCTGACACCTGGTAATTCCAGCATTTAATCTTATCTTTGCAGATTAATGGCACACGTAGACCAGAATTTGAAATATCCAAACCCTTCCCCAAGGCAGGCACCTCCAGGTCCATGTTTGCTTGCACTGGTTGATTTAGGTCTATTGCTTCTGGAGCAACAGCACAGCTTGTTCTTGCCAGATTCACCTGAGATCACACTGCACACCCACCAAAGCATGAGGGCATGCCAACAGCCATGCAGACACAGACAACAGATGCACCCATCCCACTAGCCTGGCCAAAAGCAGAGATTTTTTTTGAAATTCAGTATAGAAAGCAGCTGGCTGAATTCTTCATTGCAAATCACAAACCAAATCATTAAAGTCTGTGCAGAAGTAGACTTAATCTGGGATGCCTTCCCTAACCTTTTCCTAGGGATCTTCAGAGTCTGTAGGATTTTCTTGTCCATTAAACAAGCCAATTTAGCAGCACTCCAAAATGTTGCCGTTCATCATTCATCCCTCTTCTTGGTCAGTTATTTCCCTGATTAGACCTGGAGTTGTTCTGATTGCTATTTTATTGAAATGAAGCCTCAAAGCATCTCTGAAGACCTCTCTCGTTTTTCCTTCCTACTGTCTAGTTTAGTAGTAGACAGTCAGTCTTACATTTTTCATCCTTGATTAGGCCCTTGTACCTCTGAGAATGCAAATAAACAACCTCCAGCTTGCCTGCGTTAAGTTGCTTTTACTGTGAAAAGAACTCTTTGGAATGTGAGTTTCTTTTCTTCCTTAGTTTCCTGCCTAGGAATTTGATTTACATAATTTTTTCTTGACTTTTCCCTGTCCAACTTTTTATCATCTTTATAACATCTGACAAAAGACATGTGTCCAAACATGTTTGTAGCAGCACTGGTTTTATAGGCACTGCCCATAACATGTTAACACAGCAGATGACCAAACCGGGATTTGGAGGACTTGGCCAAAAAACTCTTTTCCCCATTTTGCCTGTGTTACAGCTTGACAGGTCCATTGCAGATTTTAACTCAGGAAGTACTTGCTCCACTGGTTCTGGTTTGGAAATTTGGAACCACCATTCCAGTGAGACTTCAAGCCAAAACAGCAGAAATACTGCTCATGGTTTTCATTTTTTGGAGTTTTCATGTTCACACCCAAAAGCTGTTGTAAGACCAACTGTCTTCAAGGTTGACAACCTTCTTCAACTTCGATCTGAAAAACGACATCTCATTGCATAGTTCAAGTAAGAAAAATCTATTTCCAGATCAGATCTCTCATGCTGGTGGATTCATATACCACCACGAGTGACTACTTTCTTTGTAAAAGGAAGCAGTGCCTAACTTAAGATCACTTGTAAACTATGAATAAGGGTTTTCATATATTCATTGCACATGTTTTTATTCTCTGGGGATTTTCCAGAATCCTCAGACAGACCAAGTACAACAGTGTCCCTGAAAAACTGACAGGAAGGAAACAACTGTTTTGCCAAATTAAAAGGGTAATATGTGCGTGCTATAACAGAAAAAATGTTTTGCAGTTTAGTCCCCTCCAAGTCAAACCATACTTCAGCTCTTTTAGCTGATAAGGTATATATAATTAGGCTTTTGTCTTCCTTCATTGAGTATTATTATCTTGTAGATAATACATAGCTATCTTATTTTCTACTGTGATTTACACCATCCCATCGATGAACAAAAATGACCTCTCCCAAGTGCTGCTCAGTCATCACATCTATTAGCAAAAACTTCCTACAGAATGCTTGTTCAGATGGCATTTGGTTTGGAAGTGCCTGGACAGAAATACTTTTGCCTGACAAAAGGCTAGGGTTTGCTGCATTGTTATACCTCTGTATTTGCACAAAATATTGATCCTTGATGACTGGTATTCATTTTCTTATCTTTTAAGGTTCTAACCAACAAAGACAAATACAATGGATTTACTTAGATTGTGGGCAATTTGTTTTTTAAATAACAGGGTAAATAGAAACCACATACACACCCACACACACACTCTAAAATTCCCTACTCTTTTGGCTTAAAACAGAGCAGTGAGCACAGTGAAGAAGCTCTCAAGCTGTGTTACAAGATCTGACCCACTGTGCATACATTACAGGCCGTAAGGACCCCGTGCTGTACAGTGTTGTGCGCCTTCCACTGACCACTGCAGTCACAGGGTTAAAAACTCCTGGAATGACTCAGAAATATCACAAACCTATGCACACTGTAAGGGAAGCTTTCTTTCTCACTGGATGAGCCATAGTGGCAGTTCTGTCCAGAAGTGAGGACTCTGCCCTGCTCAGAAGGGAGGCAGGGGCAGAGCGACTTGCCCACGGCTGCTTCCTCCCGTGGTGGCTCAGCGCTTTTCTCCGCACCTTCCCGCACACCCTCCCACTGGCCAGGCCACCTCATCTCCCTCTTTGACCCGTGTCGGTGCTGGTCCTGCACACGAAGGCCCCTGCTCTCCTGGCTGTCCCTCTGCCTCTGTCAGTATGCAGCCGTAAGGACCACCAGCTCACGAACGCAGAAGATGACACGAGGCTTGTGCTGTCCATCTGTCTAGTCACCGCCACATATGGCCATGGTGCAGCAGGAGCCAGGGGATGCAAACACAGCCTTGCAGCAGAGGAGACACGCAGGGTGCAACAACCCTGCACCATTTGCTCCGTTATCCCCAATACCCTATTCACATTTGCCAGCAGATGGCACTCATTATATGTTTGACTTGTCCGCAACCCAGGTGCACACTTTCCAAAGGGCAGTGAACAAAGACAGGACACACTCTGTCCCTGCCTGTTGCATGGACCGTTGCTTTTCATTTGTTTGTTTCACAGTAAGGGCTATGATTTCAGCAGGGTCCATACTCCATGGCAAACGGGAAAGGTGAGGAGATGATGCGCAGGTGGGACACGGCGTGGGCTGTAGGGAAGCTGGGGCAGCCACCTGCTTGTGCATTGGGAGCTGCCAACCATGCCACTCCACCTCCCTGCCCTACACACCCATTCCCAGCTGAAGTAGTCCTGGGGAAAGGTCCGTATGGTGAGATGTGGCCAATGCTGCAGGCGGCAGTGAAGGAAGACCACCCCTCCCAAGCAGGGGCTGTGCCAGCCCAGTGACACTGCTGACTGCTGGGGTCCTCATGCCCCACATCCTGCTAAATACCAACTCCAGCTACACCACTTCTTAGCTTTTGCAGAAGGAAGCTGTAGAGTAAAAATTTTGTCTCAAATATCCCAGGGTGGATCAACTGACCTCCCAAAACATGTACTTTAACTCAAATCATCAGCTTAAAAAGGAGATGAAGAATGCGGTGACCAGCAAAGTAACAGAGCAAGGCCTTGAGGAAGGGGAATGTGTAAAATGCCAACACTAGAAATGGTCAGTGCAGCCCAGGCTTGACCCAGCTGCACACACAGATGGCAAAATATGTGTTCTGCATCAAAGCACATGTTTTAGAATGTTATCCAACCTCTCCTTCAAGACCCCAAGCAGTAACAAATTTGCACAATAGTTGTCTCACTGCTTGGAAAAGTAGGAACTTATTTTGAGTATGAATTTGCCTGCTTCCAAATTCCAGCCATTGGACCTTGTTACGCCCCATCAGAAAGGCTGAATACGCTGATCTCCTACCACAGAGATCGCTGTCCAGCCCTCAGATGACCTCTGTGGCTCTCTGCACTATTTCTGTTTCCTTCTCTCCGAGATGCTTGGGACACAGGTCTCACGGGAGGGAGCTGTACCTCAGGCGGTGGCACGACGGAAGAGGAGGGATGATGTGGGAGCCGCTGTGGCTGCATGCAGAGCCCAGGGAGTTGCACCACCATGGACCACCTGGTGTCTGTCCCTGTTTCTGCAATGCCACCACACAGACCTAGCAGTGTAACCTGGCAGGGGCACCTGGATGCCCTTGTCCCAGCAGACTCTCCAATGTTGTTTTATGGGAGGGGAGTGCCCATCTCACTGTTGGTTGTCGGAGACAGGAAACTTATCCAGTTTTCATCAGAAACATCATGAGTAAAGGGATATTGATAAGAACATCTGACCCCCATGAAAAGACAATTTTTAAACACAGAAGTTTCCTGGGTCCTTCTAAAGGATATCGGAGAAATTGCACACACACAAATGACTTGTGCTTATTCCTCATTTTAATAACTCCATGTAACTTGGGTGCCCACAATGACATGCACATGGTCTGGCCCAGCATCCCTTGAACTCCTGTAAGTCTCTCACTTGATTTCACTGAGTGTTAGCTCACACCCATGATTGTGTCAGCGTTGCTCTGGGCTGCTCAGCCAGCAGGGAAGGGAGGCGAGCGTAACTGTGCTTCTCTCTCCTATTTGCAGTGACCCGTATCAAACAACCATTCCTTACTGCCTTCCCCCCTCAGCCACTGACTCTTCTTTCACAAAACAGCAGTTTCCCTTTGACCTCCCTCAGGAGTCCTGGTGTGCTGTTTTGGTAAAACAAAGTATTGAAGACCTAAATCACCTCAACTTCTTCACTACAGTGACTGCTTTACCGGAAGGTAATTTTAGCTAGATGCAGCAGTCAGTTAGAGAAGCAGCAGATGATCCAGCTGTCTGTGACAGCAAGCCCTGTATGATGTGTGATAATCCTTGCCAACGTTTTTAGGAGCTACAGAAACCCTGGCATTTAGAAAGGTGCTGATTAATTGCAGTTAAACCTGAAGCAACAGGAAGCTTGTGTCCATACCTATAGTTTAAACACAGACAAAGAGTGAATGAGTAAGGCGCTGCTGGTAAACTTAATCGGTGTCTCATTCTAAGTTTATTTTTAAAAGCCCTGTAGCTCCTCAGTGCCAGCTCAGATCTCCGTTGGTCCCGGCCCCTGAGTGGACTGTGGTATCGCTGACCCCTCCTCACAAACAAAAGCACTCTCAACCATGACAGGTTTCTCAAGGGTGATACAGTGAATGTAATAAGGCATTCAAAAGCCGTTTTGAGCAGTGTTACACTTGCACGTAACTGCTGTTTTGTTAAGGTGCTGGAATCTAGTCTTTCAGTACTTAAAGGGAGCCTATAGGAAAGATGGGGACAATCTTTTTAGTAGAAACAACAGTGACAGGACGAGGGGTAATGGTTTTAAACTAAAACAGAGTAGGTTTAGGCTGGATATAAGGAAGAAATTCTTTACAATGAGGGTTGTGAAACATGGAACGGGTTGCCCAGAGAGGTAGTGGAGGCCCCATCCCTGGAAACATTCAAGACCAGGCTGGACAGGACTCTGAGCAACCTGATCTAGTTAGCGGTGTCCCTGCTCACTGCGGGGGGGTTGGACTAGATGACCTCTAGGGGTCCCTTCCGACCCAAAACTTTCTATGATTCTATGATTCTATGAATTTTTTTTTCTAGCTTAATGCTATTAAAATCCTAAGTGACCACATGCACCATAGCCTGACTACTAAATATCATTTACCAGTAGACTTTCAAGGATCTCTATTATTTCCTGTCTTCTTGACAGATTTCAAAACTATTGCTTACCTTGCAGACCCACACACATATTCAAAGCAGACTGTTAACTTGCATAGTAAAAAAAAGTACTCTTTGTCCTTATTCCTTCAATATTCAGAAAGGGTCACTGAGAATTTGCTCTTGTCTGACTGCAGGACTGTGAAGTTTTTCTCCCTGATATAAGTTTAGACAGCTATAGGTCACCAAAGATAACCTCTCTGGAGTGGAACAGCTTAGACAACCTTATACAACCCAAATTATCGAAGCAAATGTTAAGAGATCTGCCGGCAGCGTGAGGGATGGGCGTGCCCTGCTCCCTGCTGTCCTCTGCAGCCCCAAGCCTCCGCCGACCCGCACACCACAGCCACCTCCCTGCCGAACGGGGCTGGGTTTCATCCAGGCATCCCAGGTGCAGGCTGGGCGGCGAGTCTGGGACCCCCAGACTGTCTCTGGGGCCAAGCGGGAGGTGGGCAGAGGGTGCCTGCTGGGCCAGCGTGAAGGGTTGCACCACCGCCCCCAAGCCCCTGAGTCCTACCAGCGCTGTCCTGAGCCCCAGCTTCCCAGGCTTGTGGGCTCTTTGCCTTCACGCTGTCGCTGCTGTCTTCCATTTCACAAGTTTCACAATCCTGAGCCCGCGGCTACCTCACACCGTATCCAGCGCACTTCAGCTTAGATAGCTGATTTTGCCACTGTTTTAGGTCATTGTTTTATTGGCCCCAGAAGAACATAAAACAAAGCTGAAAAAGCATTTCCATAAAACCATGTATCCATTTCCTTTGCTCAGGGCAGCATCAACTCCATCTACTTCTGGCCTCTCATGGGGCTGGAGATTTCACAGCCCTCCTAGGGAATCCGTTTCAGTGCATACTGGCCTTGCTTTGAGAAAACATTTCCTAACATCTCACTAAACCCAAACCTCTTGTCCTTCAGTTTCATCCAATACTCTGTATCTTATTTAAAGGGGGCACAGAAAAGAGTTAATTATCTTCCTCTATGCAGTTTTACATATCTGAATACTGCTAGAGCATCTCCTTTCAGTCTTCTGGCAAGGCTCCTGCCTTTCAATCAACCTTGCCTAATTTTGCATGCCTTGCCACAATTCTGCCTACACATACCCAGTGAAACACCTGCTTTTATCTGCAGCAGTCTGACACTGTTGATTCAGGCAGCCTGACATCATGTGTAAACTTCTACATGCCTACAGTCTTGCCAGCTTATCTGATCTTGTACTGAATCAGTCGATCTTTTCTATCCAAGCATGGCATTTTACATTTTGCTTCCCTAATTGTTCTCCTTTTCCATCATTTCAGACCTCTGCTCCAACGTGTCAAGACCATTTTGAACTCTCACCCTGTCTTCCAGCATTTTTGAAACTTGGCTGCAGATCTGAGTTTAATAAGCATGCTCTTTCTTTCATCTCTCTAGTCATTGAGGAAAACAGTGAATACTGCTGTCCCCAGGAGAGGTCTATTCAGTACCCGACTTCCAATGCCATGCTGCACCACTGAGAGCTACTCTTTCTATATGGCTTTGCACCCAGTTTTGTACCCACTTGGTTCCTGTTTCACAAGCTGTCTTATAAAGAAATCTTGCAAAATACCGGGAGAAAGCCTTATGAAGTCAGGATGTATTGCATCTCTGCCTCACCTGATTCTCAAGACCTGTTGCTCTGTCCTTGAAAGTATAAGGAGTGGTTTGAAATGATTTGTCATGAAGATATCTGTGTTAATTGCTCTTCATCTCCTTTTCACCTTTGAGAAGACCAAAAATAAATCATTTGATAGCTTATTTGATATTTCTCTGATTAACTAAAATTATGTTGGTTAGTTCGTAATTCCCAGTCTCTCTTACCTCTTCCTCTAAAGGAAGGGCACTGAGTTTGCTCTTCCTCGATCTCCAGGAACACAGTCTTTCCCCCTCAGGCTCTGTTAGTCTGGTGTGTTTCTGTCCTGCTTCCTGGGTTGCTCCAGGTTGAGTCTGTGGCCTTGTGCACAATATGGCCATCATCACTGGGATTCGTCCTCTTGCCATTTGGAAACCTTTCTATGGGGCTAGATTTGTTTTCTTTCACCCTGGAGGCTGGAATCCCACTCCCATATATGATCCTGCTTTAATACCTCAAAATATGCACGGAGATGACAGCCAGACTATAAGGATGATTTCTGAACTCTTGATCCCTCTCTGTTTCTTGCTTCAGGTTTAAAAAAACAGAGTATTTTAGAATAGTCTGATATTGCATCTCTGAATTCTGTTTCAAGTCACAGTAGTCCAGTGCTTCTATCTGGTCTTTCAAGGTGTTTCAAGCATTTCTGCAAATGTCAATTCACTTCCTCAATTCCCCAATTCACAATTCACTTCGCTGCCTCACTCACCCCATATAGGAGATAGAAAACTGCTTTCCTTTAATTTTGTTTACGAGGTCTCCCAAAGTAAGTTCAATAAGTAGACCCAAGTCTTGCTTTCATTGTGTTCATGCTTGAGAATTTTTTTATCTGGATAACGAGCTTTCTTGGTGGTCTGAGCATCTCATGCTGTCTATTCCCATCTGCCGCTTTGTTTGTCCATTAATCACACCCACTTCCTTGCTGTGGGGCTCACCAGGCTAATGGCTACCAGCATGTTCCATATATTGTGTGCTGGCAGATAGCACAAGGGAATTACAATCCTGAAACAGCTAAACTGGCTTTTTACTGAGAGGAAAAATTTCCTGAGATGCTATGATCAAGCTAGCGCTCTGAGCAAGTACACGCAAGCTGACTTCCTTGTTTCCAATAAACTAATCCCATCTTGTCCCACCCTTGACGATTTCATGCAAGCTGTTATGTTCAAGAATGGAGGAGTCCAGAAAGTCTGGTCTGAGTGCCTTCCAGTCTGGGGTGGCCTCATGTTGATGTCCCTTGAGTTGAACCAGCTCCTCTGGTATATGATTCTGTTTTGCGCCATCCATCCGCGGAGATGGTTGAGAGTTTGTGCATATGGACCTGAGACAGTCCTAATAAATCATATTATTTGCTATGGAAATACTTGGTGGCTTCAGAGCTGTACAGACAGCTACGAAGAAAGCCTGTGAGTCTGATGCCTAAATAAATAGCCCTGTTATATATTTCACTCACTCAGTTCCTTGGGATGGCTCAGGTTCAGCAGTGAGCATTTTTACAGCCAATTCATAATGGAGGAGGGAGGAAAACAGTAATTAAACTATCTCCTTTTGGCAGCACAGCCCCTGTCGCTCAAACTAATGAGGAAGCTCGGTGCCAGATGGGAAAGTGCACTGGGAGCACAGGGTTTGCAGCGCTGTCCCTGGCATGCACAGTCTGCAGATACCTTCAAGGGACAGGCTGTACCTGAGCTGAGTTCAGCCCCGCTTCTCCTCTCCTGCTGAGCCGGAGGAGAGAGCAGATGTTGGGGCTGTGAAGGGGATGAAAGTCTAACATGCATGTGCACACACTTCCAACCGTCTGGAAAAGAGTGTTGTGCAGCTATGGTTTTGGCCTGGCTCTCCAATCTCACAATTATTTTATATCATTTAGAACATATCAAACCTCAGAAATTTGTGTTTTTCTCAGAGACCTGTCAACAAGCTGAGAAATGTTGATCAGGTTTCCAAGTGCTGATGTTTCACTCACACTCTTCTAGCCCCTGACAGCCTGCCTCCAAATCCGCTGGACCACTGTCCAGTTCTGGGTCATGACAGTGTTTTGGTGGCTACACAAGCCAGTAGCTGTGGAGGTTTTTGACTGGGGCACCGATGGAGCCAAAGCCCTGCATAGACAGCCACCAGGGCTCTCTGGGGGTGCAGCGCATCACCTCTTGGATGATATTTGGCTAAAGGGCATTTGTGTCCAGGCTGTTCGGTCTCATGTCCGGGACCACAACCAGCATCTGTCCGGTAATGCTGACAGCACTCCCACAGGAATTTCCTCTTGGACTTTCCATCATTTACTAATTCTGCCTGGAAATCTTTTGTCTTTTGTCTTCACCAGAAGTGCTCACTGAGCTCGGGACCACTCTTTCCACTGACATAAGTCAACACCATTTACCAGCAGAGGCTCAGTGTGTTGTCTACTTTCTGTTACCAGCGAGCCAGCACCGCTGCTACTCCAGTGAGGGAACGGAGTCGCTTTCTTCCACTGATTCCTCTCCTTTGTATGCCATTGTTGTGGCTTGTCTGAGCCTGCTGCACAGCCAAACCCCAGTGCCCAGAAATCGTAAGTCAGGTTAGTTTAGGAAATCATGGGATTTCAGAAATATCTGGAGTGTTTTGGGATTTCTTCCTTGCCTCCAGGTTTTTGAGCCTGCAAGACTGTTTTACTAGGCTGTGTTGGTCTGGATCATTTTTTAATGAAGCTGAAGGCCAGCATTCCCTCACTGTCATGGAACAGCGTCTCAAAGAAATGACATTGGACACTGCACTGAAGTAGTGACTGCTCTTTCTGTTTCTTCCATTCATTTTCCACTGTGGAGTTGAGGGAGACATTTGTGGAAGGTTAGTTGCATTCTTCTAGTCACCTGAGATCTCTGATATTTGTCATCATTAGCATAGTAGAAAACCTGAATAAAGTTGGCAAAAGGGAAAATCTTTACTCTGAGATCTGCACCCAGCAAACCTACCAAATTTACTGCATCTGGCTTTCCAAAACAAAAGACAAAGACATTTCCAGCATTTCAGTAACAAGTTTATCCAAAAAGCAACAACTATTTTTTGCTTTATGAGATATTAGCTTGCCTGTGACTGTTCCAACACACCCTATCATTCCAACAGTTTGTGCAGCCCAGTCAACACCCCTGGCTCCCAAATGACTCTTGTTTTAATCCTCATAGAGTAGGAATACTGGCTTTATTTCTTGGCTCCAGCAACAGGCTCTGTGGTTTTAGAGACATTTGAGTACCAATATTGGTTTTCTCTTTAGCTGTTGATGCTTTCCAAAGACTGTATATACAGTTAAACTGCCATTAAATGTAATATTTTTCAAATCTGTCTTGCTTATTACACTGTAAGATACAAGCTGAAACCATATTCTCTATGAGAAGGCTAAGTGTCTTCTGGTATTGGGTAATGGAGCACGCTGAAGGTATTTTCACGCTGCCAAAAACAACAATAAAACTAAGAGACAGTGTGTCGCATTTCCCTTATAGACAGATCCAGCTGTTCTCAAATGCCTGGAAAATCACAAGGGTGAGCAGCCACAAGAGTTAGTTCATCAGCACTACTCATTTGGCGGCCAGAACCAGCCTATATGAATCTTTGGTCGCTCTGTTTTACAGGCAGGGAACTGAGCAGCAGTGGCCTGAACTATCTTGAGAATTCACACTTTATTTCGCAACCGACCCGGGTTTCTCTTGCATGAAAACAAGGGCAGGAAGGAATGGGCACCCATTGGTTTTGCCCCAGTCTGGCATTTGTCCATAGGGACATCCCTGCCTGGGAAGTGCATTTGGACTTTCCTGGTGAAAAACACCCTGTGGTGGGCTGAGAGTTCGAGTGAGCCCAGAGATCCAGGGAGGCATGCTGTGTGTGCTGATGGGATCCTAGGTTCACAGTCCTGGGGAAAGACTGGCAGCGACTGTCAGAGCAAAGCTTCCACGGAAAGGCACAAGGCAAGGACACTCATTCTTATCCTGAGCACCCACTTTGCAACCAGCTGTGAGTTGCCACGGTTTTGCAGACCTGTGTGACATCATTAGCAATATTGGGACGTACTACAATTTTCTGCTCTTACTAATTTCCTTCTTTCTTAAGTTTTAAGAGAGACTTCACCAAGAAGTTGTCAGCTAGCTCAGAAGGTCAAGAAAAGCAGCATGCTTACCACACCTTTGAGAAAAGATGGAGTTGAATAGACTCATGCAGAGTCACCGATACATCAAGAAGAGGCATATGTGTTGGAGCTTTTTAAAAGAAAAGTGCTACAACCCAGATTAGCTAGTTCTTTTAGTTTCAATTACAGTTGGAAACCAATTCAGACTAAACATTTTAATTGATGAATATCGTCCCTTCATGCCAGAAATTGCCTGTAAACAGATTATGACTTCTTCAGAAATACTTACTATTAGCTGAATATTTTCCACAAGTAAACATCTGTCTGTGACTGGCTAACAAGTTGTTCACCACAACTATTTGTTCACATATCTGAGATCCAATATTCGAGCTACAAGATTAGCTAGACAAAGTCATATGGTATTAGATGTCTTTTCAGTCTCATCTGAATGCCTACAGGAGCAGCTTCTGCACAGTACTTGTTGACAATATTGTATTTGCATGCTTTTTCACCACTGCCTTGCAGCAAATGTTGTTTAAAATAAAAGCACCTCCCCAATCAGTGACTTCAGTATTTGCAAACATAATAAAATCATAGTAGATTTAAGATTGACCAAAATCTTTGACAAATTCTTCACTCAACTCTAGTCTGAGCTTAATTTGCCACACCTTTAACCTCTGTTCACAAAGAACTGAGGTTTCTGTAATCATAGTGTATAGGTTTCCATATGTATACCTTTGCATATGTATCCCTAATGAAGCCAGTTTTCCTCAGATTTGACAGAGACACAGATATTAAGTTCCTAAGATGCTCCATGTTTCAGGGAAAGATACGGCTGTTCAAAAGCTGCTGAGCCTATTAGTGCCACCAATAAGGAAAGACTTCAGCATAGCCTTTACCTTACTAGAGGTCAGAGCCCAGAAGCTCCAAGGACCAATCTCTGATATTTAAAGCAAATCAGGGTTCATTGGCACCATTACGCACCTACCCATGAATTATCTTGATTTGCAGCATGCAAACTAGGTGGAAACCTGGAGGACTTCATTTAGAAGAGGGGAAAATGTTCTGTTTCAGATTTTTTTGTTCTTTTTGAGTACGGCCCAGTCCTTACATAATTTTTTTTTCAGTCTCTTTTATCAACCTCACATGCTCCCTCTCATCTACAGGCTTTCAGCAATGCACCTTGAACAACCTTGTAATAAAAGCCTTCATGAAGAATACAGACTTGTCTTTCTAGTCCTTTCAAGTGCTGCAAGCAGAAGTTGAAGTAGCACAGGTACGAACCCACTGTGGCCTTGCAGTATGTCTGGGACCAAGCTATGTTTCAGAAATTGTGCTAAACATTTGGAGTAAAATGTTGGGTAATTATCATCTGTTTGATGGTCTTTTCCATGCAGATGCCATCTTTTTTTTGTGGTACGAGGTGCAAGTCAGCCTTTATCATCAGCCTAACTAGACTTGTTTTCAATCATCTTGATTGAAATACATAATTTTATAGTCTGAAGGCAAGAAAGTGTATTATTTTCCTACATGCGAGTACTGAAATTGAAGGGGTTTTCAAAAGCCTTGTCTGGCTCTGACTCATCTTGCATCTAGATGCAATTCAATACAGGAAGGAACTCTATTACACTCAGTCCAAGTATTTTTGAGAACCTCACCCAGGTTTTTACAGTGTTACTTTATATCACTCCAGTTTACCCACAAACATGAAACAACTTTTTGGTAACTGCACAAGTCTCATGACGTCATGACCTATGAAACAAACTGTTGAACATTCTTCATTGTTAAATATTGCCTTGAAGGACTTTCTAAGTTTCACGTTGAAACCTGCTTTCCCAGTTTCCTAGTTTTCTTTAAATATTAACGTGCTTCAAACATGCCTATGGGGCTAATAAGGCACACACATATTCGGATAGGACTTTTGGGCAGCTTTCTTGAACTTCCTAGAACTGCCAGTACTGCAGGCCTGGATTTCTCTTTCCTTGCAAGTCTACTTTCTGAAAACAAGAGTTTCGTTTAGTTTACAGAGGGCAGAACTGTGCCAGTTTGAATTTATTAAAGCTAATAGGACAGCTACTGATGTAAGTAAGAGAAGAACTAGGCCCAGAATCTGCTTGTTCAGCAAACTGTTTCAGGAAGAAGGTACTTACGTGTTTAAGACATTGTTACCCAAATGATACAGAGGTAGCACCTTCTAGGAATATTCCACTACAGTTATACAGGAAAGTGTGTACACTGGTGTCAACATTTGAGGGAAAGGGTATTGCAACAGTTCCAGGGCAATGATTTTAAAAATCTCTGAGTATCAATTGGACCTACCGCTTCTTCACGATTAAATAATTAGGAGTGATCATTAGTAAAATTACTGTTTGAAACATTAGCAATTTTATTTTGGAAATTCGCCTCATTTTAGCATTCCTCTCAGAAAGACATTGAGTCAGTTGCATTTACATTGGAGGATGTATAAATCTGGAGCAAATCGTGGAGAACTCTGCAGAGACAAGTCTCCAGAAGCCTGCAGTAGCAGACATTGACGCTTCCCCTAGAGACATCTTTTTTGTTTAGTTTTGTTTTTATTTTTTCTAGGTCCCCTTCCCATTCTCTCCACACCCATGAGGGCAGTTGCCTCTGAGTCATTTTGAGAAGTCTGGATTTCAGTAATTATAAGTTTCTGTTCTTTATCCTCTGAAAACTTTGCCAAGGTGCTGGCAGCCTGAAAGACAGCCATTTAACTCCACGCTGCTGTTCAGGCTCAGCAAACTGCAAGTGTCAGAGAGAATATTCCGCGTATAAGCCTATGGGAGTCCAAACCACTCATGGCAGGGAGCTCGCCGAGTTTAAGAAGAGCACAAAAGCAGGGAAAATGTGAGGACCAAGGCAGCTTTTTGTCACATGGCGTAAGAAAAGTGTTATGGATTACTCACATCTTTTGCTGGCTTGAGTGGGAGAGCAGTCCCCTCCAGTCTGGGCTGTCCCCAAGGGCTCCTGCGAAGGGACATCTGCAAACCCAGTATCTACCCTTTCTGCTCTGCTTGCTCCAAGAGAAAGGGGCAGGCAGGACCTGGGCAGCAACACATGCTCTCATAGCCCCATTCACGTGTATTCAGCAGCTCCTGCTGCAGGAGTCCTCCCTCCATTGCCCTGCCAGCTCCTCCAGGCACTGCAGAGGGCCAGCCCCAGCCCTGCCCCTCCTCACCGTCCATCTCGGCACGGGGGGGGCACGAGCATGCCGAGCCCTCTCCGCAGATCAGGATGTACAGCACAACGGCTTCTGTGGTGACTCAGAGCACATGTCATCTGTGGCCCCGAAAATTGTGTTTACTCAGAGACACTGCCGAAACCAGCATCCTTCTGGAGAGAAGTCTCTGGTTTGGAAGGACACTTGCAGTAAGCCTGGGATGCCACACAAGCATGCGTTACGATACTCTCTGATCTCCATTTAAGTTGTGGCTTTCTGTTGAAGTGATGAAACAGTCAGGCTTTGGGTTTTATTAACTTTCTGGTGCTGGATAGCACCACAGGCATCATTCCATCCCCTCCTGCTCTTTTGGCAGGTGTTTTGCTAGCATCTGTTGTCTTAGCCCCAGAGGACCCCGACCCCTTCATCAAAAGAGAGCAGTGGGAAGCAGACAGTCATATGCTCTTTTAATGACTCAGACATCAGCATGATATCCGTGGCATCATGGCTGTTAACAAAACAATTAATAAGAATTGAAAAAGAATGAGGGGATAAAAAAACATCAGCATGATCTTGTCAAGAACCGACAGCCTCAGACCAATCTAGTTTCTTCCTCTGAAGGAATAATTCACCTGGAGAATAAAGGCGAAGCAAGCAAGATTACCTTGACCTGAGTTTTTTTGCAGTCTCCACCCTGATTTTCTTTTGCAAAATGAAGTGAAATAGTCTCTGCAGAACCACTGTGCACAACCAGTTGTATAACCATGTGCAAGGGGTAGCGTCTGTGTGTCATGTTGTCCATCCCAGCAGATATGTCCAGCAAGGAACTCCAAAGATCTGCTCCATAACTTTCTCTATTTACAGTTTGGACCTGGGCATAGAGAGAACTGTAAAATTTACTGGCAAGACAGGTGACAGCAGACACTAAATCTAAAATGATGTTAATAAAACTGAGAGGCGGTACCAAAATTACATAGTTGATTCATTTTATTTTTTATTGTGTATAGCTATTTGACCTTTCTCTGTAACATTCCTGTCTGGCTGACTGTTTTCCTCTTTATATCTGTGCCTTTCACTTCTGCCTTGTAGCACTTTTTGTTTCTCTTTACCAGTTTCCCTACATAGCTTAAAGTGGAGGACAAGAAGAAATCTGCCTAATTTGCAGCAAAGGAGGTTTTGGATCAATGTGAGGGAGAATTGCGACTGCCGGGATGAGGAAATACTGCCTTCAGTAATGGAGAGGTGGTGGGCTCTTGTCCACTGGAAGCTCTGAAAAGCAGATGTGATGAACATCTGTCAGGCCTGGTCTCCCAGTGCTGAACCAGTCCTGTGTTCCTATGGTTAACTTTAAGAGAGCAGCTGTAGATCCTGCAGCTGTACCAAGGACACATGTCTCTAGAAGACCCAGAGCTATTGACTATTTTGTAAAACCTACAGCTGGATTTTATTGAAAAGGACAACATTTCCCATCTGGGCCTGCTCAGGAGCAAACAAATCATGTTGCATCTGTTCTTTGGTCAAAAGAAAAAGCTTCTGCCACTCAAGACTGCTTGTATTTGTGTAGAAACTCTTCAAAGGCATGTCCATACGTCTATGTTTGCTCTAGGTACCTCTGGGTGCCATTTCAAGAGCAATGAAGAAAAGTGGACTTTTTGCATATCCCATTGATCTTCTCAGACAGGACAGCTGCAGAGCTGGAGCAAATCAGCTCAGCCAGCATTTTCACTGGCTGAACTAGTCATGCCAAAGCTCATGCTGGGCTTCCCAGCGGTGCAGGAAAATTGGAAGTGGCTGCTCCAAGAAGGAGGGGCACGTCTGGAGCCAGAAGGCCTTATCATGCCTGTCACAAGAGAGAAAAAGGGAAGGAGTAAGAATGGCAAGAGAAGATCCTTACAGCTGTCACCTTCCCATACCTCCTGCTCCATCCCTCCATAGGTGACAGACCCAGCACACATTGGCTGTGGGAGCTAGGAATTAATTCATCAAAAGCAAGTGCTGCAAATAGCATGATTTCTTGCATGTGATGTGATACCTGTCTGAGTACCTCTTGCATGCTGCATCATGCTCTGGAGGAACAGCGTTTCTGCAATGAGCTGTCAGCCTGTGCCTCTCTGGTAGGGTGAGATAGTCTCAAATGGGAAATCCTGGGAGCAGCAGATTTTTGGCGATCTGTGTCCTAGGGCAGGGCAAGAGCTCTGCCATGCAGGAGAGACACCACAGCCTTAATCTCACTGTAGAAATGAATTCCGTTTTTTCCTGAGGTGGTTCCTACTCTGCCTGTCCGATTGCCTGTGATGGCTATTTCAGAAGACATGAATAAAGATCACTGCCATTTTACCACTCTTAATGGCAAACCGTTCCCATGCTGCTAGGAGTGACCGGGTATAAAACCCCATAGAACTGAGTCATTACAGCAACAGAGATAAGGCTGTGAAGACCATGTTGAAGTCTCTAATTAAGTTTATATTACAAGAAAACAGCCTTTAGAAGTATAAATCCCTATATTCCTACAACTAACAAAAGCTTCATTTATGTCTTAGACTTTTATGGATGTGGCACTCCTTTAGGATTAATCCTTCCCTGTTTTTCTACATGAGCAAAATTCTCAAGAGGCTTTTTAAAAATGAGAGCAAACTGACTAAAGGAAAGAACATCAGGCCAATCTCACTTGTTAAAAATAAATTTTCTCTAGAACATGGAAAGTCTCAAATACTTCTATGCAATCCATTTTGGTATCTGAAGATGCTTGTTCATTCATTCAGACGCAAGATTTTAAATTTAATAAAAAGCTTGGCACCGTCCTAAAATGATCTAATGTGATGGCATTTCTTTCCTGGTCTTCCAGCATGAAATTTAAAGTGGTCGGCATCTCCATGGCTGTGCCTGTGGGTGACTTGATGTCTCAAGGGACCTGTTAGCAGGTGACAAAAAATCATCACACCTGGATCTCAGCTCATCACTGAGTTTAGAGTTATGAGAAGACTATTCGGTAGCTGTTGCTGACTGGAGGAGCACCAAAGATGTCAAAGGGATGGTTTACAGGAGATTGTGTGGGATTTGGCCATCTTCCGTTCGCTGTAAGCTAAGCTACTGGGGGAGATGCTAATTACTGTTTACACAGCCTCTTGGCAGACTTGGCACCCCCCTCTGAACCAATTCTGCGAGCTGGCAGGGTAAGACCGGTCTCAGTCAGTCATGGCACTGCGTGTGTCCCCTCCCTTTAGACCACAGTTGTGCCTCTGCTCCTGCCTAGCCAAGTGCCACCAGCAACGGAGTTGGTGGTTGCTGTACACTGCTTGTCATCCACAGCCTTAGGTTTTGGGGCCCCACATGTTTGTCTCCCTCGGTCTCTGAGATTTTGCAAGCTGAGGCCAACAGGGACACTTCAAGAGAAAGCTGTACCCTTCGTGCCCTAGACAGGGAAGCGAATTGCATGGCTCTCTTCTGAAACAACTGTCATTTGCCCTTTCCTTTCACTCTGTGCTCCTTTGCATATGGATTGTGGGGGCTTACTACCAAAAGGAAGGCATTTCGCATATCCAGCTAAGCCACCTTCAGCACAACTTTACCCTCCATGCCAGCTGCATGCTTCCCCTCCGTTATTCTTGTAGTATCAGCAAATGGAAAGATTTAGAGATGACTGTCGCTGGACCTGACACACAAGACAGCTTATTTTAGTGGGCTGCTGTAATTCTGTGGTTCAATACTGGCAGCCAGACAGGGAGACAAAAACCGAGGAGCGTTATTTCCAGATGAATTCCCAAGAGTGCATTCGATTAGAGAGGCTGTTTTTTGACCTTTTGCAGGCTTCATTAAAGCCCCTATCACTTTTCCAGAAAAAACAATTTTGAAAACAGATGGGAGTAAATGAGAAATTTATGCCTGCAGTGCCACACAGACCAAAATGAGCAGTCTTGGATGTTCTTTGCTGAGTACCAGTGTGAAATTAAAAGGATGCTTATGAAGCCTTCACACTGTGAAGTACAAATACTTGCCTATAACCTACTGGGAAGTGCCTCATGAGAGAAAAAACATACACTCTATTAACTCAGCTGGTATGGAGTTTTGCATGTAGACTATAAAGTGGCTTAGAAAGGGGGAGTTTGTGGAGGCTGGTATTAATCAGTGTGTGATGTTACAAAGCAGGAATAATACAGGAAAAGGTCATTCCTTAGAAACAGCTTTATAAAATACTTAGGATAGCTCTGAGAAAAAGTAGGAAATAGCTTTGGGAAATAAATTTATTTCAGGGGCCTAAAATCTGAGCAGTGCTGGAGGAAGAAGGCAGTTGTCAGGTCAGTAGTGCATGCCAGTACTCAGAAGAGGTGCCATTACTTACAAAAATTAAATACTCCTTAATAGACACACATGATCCTCTGTTACATTTTAGCCTATGTGTGACTGCCTAAATCCCTTTTGGATCTAGCCTTGAGGCCCTTCTGACATCCGGAAGAGTCATTTTCTGGATCGTAGAGCTGGAATTTTTATTGGAAGCACTCTGCATCCCACCTGTGTGGTGCTGTGCACTGTGCCTGTTACACACTCACAGCTGAGCAATGCTCTCCTGGGTGTATGTCACGACAAGCTGCTGTTGCTGGAAGTGAGCTGTGGCCCGTCTCTACTTCCTTGCATTGAGATGAACCTAAACCGAGCAGTTTAGATAGTGAATAAATTTAGGTTAGATTCCTTTAACCCATTTTATCTCTATTCCTATCGTATGTTCTACTTAATACTTTGTTTGTGTAATAAGCTGCAGCAGAAAGAATTAAGGTATTTTGGACCAACTCTACTGACAAAACTTTCTCAAGCTACTTGGAATGTAAGAAAGTGAAAACGGTTGCAGTCTGTTGCATTTCAGGTAGCTACAGAAGAGCTTTCGGTTATCAGAGCAGGACCAAAATGTGGTTTTACACCTTGTGGAAATCAGTGTAATCGTACTGGTATAAAACTGGGTGAATACTGTGCAGTCAGGTCTCACTGAGCAAGCTCAGAAGTTCAGTGCTCGATTGCGTAGATCATTCCTGTGCTAGTACTTGACTGTGCAGCTATACTTACACAAAATGGTTTGATCTTTGACTGTGAAAGGAGCGTACATATCTGTAGCAGATTCATGTACAGAGACGGGATGGTGCTGATGCTTTTGTCATTAAGGTCGCTTGCTGTAGACCCTCTGCCAGTGAGCCTTGCCATTTTGTGTTAGTACACAGACAAAAGGGGCCTGAGTCTTGAGCGTCATGACATACTCATGATTCATGAGTATTTTCTTTTCAAACCAGTCTCTGAAGTTATTCCTATTCCTCTCTCTTTCTGAAATACTTTCAAGCAATCGTGTCCCCACATCACACAGCAGTGACTACCTGTTGTCGACAACAGGAGCGGTGACTCTGCCCTACTGGAGGTGACAGGGGTCTGTACCATGGTGCCACAGGCTGGGAGCACCCAGGCAGGGGATGGGTCCCTGCACACTCCATGGCAGGGCACCCCCAAGCCAGCCCCATGGGAGCCTCGCTCAGGCAAGTTAATCTGTGGCTGGAAGTATCTGATAGCATCTGGGGCAGAGACTGTGCATTGTGTTTGTATAGTCTTTGAGTCTGTGAAGGGTGCATATGTTTAACTGTTTGGAGAACATATGAATTGATTTCTTTGTACCCAGCTGCTTGCGTTATTTCTGTGCAAATATTCTTTCGGATTCATTAGTGCCCATATGATGGAAGGCTCAGCTAGCAATGAGACTAAACTGAGCTTCACCTGGAATGAGATTAAAAATGACAGGGAAGAGGGAAGGAGGAATATTTGAACCTGCTTGTACCAGGCTGACACTTGCAAAAGGAGCTTATTAGGCTTATAATAGTTTACTGCTGCTTCTTAATATCACCCTGTAGTCTATCTTTTAAAAGGAAACAAGCAACAATAACACACATAAGCTGATAATTGACAACATCAGCGACATCTCCTTCTCTGGAGATGCCGCAGGCATATGCTCTCTTCCCCAGCTCTGCCAGTGCTCAGAGACTTTCTGCCTCTCTTACCTGGCTGCGTGCTGCTGGCAGGGGGTTGCTCGGGTGTGCGGTGCATTCCTGTCGGTCCCACCCAGCTGGTTTGCAGAAGACAAGACCCAGAAGGAGTGTGCCAAAGTCAGCAAGGTCCTCGCTTGCTGGGGGGAGAGGTGCAGCCATAGGTGCTTTGTGTTGTACCCCAAACTAACATTCAAAGACCTTCTCCACAGATATGTCTCTGCTCTCATGGGCTTACCCCAAAGAGGAAAATCTGCAGTTGAGTAGAGCAGCCCTAGAAGGAGACACTTGCTTTCCTCAGTGGGTTCATCTCGAGGCTTTAGCACTTTTCAGAACTTTTTGCAGTGTATTCCTCATTAGGCCTTTGTATGCCAGAAACCATCCATCAGACAGGAAATTTGGAGAGAGGAATTAAAAGATGTACCCAAAGTTTTAGACAGTACCAGGCCAGTATTAAAATTTGTACTACTAAATGATTTCCTGTGCCATCCCCATTTCTCTTCAGAGCAATATGTGTTGCAGTTTAAGAAGGGTCACGAGTCACCACAGAGCAAGAAAAGGAAGCTGCTTGTTGTTAGCTGAAATTAGCAATGGAAATTGGGAGACAATGGAAGGAGTTTCCAGAAGAAAAGTGAATTGCCTCTGGTGAGACCCAGTCCCTCTTGGCTGCGTTGGGTTCCCACTGAGGTAGGCAATGCACCCTTGCCCATGGCTGAAGCTAATTGCAGCAGTTCTCACTTCCGTAGACTTTAGAAACTCTAGCCCAGTCTCTCTGAGGAAAGCCATGTGGCCAGCAGAGATCCAAAGAAACACTCTATAAAGCAGAGGAAAACATTTGTTCTGTGCATCTAGCCATCCAGCTTGTTCTGTTTACATTAGCATAGACTTTGGGGAAATACCTAAAAATGAAGGTTTATAACTGCATCAAGTCCAACAGTGTATCAGTGAGCAGCACAAAGTTATTAACAATTCATGCCAGTGTTTCCCCTCTTTTGCGTGCTTCTTGCACATAATCCAGAAGCTTTGGGACAAATGCTATAATTCAGTTTTTCAAAGAGATGACAGGTTATATGGCAATCATATTATACTTTTTATTAGATCTCTGAAACTGGCACATTGCTTGCTGTTGATTCATTTAGTAACTCTTGTCTTGAACTAAAACAGATGGAATTAGCACAAATATGGTGTTCTTACGGTTCAGCACTTGGCGAGAAAAGGTGCTTTGTTGCTAGGAGAGCAATTTCTAACAGCACATTTTTAAAACAGAAATCAATGTTTTACCCTTTGCATGTTGTGATCCAGTGTCGTGTGTCTCTAGAAATCCACTTTTCTCCTCAGAGCAAAAAATTCCACTCCTGGAGTCCAAACTTTCCTGTCTGCTCAGGAGCTATGAGAATACAGCACACAGGAAAAAGTGAGGCTCAAACAGAAACCAGCCGTTCCTCAATGTTAAGAGCTGGATATTGATTGTCTCCACACTGAAACACCCCTGCAAAAACAAGTGTCCTTTGTTAGTGAGGAATCCAAGCCCTGTGTCTCTGAGACATCGATATCTTGCTAAGATAACTATTGGCGCATAATCGAATGTGGCCAACAGAACGCATTTGTGGGACGAACTGGAAGAAGACATATTACTCCACTTTGGGCCATTTGGAAAATGACCATGAAAAATTCACAGATCAAATCTGATTATGCTTTCCAGAGCTGAGCACAATGCAGTTGCTGACAGGACATGACAGAGGCAGGAAAGTACTTGCTATGCACCAGCTATGTTGAGAAGAAATCAGGTTAAACTGACATACCCATACATGAGATTTATCTTGGAAACCGGGGATCCAACTCCAATACTGACACCAAAGGCCATGTGTTATGCAGCACTGAGAGAGCGCATGTGAGCGCCGCGACAGGCTGCACAAACAACACTGCTTCATGACAAGTGACTGTCACTAGGAGGCAAAGCTAGTCACTCACTTTCTGAAACAAGACCTGTTGACAGGTAACAACATATCTGTCAGCAAATTAAACACAGAAGGAAAGTTCATGTCCCATAGCACCCATTCAACATTGCCCAAGGAGCTGTGCAAGCCTGCAGAGCTGAGGTGTTCACTGTCTGTGGCAGATGGAGGTGCAGGGCATCGCACTGAACTGGGATTAAGCATGAGCCACAGCTCAGCATGGGAAGCCCCTGCTGCCCGGCTTAACGGGGCTGGCTTTGCCCCCCTGAGCACCTCTGCCCCAGGAGCACCTCAGCAGACGCAAATTGAAACTGGAGGCAACCTTCTGCTGCCCCTCAGAGTAAGTCCCCCACCTCTGTTTCCTGGCAGTATTAACAAGGTAGCTGTTCAGATGGAGAACTGCAAAAAAACCTGCTTGCAGTGGCTGGTGGAACCAGAGCCCAGGGGTTTGCTCCAGCCCTGCCTGGTATGGGGCAGCTCCAGACTGCAGTGTCACCGCTGTGCGTGCAAAGAGCACGCTCATGGTTGCAGCATATGGACAGAGGGTTTGCCTTACCCACTGACATGGAACAGGGCAGGTGGGGAAAGGGCTTGTTTCCAGAAGTGTGGTCTGTTCCCAGTCTGTAGGATCGCTGGCACTTCCAAACTGAGGCATCTCTGTGCATGGCCAGGAGTGCCAGCCCAGGACCCCCACGAACCTCAGGGACACCAACAGGACACCCTAGAAACAGCCACCCTGTCACTTGTGCAAGTTCTGTGTGGAACAGCAGCAAAATCCTGGCTGCCTTGTACTGCCAGGCTTGTGTGTGACGCTGCCCCTAAAATGCCTTGCCAGGTGAGACAGCTCGTAAGCCCCCTTCCCCACTCCCTCTTTCTGCCCAGCTTCTGGTTTGTCTCCCTTCTTTGAAGTCCCAGGGACTTGAACAGCATTAACTCCGCACCTGGCAGCTCAGCCAGCGTCGTTCATCTCAAAAACCCCACAGATCCACTTGCTCCAAACGTGTGGGAGCTGTAATGCGACTGGCTTGTCGGGGGCTTGGACCCCACAGGGATGTTTCCATTACATGGTTCCAATACAGAAGGCCCAGAAGAAAAAAGAAAAATTAGGCATTCTGCACAAGCCCGGTAGACACGTTGGAGGTCTCTGCAGGCCTGTGGCAAGCAGCAACCTTTCAATGCATTTGCAAAGGTTATTAATGAGTTCAGTGAGCCTGAGGAAACCAACCAACAATGGGTTTCAGCACTGAGATTACCAGGACCTGATTTCACAAAGAAATCTGCAGAAACCCTTAGAATGTCATCATGCTCAGCAAAATACAACACTAGTCCCATGGGAAAGGAGCAGAAACCAGCACTTCCCAGACTAAAACAACTAACAAGACCAGTACCCTCCAACACACCATGAAATCTGCAGGTGCTTGCAGCCTCTGAAGGCAGAGCAGACCCCCTGCTCAGCTCTGCCTCCTGCCCCATGCCTCGGTGCTGCCCCAGCAGCTTTCCTGGTGGCTTTAGATGCAAGGCTGCCACGAACTTGGTGCAGACCTGCTTCGTTTTGCCACCCCGGAGTTGAGTAAAGCACAGCTTGACAGTTGGTCCTGCATGTGAAATTACCTTTTCTGCTCTGATAACCTGCTTCAAAGTGAATCAAAACTTGTCTTTCCTGTGAAAACTTTCATTTATCAAATTCATCTCAAGGCAAGGAAAGCCCATGAGGGAGTGTGCTCCACATATAAACACATCGATATCAACAGGCAGTCGTATGTGCCCTGATATTTCACGTCTTCTCTCTGAGACTGCATTCAAGATGTCACACATTTCATAAGAGAAAGTTGGCTCCATTCTTTGCTGTCTTGGAGTTGCACAGTTTGAGGGTCTGAGACAGCAGAGTACTTGGTCACCTCCCTGACTCAAAGTACCTGTGTAGTGCTGTACAGAGCCTTGGTAGGTGGCTTCACTGGGCTGAAACTGTTTTCTGCACTTGGCAAGGCTCCTGGCCTTCCTTGGGCTGTTGCTTGCTTAACAGCATGAGCCTTCTCTGCTGTGGAGCTGCGCCTGTGTAATTCAGTCAGATTTAAAAATTAAGGTAATTTGAAAATCTGCTCAGACTGACATCTCCCATTTGACCAACCTGGCTCTGCAGGCAGGGCCACTGGGCATGGTGCGACCAGCAGCCCACTGCCACTGCATGCCCTGGGCTGGGGCTGTGCTGGGAGGACAGCAGACCAGGCAGGGAGGGAGATGGCATCAGGCACCGCCTGGGAGAGGGAACAGGGGAAAGCATTACGGGGAGACAGGGGGAGGGAGAGCCATGTGGACCTCTGTGGGAGGACGAGGGTGTGCCTGCAGCGAGGAGAGAAGAAGTAGAAGAAAGTCACATTTGAGATGCTGTGGGAGAAAATAGGGTGTCTGAGAAAGGGAAGTCAATTTGGCAAGCAATATAAAGACCCTTTCTTCTCCTATCCAATTACTGGCTGCTTCTACAGTCCAAAATTAACTACTCTACTCCAAGACAATTACAGGCTTCATTAAAGCCATGGGAGAATGAGCTGTTGGACCGAAGAGCTGTCAAGTTCTTTCATCTAAGGAAAAGAGTGCAAGGCTCAGGCTGGTGCAAGCCATGCTGCAGGCAGCCTCAGCAAACAGGCAGGGTTTCTCTGGTGATGGGCTGGGGGTGTGTGCTGGAAAAGCAAATCCAGGAGGATTTGTGCCTGACGCGGGTGGCAACTTGAGCCTGACAAGCAGGGTTGGCAGGTTTCAGAACAGCTGAGTTGGCAGGCACAGCTGCTGACCCTTCCTCCTTGGGAGATGGCGCTGCCATACTTCCCTAGGGATGCATGGCGAGGTCATGTCAGATAGCCTCCATTTGTGTAACTGGTTCTCACCCTAATGGAAACTGTCCTCCAAGTGACACTGACAAGTGAAACTGTCCTCCAATCACACTAGCTGGATAGTGTCGCTAGCTGGGCAATGCAAGGCAATGCCCTTTAGGTGCCTTTCAGTCTACAAGAATAGCTTTATGTACCTTGGGATAGGGAAGGGAAGGCAGGACTGATCACATACGCTATGCCAAGAATAACTGAGATGTACAAGTAGATGGCTCTTCATGATGGCCTGTACCTGCCAGATAAGACATTCAACTGTGTGTAGTCAACACAATATCTCTGATGGCCCAGGGTGTGAAGGTCTCCTTGCAACCAGACTGCAAGTCACCCATTCCATCTCCTCCCTCTTCCCAGTGTTTGGTCTGTGTCTACTTCCTCTTCTCTGGGACATGGAATGGGATTTGAAGACTATTTAATGCTTAAAAAATCCATGCAGCTGTGTTCTACTTAACAGACAAGTTTTACATGGAAAATGTGTTGTTTTTTTACATTATCTTAACTTGTCACAGCTCTGCCTGCCAATTGTAGCTCCTTGCTTTCAAGCTACTGATGAGCCTCAGCATTTGTTCTTCTGGGTATCCAGGCCATTTGCAGATTCTTTAAAAGCAAAAGCCATGAAATGCTCTTTTTGTAAAATGACTGGATATCTTTCAGGATTGGAGTCGATTAGTGAAATGGACCCTCAATGTGTTGCTGACATGATGTTGCAAGAAGAGTAGATTGAAGGCTTGTCCATTCACCCTAAGGCTACGCCAGCCTTCTCCTGTGCTAACCTGAGCAGCAGAGTTCCCCCAGGCACTGGGAAGGGAGTGGAGAACTCAGTCCTTCTAGTAAATGGCAAGTTGGAAAAACAGTTTTGAATACTGCTGACAGCCTAGCTGCTCTTTAAACCTGTGTTAGAACATAATCTCCTGATGTGGAAAACAAATCAAACTTTTAACAAGGCAAAACTGCATGCAAAATTGCTGGATAAAACCCTGATGGCATTTTCCAGCTAGTAATGCTAGAACCTTACATTTTATGTCCGGAAAGAGAAGTATGCAGCAGCTGTCTGGGAACTAAGCCAAAGTTTTGCGACAAAGATTGTCACTCCTTCACTGTCCAACCAAGTTTTGCCCGTGGAGCTTTTCAATGGTACTGCTTTCAGCCTTTAGTTACTCTCACAAAAGAAAGAGCACACCTCATCCATTGCTGTTAATATCCAGGTAGGCAGGAGAGCTCACAGTGAGAGATGATCTATTGCTAAGCTTCTCCAAAAGAAGGCTCAGCATTTCTTCTGGACAGCACGGTTTAAGGTTTTCCCAAGTAATGCTCTGCACTTTCATCACTGCTGAGGTGTTGTGGGGCATACCACTTTTTCATACTGATGAGAAGTCTGGGAAAGGCACAATATGATTCCTAAATGTGACTGCAGTTTTCATTTCATCGTTTGCTGTGGCATTGTTGCCTCTTCATCCCAGGCCACAGTCACTTCAGGGGCACGAGGAGCTGGAAACTAGTATGTCAGGAAAGGGGACATAACCCTGAGGTTTACCAGGGCCCCCTTCCCATCCCTGTGCAGATCCCTTTTGAGAAAGCCAGGGGAGGAGAGATGGCAGGGTAACACATGTCTGTGTAACCACCTTCTTCTCAGTGCTGGCACAGCAGTGGTGTGCATATGGCATAAACCAGTCAAGCCCTTCCTCAATGAAGTGAATGTGCATCAAAATGAAAAGTGAATTGGAATGAATCAAAGCACATTCCAGTGTATCTATCCCTGGGCCTGGATATGAGTGCATTAATCAAGCACGTTTTCATTCTTCTCTTTTCATCAAGTTAGTCTTCCACTGACATTTCGTTTCTCTCCATTATTCCCCTTTTAATCACTCTAGTGACAACAGCACTAAGATAAATGTGTTTACAGACTAGAGCTGGGCTGGTATCTCAAATTCGTCTCTGTTGCAGACAATTGCATGACTTCACCCACTGGCCACACAGCAGAAGGCCAAGGGGCTGCCAGGCAATGACGTCAGGCAGCGTGCAGGCAGTGGCAGCTCCTGCTTCCCTTCTGGCAGCTGGAGGGCTCGAATGCAGCAAGGGATACAGACGCGGCATGCCTCTGGCAAGAAGACAACCATGAGGAGCAGGTTGGGGACGGGCTGTGCCTGTGTGTGTCTCCACTCCCCGGTTCATCCAGCTGCGCGGACTCTGGGCACGTTTAGGTGCACGTGGTGAATTTGCACCATACCTGGGTAGCCACAGCCTGACATGTGTGCACATACATAGTGTGTGTCACAGCCTGCCCTGGGGCACTTTAGTGCGGGGTAAAGCCTTGCTCCTGGTCCCTGCAGGGCAGCCCTGCCAACTATTTCTGACCTCTGAAGTGAAGAAAGGGAAGCAAGCCCCCTTCTGAACAGACCGATGTGGCAGGCAGCTCGGTGAGCATCAGTAACACTGATCTGTTTCCTCCAGGTTTCAAACTTAGAGGTGGCAGAAGGGCAACTTCAACTGTTTTACAGACAGTTTCCTTGCAGTGGAGCAAGGGGAGATGCCTGTCTGTTTCAGCTTCATAAATGCTCAGCTGTTGCGTGGACTGAGGGCACTGACAGTACCTTTGACCTCACGTTCTGCTTTCCTGATCATTTTTTTGGCTTCTGGTTTCACCTGCTGAAGGTCTGTAAGGTCTTCTCTGTACGGTGTTGGGCAGTATGTTGTGGCTGCCGGCATATGGCACATGGGATCTGACAGCCCTACCAGAACAAGCATCTCAGCCCTGGCCATCAGCCGGCCCCAAGGACAGGACTCACAGCCCAGGTGGTCTTTTCCTGACCCAGTGTTGCCTAATTGTCCAGGCTAACAGCAGATGTGGGTTTCACTGATTCAGGACGCCCCAGAGATTTAGCAACACAAATCAAGCTGACTATTGTCATCCTAGTTTGGGAAAAAGAAGACAGTTTTATAAAGGGCATTGTTCTTTTCCCACAGCTTTCTGTAGAAATGTCCGCTAAAGCAATTTCACATTTCAAGTAGCTTAGGAACACCCAGATTTCATCTCTTTGTTTTCAGACTCTTCTGTCCCACTCGGAGAATATGATGAAGGTTGGTTTGCCAAACTCAGACAGCTGAGGCAGGGATTTTTACTGCCTCCAGTAGATTTTTCCTTTTGTTCTCCCACCTATTTCTAAGAAAATCTTCTCAATGAGAGATGATCTTGAGACAATTTTTTGCTTGGCTTTTCCCTGCTGATTTTGTGATCATTCATAGCCATGCCAGATGTGTGGACTGGTAGTGTATTTCATCTCCTGCTTTTAGTGTGAATTGCCACCTCGGGAGCACATCGCTGATAGCTGGCACCCTCATGTACCTCACTTTCTGAGCCTCTGTCTCTTCCTGGCGCGGAGTCGTGACTCTTGCAGTGCCCACTGCTTGGACAGTGCTAGGCCAAATGCACATTTTAATGGATATCACACAAATGAAGAAGATAAACCATGTTAAATTATCAAATGGGTCAGAATGCTGTGTGTGAAAATGTGAAACAACCACAGAGAACAGAAAACACCTGCAGATGTATAAAAAAAAAAGCCCAAATCTAAGATGCAGCTTTGCACATCCATATCTCTCAACTTCAACTTCAGTTACAAGCTTTTAAATAACAAGAGAAACATCTGTGGTTTCACCCGATAAGCTTCAGCTTGTCCTAGTGATTTAAAGTGGTCACAGACTGCACTGTAGAGGGACAGAAGAGAACACAATTAAATGAGGTATTATGAAAGAGATTTTTTTTTCTACTCTCTTATTTCACCTCAGAAAAGCCATTGCAAATAGCGAACAAAGAAAAAATGAAACTTTGCAGAAATAGGTGAAGAAACAAATCTAAGAGAAACAGGTGCCTGAAGTCAAAGAGCCTTTCACAGGGCTGCATGGCTTCTCATAGATCTTCCACCCACCCACACGCAGAATCGTCAGCCCCAGCCACAAGGGCAGCTATAACTGTTTACAAGCCATTTTGGTACTAGGGAACACAGAGCTCTCATGCAGCAGAGGTCAGATCCCAGCACGAAAATCCTTGATGGCACACTGTGATCAAAGTGAGTATCTATATCAAAATGTGCATAATTCTAAATTGTTGTACATATCAACAAATTATAGACACCCTGCCGATAACATCTTTCCCGTGCCCCTGTAACAAAATGTAATTTGTAATTCAAAAGAGCACTGTCATTTCCAGTCTGATCTCCTGCAGGTTTTCTTTTCATATCCAAAGCATGAAGTGAGGAGATTTAAATCTGGGAAAGTTGAGTTTCTGCTGTTTTGTTTTAACTTTCTCATCTTTGCTTTAGAGGCCCAAATCCTAACTGCTTTGCAAATGGAGCTTCTTGCATCATTGAAACAAGTGGGACCCATAACTTAGTAAACTAAATAATGCTTCTTCTAATATGAATGCCACAAAAAATTAGATGTGATGACCAATATTCAAAAGTGCTTAAGTGACTTAGCAACATCAACTTCATCGGAAAAAGCTTTAAGTCACTTCTGACAAATGTTTCTCATGGCAGAAAACATTTTTGATGGGTATGAGCATGGTGTAAGTCTGAGCAAGAGTTTTGCTTGCTCTGCATTTAAAAGTAAAGCAGAGATATAAGTAATATGTTGTACAAATTCAGAAGCTTGTGCCTGATATTTTAGGAGTAGATGCTTGATTTGTCAATGGCTTTGAGTATTAACCAGACTAGAAAGAGGTTAAGCCACAGAAGTCTGGAGAAAAGAACTGAAATGCTGCAGCCTGCTCCATAGGCCTAATCTGCACCCTAAGGTGCTCCATTTAGACTAAATGGGACCAAGACTGCAGATCCCAGCTTGGCCTCTAACGTTGGTTTAAACCTGGCTTGTGTCAGTTGAAGTCTACCTTATTGCTCTCTACAACTACCTGAAAGGAGGTTGTAGTGAGGCAGGTGTTGGTCTCTTCTCCCAGCTAACTAGTGATAGGACGAGAGGCAATGGCCTCAACTTGCATCAGGGGAAGTTTAGATTAGACATTAGGAAAAAATTCTTTACTGAAGGAATGGTCAGGCATTGGAACAGGCTGCCCAAGGAGGTGGAGTCACCATCCCTGGAGGCGTTTAAAAAACGTGTAGATGTGGCACTTTGGGAGATGGTTTAGTAGGAATGGTGGTGTTGAGCGGATGGTTGGACTCAATGGTCTTAGAGGTCTTTTCCGGCCTATGATTCTATGAAAACTCCTGACAGCCATGTAAGAAAATATCCATGCAAAAGACTGTGTGGATTTAACTAAACTTGACTAATATAATTGGCCTGTCTTACAGCATGATTTTTGTACTCAATTGACAGCTCTTCAAATCAGACATCTATCGAGTATGGACATGTGCTTAGTGAGAAGGCACCGTAGTTCATCAGGGATGACTCCTTCCCCAAGACTCATCAAATACTAACAAAATCCCAGCTTGTCATTATTGTCCTATTTTCTGTATTATTTCCTTGGCACTGGCACATATTTTACAGTTATGTTAGGATCCTACTTTGACATCAGGTGAGCCTTCAGAAAGATCCAGCCTGGCAATGAAAGGCCCCTGAATAATACAGTGCTTTGAAGGGGAATGAACAGTTCGGAGCAGCTGGAGTTAAGTGCAGAAGAGCCGGTCAAAAGAACAGTCCTAGCAGTAAGGCACTTGTCTGCTGTGTCTTTGCATCCTGTCATTACAACACTTTGGAGGAACTGCAGGCTTCAATGTAAGGTCCCCAGGGACCTTTGCACAGAAAGATCTGACATCTGCATACTGGCCTCTGCTTTTGGGGAAAACGCTGATGGGGCCAAAGTGGAGTGTGTTTGCCCCACAGCCTACGGGGAAGGGGGATACATCTCAGCTAGCTTCACCTCAGCTGAGCCATGCATCGGCAAAGCAGTCAATGGGGAATTTCATGCTGCAGTGGCTGTAATTTTTCTGGTACTCAGATCACCTCGTTCAAGGCAAGCTTACGCATTTCTGCACCATACGGTTGTCCGTGTAGATGTTCACCTGGAAATCTAATTTCCTGACTTAGAAGAACAAAAATGGAAGCCAGGCTAAAAGATTACTCTCTGGCTATATTTAGCTTTGCAAAAACTCAGTTGACTTTTCAGTTACACCCCATCATCCCATCAAGGAAAAGAAACCAAACCAGAACTTGAAACTATCCTTCAAAATTTCTGTCCCGTTCAAGGGTTTGGCAGGGCTAGGTCTTGCTTGTGAAATGTAACAGTTTCCCAATGGGGGATAGCTCACTCATTACTACCTTCTCCTCTACGACTGTGAAAGGTTTAAAAGGATCAGGAAAGTCCAGTCAATATTAAGATTTTTTTTGTTATTTTTCCAGTGTTAATTTCCTGTTCTCCTTTCATGTGAAAAACTGTCTGGACAAAGCACAGTGCATGATTGGCCTGGCGCGCCTTTCCGCATTATTCTAAAATATAATCAGACCAGAAGCTATTCAGCGAGGATTAATACCAACCAAAAAGAAAGGTTTACCATGGAGACTATCCAACAGAAATTTCCTTTTTCTCACCACAGTTTTATATGGGATTAAAATCATATTCATCAGCACTTTTGTAAATGTTTTTCACTGACATTGCAACTGATGTTTTCTCTTACTATTTTAAACAGCTTGATGGATAACCAAGTACAATAAGTTCCCCATAATTCCATCTGTGTTATAAGAAGGAAGGTGTTTTACCAAGCTTTGGAAATTTCTGTTTGCCACAGCCATCTGTTTGACAGCCCTCCAAACTTTTGGAGCCACAGTGGTTCATTTTCCTCTTCCCTGGCAGGCCGCCTGGTCGTAACTGAGGTTTCTTTGCTCATTGCCCTGTTGGTGTATGTGAGGACTAGCACCCTTGCACAGATTTGTGAAAAAGCAAGGTTTGGAAAGGAATGAAAGAAAAGCAAGGCTGTGTCTAAGGCTGTAGTACAGTTTGTGCCCTGCGCAGCCCTTCTGCACCAGACAGTTGACACTCTAGGAGGCTGATTCATCCTGGGCAGGGCTATTCTCCACAGACCATCCCTTCAGCGTGAGCACTAGTGTGCTCCTCGTGGTGAGCAAGAATGCCAGAACCGATCCTGTAACGGGTGCAAAGCTCAACACTTATCTGCTTTGAGAGGTCTGGAGTTCAGTAGCTAACTTGAAATTCTGACTGGTGATTGAATGCTATAAAATGGAGTGAACAAGAAATGGATCCCCACTGTGTAACACTGGCCCTCTTGCCCCTCGACTCTGGCTCTCACCCATCCATCCAGCACCCCTGAGCTCTCCTGGGCGTTTGCACTCGCACTCTAGTCTCTAACACCCTGTGCAGGGTCTAGTCAGTCCAGTCTGCTGGTTTTTCACACTGCCTCCCAAATCCACACAGGGCTGGTCACCATAGATATGCTCCATATTTGACAGCAAAGAAAACAACTCTTAGATGAAGGGTTTTACCTTATTGAAGTCACAAGCCACACTGAGGCCACCATGCTCTGTCTTCACCCAGGTAAAAAGCAGTGCCAAAGGGTGAATGATACTGTCGGGGTCCAGGATTTCCTTCACTTACTCTGATCATTTATTGCACGGATAATATCCATAGCAGTGAAATAACTTTAAGGATATGTTGTGTGAAGACAGATGGTGGTATTAAGTGAGGCATCAAGGTAGTCTTGATTGTCTTCTGGAAACTCTGTCAACTCCTGTCATTTCTGGGTCAGATGCCCGAAGTTGGATGGTATGAACACCCTCCTCCTCTCCTTTGCCCAAGAAACCCTTGGTTCCCCTCCTGCAATATTACTGTGTAATTCGTCTGCCAGGTGCTGTTGGCTGCAGCTAAGGCCTGGCTCAAATCTGTCTTTAAATTAAGCTGTGACTCTAAGTCCTGACCCAACATTCATAGCCTCACTATATACAATCCCAGCGTGCTCTTTCTAGGTATTAAGTTCCCATAAGAGCTAAATCCTGGCATGAAATGACTTTGCAATGTGGAAAAGAGAGCATGGACTGACCTAGTAAAATGAAGCACCGATCTTAACGAATAACAGCTTAAACAGCCTTCCAGAGTAACTTTGAGAGCTTATTAGCCATACACTGGACTGAATGTGTAAAAATCCACATCAATGGCCACCACACCACCTCCTACTACCACCCCCATGGCAATTCCCATTCCTAGTTTTGCGCCAACAGGTAACACAGTTGCTGTATCTTCTCTTCCAGACCTTGGGAAACACTTGCTCACCCTTGAGGTTTGGGTAAAATAGCAAGGAGAAGAAAGTGTGATGGTAACCGGGATGTGGCCGCCAAATGCATGAGTAGTTTATTGTTTTCTGGCATTATATATGCAAATATGACCTCAAGCTGTTGACCACTAGTTGTAAACCAGAAGAATGGGAAAATGTTCAGGGATATTACAAGAGCTGTCCAAAAGCAATGAAGAAGGTTGTCATGATTAGGTGTGGTCATAAACAGCCCAGACCTGAGCACAACCCCTCTCTGTTAACTATAATCACCTTCTCAAGGAGAAGTGGATCTGGCTTTCACTTCTTTTCAGCTGCTTCTGGACATACTTTTCCCTCTGTGGCCTCACAGCCCTCTGTTACTTTGGTCAGTTTTCCAAACAACATTTCTCAAACAAAAATAAGATGTATTTTTTATCTATAAATATGAATCTTGAAAGGCATGGAGCAAACAAGCAGCCTGATAATATATCATAAACACGAACGTGTATGAGTTCAGACAGCATGGAAGCAGCCAAAGATCGATGCAAACCAGGCCTAGCTTCTGGTCTGGCTTAGGCAACAACGCTGGATACAGCACTCGGCATCCAAAGTGCTGTGTGTCTTCAAATCAGGATACTGGACAGCATGCTGCAAGCTGAGGTCAGAACAGTCTTGCTACAAGCTGATTTGTGTTGTTATGGCCCTGTGCCCCTGTCGACATCCCGCTATCCAGCAGAACCACGTTGTCCAGAAAATCAAAAGGGGAAAGGGTTAAAAGGAGATGTATGATGCTTTGCTTCCTTCCCATTCACACTGCTGGCCTGGCTTGATCTACAAAACAAGGCAGCCTTCAGACTGCTCTCATTTATCTGAGTTTGCTAGTAAACCTTCAGGCTATTCTGCAATCTTGTGTCGGGGCACAGGCAGACCATAGCTCTGTGATCTCTACCCCTCACCAAGTTTGTAGCTGCAGCTTTGAATCTGGAGTGATGTAGGAATAAGCCCTGTGTGGCTTTAGGACAGCTACTGTTCCTCTATTCTCCTGTGCTTCTGAAAGCCAGAGGCAAACCCCGACCCTCCTCCTTGGGTGCTCATGCTTTGCATTCCCCTTTCTGCCCTGTAAAGTCGGGGGACAAGGTGGAGAGCAGCACAGAACGATGTCCTGGCTGTAAAACTGGGGTGGAGATGACCATCTGATTCCCAGCGCACCAGGGACAGGATTTATCTTCCCCTTTTGGAGGCAGACCCAGAGCAGAGGCGTTGTCCTTTCCAACTGGGGCAGCCAACGAGGCTTTGTGTGGGTGATGGAGGCACCTTGTTGGCACAGGTTCATCTCTGTCCCAGTCACCACCTCCTTGCCCCCTCTTTGAGCTGATGCAGTAGAGGTGGCTGTGGCACATGTAGACCTTTAGGTCTTGCCACTGATGGGGAGCATGAAACTGGGGTGGTGATGCTAAGATTGACTAACCATGGCTCTGTTTAAGTCTTTGTGTCCCTACCTGTCTTTTCCCGAGTCTGCTGCACAACATCCAGTTGGTTGGAGGGACTCAGGGGAAGCTGTTCACACCCTGAACATGCAAAAACATTCATCTGAAGGTTTTGTATTCACTGATGTCCCGTTTCCCGGAGCGCAGGAGCAGGAACACAACATGGAACTGTGTCTTCTACCACTAGCAGGGAGACCCAGCCATGTGTTGTGTGGCCACCGATACCCCAGGGTCTCTGGGCTACGAGGCACATTTAATCTCTCTGTGCCTGGCATGTGCAGCTAAAATGAGCCAAAATGGGGCAGGATGGCCGGGATGTGGCCAGGGTCTTGCCAAGGTCTATGGGGCAGGCTGGGCAGGACGTAGCTGTGGTCTCGCCAAGGTCCATGGGTCAGGCTGGGCAGAACGCGCAGCTCTTGCACCAGTAGGACTGCATTAGTGCTGCCATCACTGGGGCCAGGCCACTTCGTGCTCAGTATCTGACGAAAATCCCAAAGCCCTGCACTTCAGGCATGCTCAGGGTTTGGTTTTTTGATTCCCTTCCTTTGTTTTTATTCCAAATACCACAGGGTTAGCAAAGTATCAACTTACACAGCACGCAGGGGCTGCTGCTGTAAAAATAACCTGATTTTGCTGAATCTCTGCAGGGTGATTGTCAAAATGTTTGACACGACAGTGTGAAATACCATGGCCAGACTGACTGGCACGTCTGCTCGGCTTCCAGCTGGGCTGCACCCTGAGCCCTGCCATGTGCTGTGCCCCTCTTGGCAGGCCCATGCAAACCCCAGGAGGGCACAAGCCTGCCCACCACCCTCCCCTGCCAGGGGCAGACCCTCAGGCTCTGCCTCTGCTCTGCCCCTCACCAGTGGCTGCCTGGACTATAGGGTGCTGGTGTCATGTCTCTCACCCCAGCCCAACAAGACCTGTGCTCCTTTCTCATCTAGCCTGGAATCTGACCACCTGTTTGTTATTACGTGATGCATATAATTATGTTGCCTATTAGCGGCTTACTCTCTCTGCAATCACTGTTAAGGCACGGCTGCCAAGTGCTGTGCCATGTACTCTACGCAGCCTACCTGCCCTCTGCCCATGCAGGGACTGATCCAAAAGCCCCTGTGGAGTCAACGTGGATGTCAGGGATTTTTCTGAATCTTCTTTGACTCTTCCTTGTGTGTCTTTTGCATTTTTTCCTGAGTATGTTGTGTACCTTCCAGCCACACAGCATTCCCCTGCCTCACCATTAACAGGCAACTCTGCTGCTTCTCTCTTAATGTTTCTTCTCAATGCTACACATCTATGGTAGTCTACCAGTCTCGACAGTTCTGTGGCAAAGAAAAGGCAGGAGCAACAGGGGCAATGTTTCTGGGAGAAAATGAGGCTTTTCACCATGTAGAATAAGTGACAGTGCAAAATAATTCAGTTATCAATCAACTCACAGACATAAGAAGGGGTGTAAGGTCATATGGCTGCACCAAGTTCAGCACAGTTAGGCCAGTTTACCACAGGTGAAGAAATTCAGTGCCCATAAACAACAGATCTGAGGCCTCAAGGTGGATCTGGATTTCAGACTCCGCACATATACAGTGCACAGAGGCTCAGGTATCCCAGAATGGATCCCAAACTGCCAGTAAGTCAAGCAAGGCATGCTCCAAGGGACGTATTTGCAATGTTCACTTTCCAGACCTAGACAGCCTCCTCCTACTGAGAACTGTAGTAGCTCATAAGTATCAGAGCTGTTCTATGTGTGGGTCCTTCTACTTTGAAAGATGGGAGTGGGGCTGAAAGACTTACTAAATAAGATGAAAAGCAAGAGGAAACAGAAGCAACTGAATAAACAAAGATTATAAAGGTTTAGAGGAATACATGGAGGAAATAGGAGCTCAGGACCAATCGCGAGACCAGAGAAGAAGCTCAGATACTTGTGGAGAGAAAGACAAGCATAATAAAGACTGTCAGAGCATAAAATAAAAGAGAGAAAGAATATTTTGAAGAGCTATGAGACATACAGAATATCCCTTGATACATCCTAAATCTATGTATTTAAGAACTGTAAGTGATCATTAGGAGCAGTGTATCCACTACAGAGAAAGGGAGCAAGCACAGCAATTATTTCCACGCAAAAATGTGCTGGCCTTTTCCCTGTAGATGCTTTCTAAGCATCTGAAGTGATCTGTTTGGGAGAGTTGCTTCTCGGTGGCCACATCAAGAGAATGTGAAAGGGCATGGTATTATTCCCATTTACCAGCAGCAGCAACAAGCATATGCCTGGCTTCTCTTCTGCTGCCCAGGTGGAGGGATGGGAGCCAGGTTTACTGTCCATCTCTGTGCTCCAGACTATATGATTAAGGCAGACCAGTTACACTGGGCGTCTGAAGGAGCAAGGTGGCTAGCTCTCCTCCTGTTCTTCCAGCTTGTGTAAGATCATACTCACACCTGGGTCAGGCTTCAGGACATCTTCAGTGTGCGACAATTTTATGAGAGCGGGTTTGAATGCATGCTGTGCTTCTGGCTTCCCACCACTTTCACCTGCATGTTGAAATATTTATGGAGAAAACAGACTTATGAGTTGAAAGAAAGGGATAATGAGCTACAAAACTGCTGATTACCATAAGAACTCATCCTCTTTTGGCTGACTCATCCTCTTTTGGTTTCTCCCATTAACTTGCAGAGATAGTCTTAGTCCTTCTGGCACGGAAATGTCTGCAGTCCAAGATTTCATGTATTTGATGAAACGGGAATAAACACCTCTGAGCCAGTAGCTCTTGATGAGATTCATTATGTTATTACGGTCCTTTCCACTTCAGAAGGGTGGGGTGTTGTGATAAAGACTAGGTGGGCTCTCCTTGAATTTTTAGGCTTGCTTTCCAAGTCACAAACCTTTCCAGACTTAACATGCCATACCCTAATTTTTTTTTTTTTTTTTTTTTTTTTTTTTTTTTTGGTTGCAGGAAAATATCCCTTTGATTGATAGCAGAACTCAGGCTCCATCGAAGTTCAAGCTATAAATACCCTGCGGCAGCCAAAACCACTGAGTAAGGGAGCCCAGCTTGGATGGATTTAGGGGAGAGAGGTTCTGGGAACTTAGATCTGGGATGCCTGGAAGGTGCTGGAAATGTGATGCAACTCATCTGAGGGCTTTCAAGCTGTCATGAACTGTGCTTCAGATGAGGAGAGCTGGAGAATCATTGTTTCTGATAGGCAGGTGGATAAAACCAACAAAATGGTTTGTTTAAAATATCATTCTGAGATGCAATCCTAAAGCTAAGGAATTCTGTCCTACGATCCATTCAGAAAGTCTCTCATATCATTAAAATCCATCAGGTGGCTACTTTTCCCCAAGAACCGAGAACCCTCCCATGCAGCTCCACATGGTCCTGCAGGCTGCCAGACCATCCCTTGCCAATTGTCTCTCAAATTATACAGTGGCAGGCTGCATGAGCAGAGAGCAGAGAAGCGCCTGTCTATGCACCAAGTGAATATCTGGGTCATGGCTGAAAGGGACAGGAGGCAACACCCGCCTTTTAAGAAGGGTTGATGTGGTCAGAAGCAAACTGGAACAAAACAGGACCATTGAGGAACATAAGTACCTCCAGCTGTCTCTGCTGACACAGAGCTGCTGGATAGAAGATGTGTATGTGTGGCTTTGGGTCAAAACCTCACTCACACATACCTGCTGCATGGCATGGGAGACTGCTTGGGTAGCGGGTGTGGGTCCTGCTGGGGCTGGACTCTGCAGAAGCAGCCAGCACCAGCCTGGCCACAGGAGCCATGCCATGGGCAAAGCCCTGCTGCTCCCTGCCTCTAGCCATCCCTGCGCCTCGCTGAGGAGCTGCCGCTGCACAAAGCTCTCACACCCTTGCAGTGTCCCTGTGCGAAGAGAAAAGTTTGGGGATAGCTGGAATATTTGGATGCTCCGGCATCCCAAGGACTCGCTTTCTAACATTTGAAATGGCATTTCCTTTTGAAAGGTTTGGTAAGTTATTTGAGAAGAAAAAACATTTGGAAACATTTTTAAAAGGTCAAAATCAAAATAAACATTTGGAAAATACAGAATCCACTCAGCCAGTCTGAAATATTAATTTCCTTTGGATTTGCTGCACATAATTTCCTTTTTTTTTTCAACATTTCTTCTTTTCTGGTCAAAAAAGAATGTCAGATCCTGACAGTCCTCGTGGGGCTGGAAGAGCCTCTCCCACTTGGCCCTTCTGTGCATGCATCATTCATATGAGAAATGGGTCCCTGGACCGTAAACCAGTTGAGCAACTTGCTTCCAAAAGGAAACCACCACCAGAGTAGAAAAAGATGTCGAGAACAAAAGTTATTGTTTAATGTGATAAAGGAAATCAGTGTTGAAAACAGCTTCCACTGTATCCCATTTCCTACAGCTTTGTCATTCAAAAACAAAGATCCCACTCTCTCTCCTCTGCAGGCTTGACCTAAAGCTTATCTCTCTCCCAGTTATGTGTCACTTGAATTCTGCGAATTTTGCACTCCCTGTAGTTTCTCTGACTTCGATTGTCAGGTCCACAGGGCAGGGATGCATTTATTACCCTCTTTCCAAAGCACAGCGGGCTACTGCTCCCTGATGCAGGCCCTATACCAGTACAGATAATAAATAAAGAGGAACGTGCCAAGCTATACAAGAATTGTAACTTTGAAGTTTTCTCTCTTTCTGCTTTTCTCATTGCAATTTTAATGTAGTTGTTTAGAAGTCAATATATTCACCCATGCTGCTCACTAAATATTCTCGGATCAGCAGAGATGTAGAGCTGCTGAACACACTTAGAGCAAAAAGGGGAAATTGTTTGCCAAACAGATGTAGAACATTATTACTAATTTCTTGTTTTTAGTCATTCCTCTCCCAGTCAAGAGAAAATCAAATAACTTAAGTCTGAAACTGGTAACAAACCTTACGGCATTTGGATTCTGAAATAAAAGAGAAACCCCGTGTCTGCAGTCATTCTGCAATTTGTCCTTCAGCCTTAACATGTTTGTTGTCCTTGGCGTTACTTTTAAAACATCTCTATTTCAAAAGTTATCTTCTGACAAGTGGGGATATCTGAGGTATTGGCGGTGCCCTCTCTTTGACCCTGTGAAGGCAACAGCATGAGATGGCTGGGACGTCTCTGGATTTCAGTCACAGGGCTATCGGTGAGTACAGGCTCACTTACCCTGCCTTTGTTCTCACTGTGCATCTGATATGCTAGATGCAATGAAGCCATAACAAATGCTTTGCTTCCACTGTGGTGCAGGTTTCCAGATTCCCAGCGATGCTCCCTGTGCAATAGTGGTACTGCCAGGCAGAACTTGTGCTTCTCAGACCCCTTGTTCTCTTACCTCTGCCAGTACTATGAGACTTTCTGAATCCGTGCCATGTGGTAGGTTTCAGTTCAGAGCTGCACTGAATGCCCAGTGTCCCTCCCCTCCCCAGAGGCAGGTATCCTGTGTCCCCCACCCTGACAGTTCAAAGGGTCCTACAAGATGTTGGCTTTGCTCGGAACGCATGGACTCTTCCAAAATAACAAACATGAGTGTCTTTCTGCGTGGCCAGCCTCCGGCACTCCAAGCCATTCACTTCGAATCGCCATGCTCTGATCCCCAAGCATGGAGGCTACGACCTCATCTGATTCTGAGGTGCTGGCTAAGATTAAAAATGGACCGAAGGGAAGCCAGATGCAGCTGTGCAGCATCTGCTAAGTAGGGCCATGCCCAGGTTAGCTCCCAGTTTCTGAGGCTGCATCCTGGGCCTTTTCCCAGGTGTAGAAAGTGGCTGAGGGCAAAGCCTCTCAGAAGAGCTACCTTCTCCGTGTAGTCCGCATCCCTCGAGGCCTGGATCAAGATGAGACACAGAGAGAGTTTGACCTTAGGTCTCCTCAAAAGGCACTCATCTCACCTAACTTGGGCCATCTGCTACGCTTCTGCCTAAAAGTAATTTTGCGCAACATAACCTACCTGCATAGGGCAATGGAAAGCAGCAGAAAACCTTAGGTTAAGAGCCATCTGACGAACTTAGGCAACTACAGTGGGATTTGTCTCCAGATACAGGCACTTAAATGTTTGTGTCCCCATGTAAGTGCCTGTGGTAACATTTAAAGCACTGAGCAAAGAGCTACTCCATGGAGCCAGCAGAGCCTACAGAGCCATGCAGTTCACTTTCATTCCCTTGCCTAAACACAGGTGTCTAAGGCTAGGCACCCCGTGGGTCTGGCAGGTACGACACAAGACCTAGGGGTGATGCACAGCCTTCCAGGGTCATGTCTAGGGACCACTCAAGATAAGCTGTTGCATCCTGGGGAGAGGCCTGCGTTTAGGCAACTGAGTTGCATCGCTAGACAGCACGTAGGCACCAACACTCGCGTGTTTGCCTAGAGCTAGATCCCTCCTCTGCTTCAGGATGAGCTGAGTCTTTCCATAAATGTGCCTATTTCTCTTCTTTGACTGTACGGAAAATCCACCCAGCTGGGCAGGTGTCAGCAGCTGTGCTGCAGATGCTGGAGATGCCCCGTCTAGGGGCATGCCACAACCACCAACACACCAGGTAAGCATTGAGGGGATCTTCACGTTTGTGTGAAAAATTCCTTTGCAAGTGTTTACTTCTTTGCAATTAAATATTTTAACACTTTAGGGTGGGAGGAAAGAAGGGAAACTATCTTACTTCTAAAATAAGTACCAGGTTGACGGATTTCTTCAACACTGACTAGCATCCATTTCTTGCCTATTTCAGGTTTGAAGCCTATTGAAAAATTTGTGACTGCACACTGATTCCTCACAGTGATGCTAGAGGCAAGCAGCACTATGGGATGAAATCTTGTCCAGCCAAAAATAATGAAAAGTCTCCTATGAACTTTCCCCCTAATTTTTGTGGTCAAAGTCTTTCCGTGGACTTTAGTTCTTCACCAGAATAGGATCCCCAGCTGAGGCAGATCAGGCCACCACAGGGAAAACTCAGACAAGTAGCTGTGAGATTTCGAAGTGGGGCAGAAATACCCTCAAATGCTACACACTTGCACAGGGATGCTACAAGGGGGGTTGAAAACAGCAGAGCAATGCAGAGCTGGAGGAGGCTGTCAGGAGTGGAAATGGTTCAAGAGGAGGTCAGAGGAAGGCAAGGTGAAAACTTTTCTTCTAGCTGCAAGAAAGTGCAGCTTGAAACTGGATTAAAGTTCAGGGCCATGCTGCCTTTATCCAAACCAGACTTCCTAGCTTCACTCTCTGTGTGCAGGATTATTATTTCATTATTATTTTCTAGCTTTCCAGTTGCTTTATGTAATCACTCTGAGGAATATTTAGCTATTTTGAGAACTCTGTGCTTCATAACTGTGGATTTTGGAGGAGGCCGTGGCTTTGTCTGCACCGACAAGCAGCACAGCACAGCTGGAGCAGATCTGCGGAGCGGGTCAGTGCTGAGGACCTGCCTCACACAGTGATTCACTGCCTTGGGGTTTTCTTCAGCCCAGCTCCAGCCTGGACCGGGTGCCTATGAGGAGGTGGCACAAGCTACAAGCACTTGCAGTGACCACTATCACCCTGGTTTCACCTGGCAGGAGCCCGGTTTGAGCTCCCTGAGACCAATCTGGGGTGAAAATCCTTGCAGGTTGTGCATGGGGAGGACAGATACTCATTTCAAAAGTGCGCTCCTGCTCCAACCGAGTGCTGGTGTCAGTATGGCCCCAGTAGCTGTAATGCAGGGACAGTAGAACAGGTCCCCCTCTTTGCCTTCACCAGAGCAGACCGAAGCATCATGGTCCCAGCTACAGCAATGCCGCTCGGGATGTGCTGGTGTGGCACCAGGTGGGAAACGAGCCTGCAAAGGCCAGACGTAGCTGCTATCAAGACATTGACTATCGGCAGCTCCAACTATTTTTCCCACAAGACACAGCAAACCATGCTGATCCAACCCATCCAGAGCACCTGGGGGTACTGAAATGAGTGTGTAGGAAGTCGAGGAGTTAAATGCTAAGCATGCCATATTAGGAACCAGAGAGGGAGAAAGCTCCTTTCCAGTCACCTGTCCTTCACAGGTGCTAACAAGCTGGGCTAAAATGCCCTGGCTGGGCTTGTGCTCAGGTGCTGACAGCTACCTCTTGAGTTGTAAGTAACACCTGCCGGGCTGCTTGCCATTCATCCAGCCTGTGAAAACAGAAATCACTTAATCTCTGGACTGCGCTTGAAGAGAGCCACTTGTTCATGCTCATTTTTATTGTCATTTACACAATTATTCCTACCTGGAGGAGCAGGCAGCGAAGAGGGAAAGCGCTGAAACCCCCTCCTCTCCATGACTGCTGACCACCTCCAGCCCTGCAAGGGTGACAGATGCAGTTAGTGAAGAGCAACACCAAGCTGTTCTGTGAGAGCACAGTGCTGCCCAGATGCAGCACTGTTGGCCCTTAAGGGCAAATTTTCCCTCTTTGAGGGCAATTCTTGCAGTGCTTGGTGTTCTGCTTGCCTTGTAGCTTCTTAAATCAAGGTAGCAGAAGTTACCAGAGGTATTCTATTTCTTGAGCCCAGCTTGTGCGACCTCAGAGGAAACCTTATGAGAACAAAATGCTCCAGCTGAAGGATGGAAATGAATACAACTCTAAATTTGCTGTTTAAAAAAATGCTTAATTGCTACAACTAAGCAATTACCTAAATGCTTTGGGGTAAGAAGTACAGTGCCACGCTTAGTGATTTTATGTGAGTTGCAATAGGCAGCACACTCTAAGGCTAAGGACTAGCTAAACGCTTCTCTCTTTCCAACCTCTCTCCTAAATCAAGTCAGTATCTCCCGTGTGCTTGTTGCCTCCTTGTTCAGATATAGATTGTCATCCCTGACATGAGTTCCAAATATTTGTCTTGAATGACCCAAAACCTTATCCTGGATCCATGAAGACATAACTCCTGTGCTTAAGCGGGAAATTTCTTGAATGCCAAACAAATATTTCATGATCTGATCCTGCAAATGCCCATGAGTCAATAAATCTATGGAAGCTGCTCATGCACGTAAGTGTTTGCAGAACTGGGCCCCCAAAAAGGATCTTTTTAGCAATGGTCAGCAAAATCCATAATGGTTAGGGGTCCAGTGCAGAGATGTGGATTCTTATTATACTTATGTAAACCTTCTGGATCAGCAACACTTGGCTGCAAATACAAGGAGTAAGACAGTGGAAAGAATTGTAGCACTTCTACTATTAGTCAGACCCCTGAAGAGCAGACAGCATCATGCAGAAGAAAAAAGGCTGGAAATGAAATTAACCAAACTTTGCTGAAATGGCAATGACAGCTTGTGGCAGATGGAAGGAATATGATGCATTACCAGAAAAGGCTAGCCTTTCCAGCTCCATTCCAGTCAACCTTTCAGCGGATTTGTAACTTGAATCTTCTTGTTTTCTGAAATGCAACATGTCACTGTACCAGGCCCCTGATCACCATAATGCCACTGTCGCTGTCGTGTTGGCTGGTGGCATCTGTCCTCCCAAGCTTCCAGGATGCCGTGGGCAGCTGACCTCGAGCTGGCGCAGATGTTTCACAGGCAGTACCATGACTGTAAGTGCAAAGTATGTGAAGAAGGAGTCACAGATCTAAACAGACAGCTCAGCTTGATGAAGGAATATAAACATTTTCCTTTGGCTCTTACTGACTTTGTAAAGGCAGCATTTCACTGCATCTCTGAATTTTCATATGGGTTTCATGTTTTGCAATCGTGGATACAGCTCCAGTTATGACCAGGGACTCTCTACAACCATGCATCTGGGGACATGACCCACTCGCATGGGAGCATGAGGACCCCACACGGTAGCATTTCTGAGGAAGCCTAGATGGGTGGCACAGATGCCTTAAGCCCCAGCAAACTCGTGACTAGTGTTGTGTGCAACACTCATATGTGGTAGGAAAATGGAGGACCAGTTAAAGATTCAGGCTGAGAGCACAGTGGACTGTGGTCTGGTGCTGTGGCAGAAGGTGCCTGCCCAGCAAGGTCTTAGTGTATGGCTGGGAGTTGGATTTAGCTGTGTAGGTCAGACAAATAGCAGTGTCCTCTACCTTCATCACTTGAAGTTTTAGTAGTTAGCAGTTTAAAAATTCATCGGGTTTTGTGGTTCAATGTATTTTAGTTTTTTTTTGAATAAGTTTCTGCATCCCTCTATTGCTCTCCTCTTCAGCTCATGATGGGAGTCAAAGCTCAAGTACTGGGGCTGAAAGCTATGTAGTCTGGTCTAAATTCTGCTTTCAGGTTGACCAGGATAAAATTAGTGATGAAGTTAAGTGTGAGCAAATTCTGGACTGTTCTCTCTGCCCCTTCTGTCCAAAGGCAGCAGAGAAGGCCATTAGCTCCCTGGGCTGCATGAGCAGGAGCACAGCCAGCAAACTGAAGGAAGTGACTGCTCCTTCTACTCAGCACTCAATAAAGACCACATAAAGAATACTGTGTCCAGTTTTGGGTGCCCCAATACAAGGAAGACACCAATAAACTGGAGAAATTTCATCAGAGGGCCACCTGTATGGTCAGGACTGAAGCACTTGCCTTGTGAGGAGAGGCTGAAGGAGCTGGGCTTGCTCAGCCTGGAGAAGGGATGGCTTCGGTGAAACTCGACAGCAGCCCCTGGTACCTACAGGGAGGGCATCCTCCATCGGGGATGGAGCTGGATTCTTGATAGTGGTGCACAGTGGGACGATGAGAGATAATAGCTATATATTGAAATAAAAGAGGTTCAGTCTGCTTATAAGGAGAAGCTCTTTCATGCTCAGGACAGTCTGGAAGGCGAACAGGTTTCCCAGAGATGCTGTGCAGTCCAAAGCAGGTTGAGGACAGAGTGCATTCTGTCAACGGACTGACAGACCCACAGGCTGACAGACAGGCATACTGACAAGGCTTGGACACAGATGGACTCCTTCACTCCATGTCTGTGCAGTACCTGTACACTGAGGCAATGCCCATTGCTGGTACAGAAGCAAAACCCTTATTAGCACTGCTTTTGTTATTGCTGTTTTGGGGGAGGCACCATTATGAATTAGGCTGGATAATTAATTAATGGTTATGAAAAGCCAGCTGCTTCCACTATTCCTCTAATGAGCTGGGTAAATATGCAAATGCTGTCCAGCTCCATGTCTACACCTATTTCATGTTTGTGCAACTTCACTTCAGCTTCCGTGGAAGAGGAGAGGAAGATATCATAAGCCATTTGCATCTGATCATGTGTCTATAGTTGAAATATGGCACATATGTACATTACATACATCAGTGGTGGTGCTGCTGCTTTTGCAGATACTTCTCCATCTGGTCCTTGCATGATACATGCCTTCTTTCCCTGTGGGAACAAACTCTCTGACAAAGACCTGAGTGCAGAGTAACACAAGCTTTGGGCCAGCAAATAGTTACAGAGAAAATCAAATGCTGCCTTCTGTTCACAAAAGGTATTTTTTTCTCTATTAATATAATGACATATCAGAAAATACATTATAGACTAAGCTTTTAAAATCAGCTTGGTCTGTATGATGTGGGGAAGCAGAGATAATATCAATCACTAGGGGAAAACTGATAGCAGAGTCTTCTGGTCTAATGCTATTGCGAAGGAGGGCCAGGCTGGCTAGGGAACAGCTACGACCTGTGATGTTATTCTTGTGGTGCCCAGCCATCTCAACTTCCCTCCATGCTCATGTTATTACGTTAATGGATATCGTTAAGGGACCTGGCCTGCCAAAGTGCTTGGGCCTGTTCGGCTGTCAGCAAGCAAAATGCTCTTCACCCGTGCTCTGAAGGAAACAGCACACGTAAGCATATCTGTGTTCAGATAGCTCAGCGTTTCGGTGTCAGAAGATGCTTCCCTCAGATCATGTCTTTTATAACTGGTGGATTCCTAGTGAGAGATGGGGGAGCTGAGGGTCTGCTAGTGGTTGCTGCGCCCCATGAAGCTCTAAAGGGCTTGTTATAGTACCTTGAAGAGCCAAACAGGGTGTTTAACGTGAGTCTATATGTCAATAGCATTCTAGTTTTGGCACTTGTATTTCTAAAGTGAAAAAGAAGCTACAGCAGTAGAAACTGCTTTCTTCAGAAAACCTCCAGGAGGCTTCAAGGAGGCAAAGGAAACCTGGACCTGGAAGAGGATGTCTCTGTCACAAAGGAAAGTGATCAAGTTTTGAAAGCACGGTGTTCGAGCAGCCTCATACCAGTCTGTGTTGTACTGGCAGTACAGGGCAGACACAGCCTCACCGTGGCCAGCCACAGTCTGGGCGCAACGTGTAGGTACCTGCCTCGGAAGTGTTCTGCCCCTGTTAGGTCTTTCAGCTTTCCACTCATGGCCCTTTCTTCTACTTCGCGTGTTTGAGAGGACTCTTTATAACGTGGGTGAGGGAGCAGTGCTCTGGCAGTGGCGTTAGCAGGAGCTGTGTGTTTGGGAATCCTTCTCAGCACAGGCCAAACAGTGAAACCGCTGAAACCCCACACTGAGCTGATGACTTTTCATTTCTTGAGGGATTTCTGTCCCTGTCCCCAACATCCTGGAAATGGCAGGGCTTAGGAATGTAACTTTTTTTTTTTCAGTTTAAGATTTCCAGGGACTTTTGCAGTGTTCTTTAGAAAAAAATTGTTCTGACACTTCAGTGCTTTGAAAGCTTTATTGCTGGGGGGTGGGGAGGAAAGAGCAAATATTGGCATATGAATAATGTATGGATTACAAAATGGATAAATATAAATTGGGTTAAATATTTTTTTCTTATCTCCTGCTCACACTACTTCTGTCCTCTTTCCAGCTCAGCAGAACTTCTAGCTAGTTGAGATGTTTCCTCAGAGACCCATAAAAGCTCTACAGCCCAGAGCAAGCCCCATAAAACAAGTAAAACCTCCCAGTGTGAAGTTCTGCCTCCCTCCCACTCAGCAATTAACTCTTCTTCCTCCCACTTACATACAAGTTGGCTTCCCACACACTGAAGGCCAAGTTTCTGCTGCTTGTCTTTCACACCAATCTCAAGAGAAGGAGAAGTGATTTTTAACCATTCTGTCCTTGGGCTCTGCTGGGTCCTTCTCATCTCCAGGTCTCCCCTGGGACAGCTGCAGTCTGCAGATTGAGACCTGTCTCAATTTTCTTGGCCATTGGAGGATGCTCAAATCTACTCGCTTTCAACCATTTCTCATATGGGAACATGTCTTACCCATACCTATATGCCTTCATCTCTCTTACTACCACCCACGTTACTGACTTAGAAAGAAACACTCTGGCTTCTGAAAGCAAAGTTCCAGTGAAGGTCTTGGCATTTGGCAGCTCCTTTACCTTGCTCCAGGAGCACAGAGAAGTTATAGTAAAACAAAGTCTCATGGTCTCAGGTGACTCCCACATCTCCCTGTGACACAACCCCAGCACTGTCCTACCTCACATCCCTCCTTCTCTGTTGATGGCAGACCTGCCAAAGGTCTCTTTGAACACCTGCATTAGCCTTCTTAACTCATTTTTTGCCTCTTTTATTTTCTGGAGGACGAGAAATCACTTCTACTCTCCATTTCCTTCTCCTGCAACTCTAGATTGTACTTACTTACTGTCTGAGCCTATCTGCCCAGAAACTCTGGAAGTACAGGCAGTTTGTTTTAAAGACCATTTCCAAGAGCAAAATATCAAATGTGGTAATGGTGCCAACATTTATTATATGGAGCTGCCCCTGTAGCTAGTTCATATGAAGTACTCATCAAACGACATTACAAAGAGTGTGTGACTAATTGACTGGCTGTTTTCAGAAACAGCGAAGTCTCTTCTATAGCTGGCTTCCAGCCCCTCTACAGCTGCTAGGTCCTGCAGGGACAAACTGGATAAGCAAATACACGTGTCTGAATGTGGCCTATTTAAGCTCCATATAAAGAGCTGAAAACTCTGGAAGACAAGTCTAAGCAAGCAAGATGTTCAGATGTAGATGCACCACTCCTTGAGATGCCTTCTGGAGTTCAAGAGCGGGTTAAGCTGTCCATGTTGACACAGCCAACAACTGGAGCATCCGCTCAGTAAGGGAGCCAAATGTAAACCTGGCACTGCTCTGCTGGCTTCTCTGTAGTTGTTCCAGATATTAAGATCCCCGTTTCCTACCTAAGTGGAAGAATTTCAGTTCATCTGGGGTTAGACTGTCTCTGTCGAACCACGTCTGTGTATTCTGGCTTGTGTTATTTCCCAATTAGGTTTACTCAGATCTTGGAGGAGAATCACTTCCCCGTTCAACATCTTAAAACACAACCCAACATAGCAGTAGGCAAATATATATTTCCCACAAAACAGGGAAACACAGCAATAATATGCATGTAAAGAAAGCTGCATTTGCTGTGCAACAGGAACAGACTCCTAGAATCAGTCAGGAATGGGGGAAATAGCAAACAAGCTCTTACACGACAACTGTTCACTCTTTCTAAAATGCTAAGTTTTCTATAGTCACTTCCAGCCCTAAAAATAATGAGCCTCATAGGTGAAGCACAACAGAGACATCTCTGCTGACACACCGTGTGGGTATAGTGTCACGGCTGCTCTGCCCTGCTGGCAGCACACGGAGGTAGAAAAGGCACCATGAGCCCAAGCACAAGCATTTAGTTTATTGCATCTGTAAACAGTTACTTGTCCAATTTTATATGCCAATTCAAATTCAAGACCACTAAATCTTCTTCTCCTGAGGCTGACAACTGACATGAAACCATAACTCATCCCCAAGCCAGTACTGAGGCAATCAACTACTGCTAATTAATGCCATTTTTTTAATAGGAAACCTCAGCTTTCAGAAGGCAGATTTTGCATTTTCAGGAAGTGAAAAGGTTTTCTACTACAATCTAGGGAAGGAGATGGGGATTAATCAGCTGGTCTGGAGCCTCCAGCTCCAGCCTGTTTCCTTGCAGCTGCTAGCAGCTGGCTAACCCATGCCCTGGGTATCCAAATGACAGAGGAAGCTGCAATTCTGGCTGATAGTTGAGGCCCTGAAAAAAGACTACAGACCCATATGTGTGAAAAATGTGGATCCTGTACCAAAGTGGCTTTTCACAAAGTTTTTCAGGCTCATTGACAACAACAGAAAAAAAAGGTGGTGGAAAAACCCACAAGATTGGAAAAAAGGCCCTATACTGAGGAGCTTTCCCTACAACTGGGCTTCCTAAACAAGGCGCAAGTCTCCCAGGAGCAGTGAAACTTGGAGAAACCCATGGCCAGATTTTGACCCATGCTGAGGGATCCCCAAGATATCTGAGTCCAGCCCTGTGAAGCATCAGGGTCAGTGGGGATTCCAGAAGGTCCCTTTTATACTTCTGTAATTGCATTAAGCAACATTAAAACAAGGATAATATTTATCAGGGGATTCTCTGAAACAGGAAAACCCTCAGAGATGGCTCCATTGACGCTCTTACAATCTCCTTTCCTGTTATCCCTGGGCAGGGTGAGACCTAAAAGGACCAAAGCAGCCTTCATTTGGTATATTGCTATTGAATGAAATGCCAGGTGTTGAACATAAGGAGACCTCGGGTTTAGTCGCATACCAAAGACATATATTATCACAGAATCACAGAATCATAGAATGTTTTGGGTTGGAAGGGACCTTTAGAGGTCATCTAGCCCAACACCCCTGCAATGAGCAGGGACATCTTCAGCTAGACCAGGTTGCTCAGAGCCCCATCCAACCTGAGCTTGAAAGTTGCTAGGGATGGGGCCTCCACTAGCTCTCTGGGCAACCCATTTCAGTGTTTCACTATCCTCATTGTGAAAAATTTCTTCCTTATATCTAGTCTAAATCTACCCTCCTTTAGTTTAAAACCTTTATTTCTATAGGCCCCCTTTAAGTACTGAAAGGCCACAATAAGGTCTCCCTGCAGCCTTCTCTCCTCTGGGCTGAACAGCCCCAACTCTCTCAGCCTTTCCTCATAGGATCGGTGCTCCAGCGCTTTAATCATTTTTGTGGCCTTCCTATCATCATAAAGGGATGAACAAGGGAGACATGGCAAAGTCAGCAAAAACCCAGAGGACGACTGGCTATCATACTGATTCTTGCCCTTTTTTCTGTCTGGAAAACAAATGTGTTGTATTTGATGTGGCTGACAGCAGCTGATAGCTATAGAAGAATGAATGCATACTGTGCAGAAGCACACTCCCCTCCATAATAACGGAGCCAACAAATAAAAGTCTTGAATGGAGACAGGCAAATTAGGCAATCATCTCGCTTGTTTTACACAACAGCTATAAAAATCCCAATATTCTGTATGATGCAGAGATTAACCCACATTACAATATTTTTACTTCCTGACTGATACATTACACTATTATTTCAGGAAAATGTTTTTCACAAGCCTGAAGCTCTTCTTTGGAGCTGTGACCCCTCAGGTGCACAGAATGTTTGTATAAATGAAAATTTGGTTGACAAGGATGGAAAACTGCAATTAGGCACCAGGATGATAGGAACACCCCTCAGCATGGAGAAACTAGACACCTGTCTTCAGCAGCTTGCTTTTGCTGATGATAGAACAAAGATCCCTGAACCACTGGCATTGGCAGACGGTAGTTCAGCCCTCCCTTTCTGCAAAAGAAGCCAAGGCCCAGGAGTCTCAGAAGTTTGAAGGATCACAGGAAGTGCATCACATTTTCATCACTGACCTGAACTGACCCCAAGCTGTTTGGAGTCACTGGCACTGACAATAGTGAAAGATTTCCAAATGTTTTCAGAATTTTCCAAGTCCTTGCAATCTGCATGCAAGTTTCACATGCACTAAGTTGCTCTCCCACTGTTGACACTTAGCATATCTTTCCCTCGTCTAAGGAGGGTATTTTCCTCCTGCTGCCTGGATCCTAAAGCAGGTCCAATAACCTTGCAAAGTCTGCAGAAGTGCTTTGTGTTGGGTCTTCAGCTCGACAGCAAGCCCATGCCCTCTCTCTGTCTTGGGACACAAACTCAGTCTTGGGAAAAATGTGTAAGCATCATAACTCTTCTAATACCTACTTAATCCACTTGTTATAAATATTAGCATATCACTAAGACTCACTAAGAATTTGCTGTATAGTATCATGTGTTGTACATCTGCTGTGTATTTCAGTGCCATACATTTTTGTCCTCAGATGCAACTCAAACCATCCTTTTAAAGCTTTTTGTCTCTGTATCTTGTAGGATGGCTCTTTGAAGCAATACTGCTTTCAGTATAGGATAATGAAATGTGATGTATCGATTGATTTATACAATACTATAATATACTCCAGATATACACAAGAATTCACTAACTATATGAATAAATGGCTTTTCAGTTACTGTGAGCAACATGTTTTCTCATTTCTGAACCTTTGGACTTTTAAAGAAAAACAGTCCAAGCAGTCTTCTCAGCATACACAATTGCAGAATAATTTTCAAAAGAAAATTTCAAAGGGAAGAAACCAAAGCAGATTTTTTTTTTTAACAAAAGGTCTTAACGCATATTTCTAGCAGATCTGTAAATCCAGAAAAATAACACAACCTTAAAATGTGAAATGAGAGCTGCAGCAGTGGTAAAGGCAACTGGGAAATGGCTGGTCAGTTATAAGAAGCTCATGCCTAACCTAGACTATTTCTGTGAAAAAAGCAAGTGATTCCCAGCTTTCCCACCAGAGGAAGATTCCCCATCAGCTTGAAATTCATGCTGCGTTTGTTGGAAATACCAGTTTTGAGCCTTTGCAGACTGAGGACTAGTAGAGTGGCTGGCAGGAGGGCTGATGGCCTGCAGCATGACCATGGCCGCTCCCTGCAGGAGCCCAGGCTGATGCAGTACAGTGGACAAGCTTATCAGTGTGCAGTTTTGACAGGTAAACAGTCAGAGAAGGATAGTACCAAAAAATGAACAGTAGAGTTAATAATAAGCCATAGTGCTACTTGAAATTCATGGACAAGTCCTCATTCTGATTAGTTACTTCTCTGTTTTGTTTAGGTTACATTGCCTAAAGCTGGTGTTGACAGTATGATTCATTTTGTAGGTCTTAGTGTTTTCTCACATTCAGGGAGAGGAAATGGTAACATATTCACAGCTTGGAACCATTTTGTCTTGTTTGTTCACTGCTGATTAGCAGCACAAACTAAACATGACGTCAGCTGACTTGTATTTACATACTCTGCTGCTCCGGTGGAGAACACAAAAATAGACAGTGTATCTGCTCTTTGCAGGCTCTCATCTGTATGCTCATGTCTTTAGGCAGCTCTGCCTGTATGGGTCACCACGTCACACAGGTTTGGGCTCTCACCATGACCTTCCCCAGGGGACAGGACTCCCAGCATCTGCCCAAGGAGCTCTGGCAGGATGAGAGTGCAGCTCTGCAGACGGCCTCTGCCTTTCTTGAGGCTGTCCCAACCAAAAAGCAGGGAAGCCAGGACACTCTGAGAGGCCATTTGGAGCAACCCCTTCCCACCTCCTTGCAGCTGACCTACAAATATGGACCTTCCAAGGCTGGCCAAAATGATCCTCACCACTCAGTGTGTGGCATGTGTAGCCTGGGGGAAGGAGGTGACTCAGTAGTGCCTGAGTCCAGCCCATGAACTTGCCACAAGAAAGAGACGTGATGCCAGCACTCCTGCTCGGCAGGGACACCCATGGGCAACATAAAAAGGGCTCATATGGGAGAAGTTTTGCAGCCTGGGCCAGCCAGGACAGGGGCCAGCATGAAGACCAAGATGCTGGGTGAGATGGAGGAGCAGAGAAGCTTCAATTTCAAGTCCTCTCCTGTCTTTTATCACCTCCATTTCATTCCCTCATGATACTACTGACTATAGGGAAAGGAGAAATGCTGCTGCTGGGTGTTTTTGGAGGACTTAGAGAGTTGTGGCATTAATATCTGCTCTGTTTATGCAGGAGAGGAACATGTGGGCAAGGTAGGTTAAACGTGTGCTAGAGGACATTTCATAGGGCACGATGGATCATGCTCACGGGTGCCAGGAGGAAACACCAACCTCTGAGTGCTCCATTGTGAAGCATTTTTGGACATAACTTAGACCATACTTTCAGGACACAGTCAGTGCTTCACTGCGCTCTGAGAAAGAAGGCAGAAGTTCAATGAAAGGAAAAAATGGTGATCAATGATCGAGAGTCAGCAAAAGGTAAGGAGGATATTATTAGCAGTTTAAATAAACACAGCCCATATTTTTAATGGATGAAGAGGACCTGCAGCTCACAGAACAAAGACCCCCAGAAGGATGAAGTGTGGAAAACAATTAGGTGGGCAGAATTGTATTGCAATACGTATTGCAGTTACATTCAAGTAGAGTTTGAAAGTCTCCTGCAAATAGTCTGTAATGCTTTTACTCCTACTGCAAGATAAACTGGTTCTTGCTCCCCACAGTACTCCAGGGAAAATCACAGTGCCCGCAATTTTAGGAAAAGTATCTCCTGAGAAAGCACAGCAGGAGCACATTGTGTATTTGCCCTTTGTCTGTTTCTACTTACAACCTTCCAAAGCTTTAGACGTAACAGACTGTAAGCTCTGCCTTGTGAGAAATGGGCTCCTTTTTGGAGATTCTAAGACCTGGGAATGGACTTTGCTGCTCCTGAACCAAAACTGTGCTCTCCTTAAAACAATTTTCTTGCTATGCATGTGCAATACTGATTGTACGTGCCATCTGCACCCCTGCCACTCATCCCCTGCTGTAGGGGCCTGCTGCAAGGCCTGGCCAAACAGCATCTCCTGCCATCTAGAGGCTTTTTGCATAAACATGAGGGTGTTGCCAACACTCACGTGTGACCTGATTCCCCGGATGCAGCTGTGAGCTTGCGCAAGTCCCATTTGGAAAGCATGTGCAGGAACTACTGACAGCAAGACACCAAGGTCAGAAATTCTTCACGGGAGTCAAAGGGGCTACACTCCTTCCCTCTCTTGCCAGCACAGCCTCCCTCACTTCCTCACAAATGGGAACACTTACATCTGAGAGCCAGCTTGCAACTTGCATTTAGGAAAAATCAAAAAAAGGACATTTCTTTTAAATGAAGGTGTTTATTTCCAAAAAGGCGATCCTTCCCCTTTATTCAGCATTGGTGAGACCACACTTGAAGTGCTCTGTGCTCAGTTCTGGTCTCTCCAGTACAAGAGAGATATGGACGTAATGGAGAGAGTCCAACAAAGGGCCATGAAGATGATGAAGGGACAGGAGCATCTCTGATATAAGGAAAGGCTCAGAGAGCTGGGACTGTTGAGCCTGGAGAAGAGTAGGTTCAGTGTGATCTTATCCTTGATGCGGGGAGTAAAGGAGATAGAGCCAGGCTCTTCTCAGTAGTGTCCAGTGACAGGACAGAAGTGAATGGGCACAAACTGAAATACAAGAAATCCCATTTAAACAAAAGAAAAACATTTTTTATTGTGGGATGGTGGTTAAACATTGGCCTGAGTTGCTGAGAGACTGTGGAGTTCCCATCCTCAGAGATATTTAAAACACAAGAGGAGAGTGTACTGAGTAACCTGCTGTAGCTGACCCTGCTTTTAGCGGAGGAGATTGGACTAGATGATCCTCAGAGGTCCCTTCCCACCTCAGCCATTCTGTGAGTCTATGATCATTTTTGCCCAATAAATAAATCCACTCTGAAAATTTCCTGGAATCTGTGCTTTGCTTCTACGAAATTTTGGTTCTGGTTTTGTCTGGCTGCATGATGCAGTGGTTAATACTATTCATAGACTCGTACACTTCTTCAGATTGGAAGGGACCTTTGGAAGTCAGGTCCAACACACTGCTCAAAGCAGGATCAGGTTACTCATGGCCCTCTCCAGGCCAGTTAAGAGCACCTTCAGGAATGGAGTTTCCTCACCTCTCTGGGCTGCTGTCCCTGTGCTTGATCAGCCACATGCCAAAAACATTTTCCTAATACTTCATTGGAATTTCCCATGTTGCAATTGGTGTCTGTTGCCCTTCATCCTTTCACTGTGTGTCTCTCTTCTTTACAATCCCATTGGACCGTTGAAGTTACAATTAGATCCACCACCGCCAGCCCAGCCTTCCCTCCCCAAGGCTGAACAAATCCAGAGCTCAGCTCTCCTTGTAAGTCCTGTGCACCAGTCCCCTAAACATTGTGTTCACCTTCTCCTTGATCCACTCCAGTTTGCCTTGTACTGGAGGGTCAACGGTACTCCACGTGCAGGCTCACCTGGGCGAAGACAGAAGAAGTACGTCACTGAGCCCACGGACTGTGTCCTCGCTAACGCAGCTCGGTCTGTGGCTGAACTTCATTGCCGCAAGTGTGTGCCTCCTCAGCATGAGCCATGTGGAGGTTCGCCCAGCCCTTCTTCTGCTGGTCAGGTTGTGTTTGGAGCTGGGTGACACAGCTGGCACTGAGGAGCAACACAACGGGCACTGAGGAGTTATGGCAGCTGTTAGCATTGGAGGACCTGGCACCCAGGCTCTTGCCTTTGACACTTGACCTCCCAGTGCTGACACCATGATTGTCGCACTCAGCTACGATTCTGGTGTTGCTCTGCTCTGAGTGCTCATTCCCACCAGGGCTGTGCTTTCCACGGAGTGCTGTGGTGCAGCTGGCACAGTGATGTGGCACGAGTCCTGCGGGAGTGCTTCCTGTTTTATGGGGCACAGAAGCATGATGAGAAAGGGAGCAGCAGTACAAGGCATGGCTTTGTTTTCAAATGTTACCAGCTAAGGTCCCTCAGGCAGACTGGCAGCTTTCCAGGGGTGGAATTTTTTAGACACCCATGGATGCTTGCTTTGCCTTGGGAAGCAGAGTCAGGCTGCTGCAGCGCTGACCTCGTTCCCTGCTGCATTTACCTCATTTTCTTCTGCTGGAGGAAGGCAGCTCTTCACACAAGTAACATCTATCTACCTGGTGAGAAAAAAGGACATGGGTTTTGGGGACAGAAAACCATATAGTTTCTTGCAGGGAGGAACCACGAGGAGCATTTCACTTTGTTCAGTGGGTTGGGTTACCTCCCGCGAAGGCCTTCAATTATCTTTCCAAGCGACACCCAGTACTTTCTTCATCACCAGAGAGCTCTTCTGTTTGCATCCTGGGTCCACACGCTGGGCTTTGGCTGCCCCTGAGAGCCCTTGGCATTTCTCACACGCTGGCAATTGTTCCTGCAGCCTTTGAGGCAGAAATCCCAATTCTCACAAAAATATGGTACAGTGATCAGAGATTAGCAGCTGGAACTGACCAGGGCCAGACAATGCTTTGAGCAACTTCTTTGCCTGTCTATTTCTCCCCACCTCTTTCCCTGTTGTGTTTTTCTGTCTTTCTTTTCTAGCTCTGTACAATTCCCCACCAGGCAGGGCCCTGGCGTCCCTCCGTGCTGGAGAGACTTGGACCAGAGGTGATGCAGCCACAAGCTGTGTGGATTTTCTCTCCGTGGGGATCCTCCCTCTCCTCCATCTCGTTCCCTCAAGGATCACTCCGAAAGGAAGGCAGGGTTGGTGCAGCACCCCTCAGAGCTGCTGAAGGGACATGGCATTCTCCAAGCTGGCACCAGTGGCTTGGAGACCACATGCAGATGGGGCTTCGCCAGCAAGAGGGGCATGGGAGGAGAGCTGATGAAGGGAAAGACCAGTCCCTCCTCCCATTAGCACCATCTGGAGCCAGACGATTTCCCTGACACGCAGCTGAGTCACAAAGCTGTGCAGCTGTTTTGATGGGGACAGGGTTTACCCACGAGCAGGCACACTGCTTCTCTGATGGTGGCACAGCAGGACCAGTGTGCCATGGGGACGGTGGGAAGGGGGGGAAAGAAAAGAAAGAGGAGGGTGGCCTGGTGGTCAGGACACTGCCAGGGCCTTGGAGGATGTGGATGTGAAATGGCTTTCCTGACCCACATGGCTTTAGTTGCCCCTTTAATCCCACCACCTCTTAGATAAACAAAGACCAGTGTGCAAAATTAACATCACCTCTTTGAGAAACTACCTACTGTCATGATGATAACGCAGCCCTGTGCATGGGGCAACAGATGCAAATGTGTCAATCGAATCACCTCATACAGCCCAGAGGACTTATCCTGACCCCAAAGTGAAGGGAACACACTGCACACCACTGCATTGCATGTGTTTCCCTATTGTGTCCTACCGCTGACTCTGCCTCAGCTGGTTTAGCCTCAGAGAAGATTTACACTGGAGGGAAAGAGAGCACAATGCCCTCCACCCCTGCTCCCAGCACCTCCCAGATCCTCCCCAGCTGAGGCTGCAGAAAAACTGACAGCCTCAGCTCCTCACCCGTGATGACATCCCTGAACGGGACTGTCCCACCCCAATGGTATTTCCAGTAGGGAATGAAGGAACAATCTGAATCATCTGCAGGTGAACAAATCCAAAGTTCTTTGCAGATGAAAATGCAGAATGCGGTGGCTGTCAGGAGGGAACATTGATCCTTAAACACTAGGCCAAACCATGACTGCTGAGACGAGGCACTGCTCTTTAGAGTCAGTAGCACAAATCCCACTCACATGTGCTGAAGACTGGGGTCTGGGCCAAGTCATGACTTCAATTAAATAAAACAAAAAAATACATTTTATTATTGGATACCTCCCCTGGAATCATAAAAAGTTACTGAATAATTTAGATTGGAATGGATCTCTGGAGTTCTCACATTCGATCTGTTGTCCACAAGGACCCTCAAGACCCCTTCTGCAAAGCTGGTTTCTGGAAAGTCACCCCAGCCTGTATTGTTGCAAGAGGCTATTCCATCCCATGTGCGGGACTTCTCACTCCCCTTTGCTGAACTGCGTGAGGGTCCTGACAGCTCATTTCTCCAGTCCATCAAAGTCCCTCTGGGTGGCAGCTCTGCCCTCCAGCACATTAACCACTCCCCAGCCCCAGTTTAGTATCAGCCACAAGCTTGCTGATGGTGCACTCCATCCGTGCGCCACATCCCATCGCCCGGGTCATCAGACTGTTTCAGCCCCAGTACTGGCCCCTGGGGGTGGCACCTGCAACCAGCTGTCGTTTGGACTTTGCACTATTTTTGATCACAATGCTTTGAGCCTCGTGTCTCAGCTTAATGTAACTTCATGTCCACTTTAAAGTACAACTATCCAAGCCATATCCCACCAGCTTGGCTACAAGCACACTGTGGGAGACCATACCAAGGGTCTTACAAAAGCCAATGACATCCACATTTGTCTCCTTGTGCACAGAGCCAGTCATTTCAATAAAGACTATGACCAGGTGGTCAGGCATGATTTGACCTTGGTAACTCCACACTAGCTGCTAACCACCTTCGTAAGGGAACAACACACATGCTTCCAGTCCCTTAGAAAAAGTTGACACCTACTCTTCGCCCAAGGAAGACTTTTTCAAAGCTAACAATTTGTCACTTTGTCAGATTACTGGACACAGATGACCAGAAAGGATGAAGTAGAAATGGAACCATGTACCATAGGTTTATTAGGGAAAAAAGTTATACTTCAAGACCATATATTTGGCACTGTACTGAAGCAAAAGTATGTGAGAACAATTAAAATGTTAAAACCCAAATCACCGAGAAAAATAAAATGCTTTTTTAATCTCACTTCAGTTCCTTTTTTTTTGTCCCCATACAATTTACAATAACTAGAGGAAGGAACTGAAAAGGCCTTAGACCTACACTACATGTAAGCTGGAATGAGAGCGAGAGATGGACCAGACTGGATCTGTCCCCCAGGAACGCTGCTACTCTCCCAGGCTGTCAGAGAATGGCAGAGTCTTATTAAGAAGAGCAAAGGCTGGTGAGACGTTACCATGAAACGGTAAGACTGCGAAAGTTACTCAGTAAAACCATTACAGTTAGATTGCCCAGAAGGACTACTAAAATCCTACGTTACTGCAAGCTTCCAAATGCCTGCTAAAAAAATCATCATAATACCTTTCATCCATGTCAGCTTTTGCTTTCTGATCTGAATGGAAGAGATTTTGGCAGTATTTTAACTGAACTGCATCCCAATTTGTCCCCAGGACAAATCAAAGTCAAAGGAGTTTCCGGCAAGTTGACTCTTGTACTGGTGGCTTGGGCTTCTTTTTTTGGAGGGCAAGTAAGTTAAAAGCAGTTTCTAATTTGCAAGTTACTCAACCCATGCCTCTGCACAGTGAAATGAAGGATACTCACAAGGAATAAATAACATGTCAAGTAAGATGAAAACAGATTGAAGAAAAGTGGCACTGAAAGTTTTAAACAGTAAAGGACAGAAACTTTAACTCATGAAGATAACCTGCTGAATATGTGTTTTTGTTGGACTATACAGTGCCACTCTAACATGGACAGAGCGGTAGATTCCCACTGAACATCCAGTCCAAAGGCTGCCAAGGAAGTGGGACACAAGTCTTTGATCAATAATTCAAATGTTAGATCACTCACAAGAAGAACACAGCTCTTTCCTTGGTTAATATATTGTGCATAGCAATATCTCAAAGAATTAATAGCACCTTTTACATACAAATTCCAAACATATTTATCTAGTGAACAAGAAAAACTCGGCATCTCTAAGCAGTACTTTTGCAGATGTACAGTACTGTATTTATATAGATATAGGCACAAATATCTCAAAGTGAATTTACACTGTGACCTGGTATTTAGTCCAGCAGTGGGCAAACCCACAGGGTAAGTCTTCAGGAGAATATATCGCCTTTTGTGGGCGGCCGGTTACGTGGCACGATTGCATAGGGGAGCCCCGGCAGGCAGGCAGCAAAGGACAGATTAGCATCCCATTAAGCAAGCACAGCATGCTTAGGTTGTTCCTGCAAGATATAAGAAACTTCCAAATTTTCATGGCTAATATAGTTCTAGTCTTCACAGGTTGCGCACATCGCAACCGCCTCTCCATGCCTTAAAGACCCAGAGGAGAAAGGTAGGACACCAAACTCGTGTCCTGTCCCTGCTTCCAAGCAGAAATCGAGCAGCACCACAGATTTAGGCTGGTAAAGTGGGGACCGTGCTTGGCTTCACGGGGGTTTCTTGAGTAGCTGGTCTTCACTGGTTTGCTGCATTTCTCTTTTTATTTTCCCTTTTCCAAATCAGTCGCTCACAGTCCTCTCGTAGAAATCATTTGAAAAGCATGGTCTGCCTAAGACAGGAAAGCAGATGGCTACCATTTCCCTGGGATAGGGACGCCGCACTCATACCAGCCCACGTAGTAATAGGGTGTTGTGTATCCAATGCGTCCAAAAGACACAGGCTCCTGGCGGTACTGGCGGTAATACCCTGTTGGGGGAAAAATGCCCATTCGCATTTCAAAACCAAGACACAGTACTTTAACAAAAGTAACAGAGACAGTGAGAGTCAATCCCACAGCCCAAATGAAAACTTAGAAGCTGTCTGGTAGGGAGTTGCGTCAAAAGGGTATTTGCTAGCCCTGGTATTTGCTTTCATCTTTCTTGAATGGTTGAACTCTGGTCCTTTATATTTCTTGTAGTTTTGATAAATTTTACTGTCCAAAATCTCTTGAACTATTGTGTAATGCTGTGGTCTGGCAAAGCGCTTCTGCATTTCACTCCAAAACGTGGCTATATTTCAGCCGTGTTTATGAAGTTTGCAAGTCAGTTTAAATATAAGAAAGACTCTGGGGCAAAAAATACCATCAAATCGTATTATCTCATAGGGCTCAAGAGACTATCAACAAACATCAGCTTTTCACAAAAAAAAAAAGGTATAATTTCATGCAGTAAATATGGAGTTAAGCTCTTTCTCCCCCTTCTTCTTCATCTGCAGAAAGAATGTGACTGCTTAAAGCATTAGGAGAGGTGCAGCATTCTTCTCTGCATAGCTCGTGCACTGGAACATCTGAAACACTCATGTCTTGTGCCAGTAATATAATTTCTGCGTGCTCTCTATCTCTGTTTCCTAGACCTAGTAATACACATCTGGATTAATCATCCCTCTTTTGAACTGAGAAATAAAGTACTTCCCGGTGATACATAAATATCAGTGACTATTTCAGTTTCTTCCTGGTAACACCACCATGAAAAGAATATCAACAAACAACTTCACATGGAAACCATTAAAGCCAACTGAATAATTTAAATCAATCGACTTATTGAAAAGATTGGCTCACTTTCATAATTGGGTTCATTATGTGAAGCAAGTCGTCACCCTCTTGGCTATGGGAGCTGGGCAGTTTACTCAGAGGAACTCCTTCAAGGTGAGAATTTTCACTCGAAGGGAGGTATGTACCAGGCCAGAACAAAAGTCCTGCAGCCCAGCCTTCAGTCACTCGTCACACTGCTGTGTGTTTTGCATTGAATGAACTGGTTGGAAATCACCTGCAAAAGCCATATCTGCAAAGATGCAGCTGGTCCTTTGCGGCACGTGGATGAGTTTGCACCTCTATTCAGTAAGGCGGATCTTCTAACTGGGAGAAAGGTTTCATAGATTTTTTCTTTCTGTTTTTGCATTTTGTTTCTGTAAATTCTTTGCATTATATGACCCTCTCTTTCTTTCTGTCTCTTTCTCTCTCTCTCAACACCCACAAGTCCTTCTGGGACTTTCCCCACCTACTGCATCAGCAGGATGACTCAGAGAGCTGCCAGCAGCTGTGGACAAAGAGCTCCGTGCTGCGCCCTGCTCCCTACCCCTTAACCCTACGGACCGGACGACAGGCACCTGCCCACCACCCAATTCCCGTGGTGCCGTACCTCGGATGGTGGGCAGGGCTTCCACGTACGACTGAGGTCCTGTTCTTCCATCCAGGTGTGAATCCACAAACTGGCAGTGGTCCTCGCCCCTTCCCCAGCTATCGCCAATGCTGTAGAAGGTGTCTGAAGGGTGATACAGACAGATTGTTTGACTCAGCATTTTTTTTGTTTGGGATGCTTTTTACCACCAGGAAAACAGATGTGGGAGCAAGCAGGAGAAGTGCTACAGTGACAAACACAGTATTACCAACGAGCAAACAGTGGCTGAAAAGAGTGAGAACACTACCTTTGCAGTATGGAAGGAGAAATTATGGAAAAGAGCAATGGGTTATAGCTTAGTAAGGAATATTTCCCATTTTGCAAGTCCATGGACTCTGCACCACAGGTAACAGGTGGAGGGAATTTAAACGGAACCAGTCATTTCAGTATGTCGTAAGAAAGTAAAAAACACTCCTTTTGTCAATACCATGAGTTTGACTGCAGCCTCAGATGAAAACTACAAACCGTGAAGCTGTTTCTTTAGTAGATGAGGTGGGTCCTGCTGCCCTGATTGTTTCTTATTGTATATTCAAACAGTGCCTTTAAACTATACAAATGCATTGCAACAAAAATAACACATCACCTTAACCTGAAAAGCCATTGAGATAATCCCAGTAACCCAGATCAACAATATGGAGAGTTTTCTTCATTATCTCTCAGCAAATACACTCGTGTAAGAGCTACTGTTAACCCTTAGGAGCACTGCTCACCCACTCACTGCAATACCAGCCTTTCTGCCAGCATTCCCCACTCCGATCTGCCCTGGGGATCTCTCGAGTGCGCTGCTCGCTCTGACTGTGTGCAGCTGGGGCTCACCTGCCCATGGAGCAAGCGTGGGACTTCCCACGGAGATGTGTGGGGAGCAGAACTTTGTTCTCCCAGTACAAAGCACATTGCTTTCTCAGGACACAAAACCACACAGGCTTTTCAAGGGAAACTTCCTCCTGTCCTCTGTCTAAAGAGTTCTGCTTGAAAGCTAATGCCAGGGCATGAGCGTAACGCAAAGGCAGGGCAGCTCAGCTACCATGTCGGACCTTCTCGAGAGAAGGACTCCTGGATAGCCATCACACAACTCCTTCGCAGTCAAGGTGAAGAAAGTGAGAAGATGGAGATGACAAGTAACCATATATCAGGAAATTAATCTTGGTGCCTACCTTTCAGGTCATCGCTGAGGTAAATCTTGTACCTTAAGGAGTTGCAAAGAACCACTCCTACAAACTTGCGGTACCAAGTTCGTTTCACGTACTGCTTGCCACTGCAGTCTGAATAGGTGGGGTCGTACTTAAAAGTGAAGGGGATCCAGATAGGCTCGCCACCTTGGAGAAAAAAAAAATTCAACATTAAGGACAACATTAAGGCATTTCAGCCTGAGTTTTGCTGAGGTTAACATCTCATAACACATTTTACAAGACATGCCGCAGCAGATTAATGCATAACTTTTCTATATCCACTAATACTAATTCAATAACAAATATTATAAAAAATATTAAAGAGAATTATTAAATCCCTTCTAGGCACTAGACAATAACTGTTAAAATGATCAAAAAAATATGATCTCATGTACTGAACCACAGTTTTAAGTAAACAAAAAGTCTCACTGTTTTTTAGTAAGACATCTTCTCTACCTAGTGATACTCAGTTTCTTTTCTAAACAGAGCCTGATCTTAGGTCTGAAAGTGACATTGTCTAAATACGGTCACTTGCACTTTAACACTAAGTATGAAACTTAACCCTTCTGTTAAAAAGCAGATGTTAAAAAATCTGCGGTGACAGCCTGTGTTGTAAACTGAAGTCTGTTCTTGCTATTTGGTTAAAAAGATCAAATCAGAAACGTACTTTTCGGTTTTGTTTGCCCACATTACATCGGAACAGATGAGGTTCCAATAACCGACAAGAGAGACCTTTCCTGGGGAGCTCTGTCCAGAGCACCGCTGCAGAGAAGACTCCTTAATTGTATCACAAAAGACTACATATTCCTACTGCCTTGCCTGAATGTTTGCTTTTTATTAACCAAGACAAGATAATTTCTTTTGAAATTGCTGTTGTAGTAATGTATATAAAACTACACAAAAAGTTTCCAGTGTGATAACTAGCGTTTTTCTCTCTAGCTACAGTACAAAGCCCTGTTTTTGCTGTGTTATTTTGAGGTGGTTTACAAACGAGATAGATTGAAAGTTTTTTCTGTTAGCCATTCTTCCTCCATCTCACTAGGCACATGGATCAAATCCTGCAAATACTTGTATGTGAGAAGCAATCACTGATCAGTAGTTCTCAAAACTCCACTGGTATGGACACAAATGTGACTGGACTGACTTCTTACTGCTGTGAATAGCCTGCTTTTGTCCATCACTTTTACCCACCTCCAAAAACCCTGAAGGATAAAACTAGCATGTCCTGTAAGAGCTGCACTGGATGTTCAGAAACTCTGAATTTCCACAGATTACCAGAGCTCTGCCACCTCTTTTTGGTCTATCTTATCTCTACCACTGCAGCTACTCAAAAATATTTTCTCTTTGTCCAGCTAAAGCAGAAAATACAAGTGCAAAAGCCATCACCTTCCAAAACCTCCTTTCCATGAACAGACCCACAAAACAACTGACAGCAAAAAACCTGAAGGTGACCAGGGACATGGGAAGGCCACGGCTCTCAGAGGCCTCCCACGCTGACTGCCAGAGACGTAGCGTGCTCTGCAATATCTGTGCATCATCAGAGACATCTGAGAGGACACGGAAAAAACAGACTAACAAGCATAATAAAACATAGAAAGGAGGGAGACACTGGACATTTTTTTCACGAACAATGTAGTAAAAAAGTCCCAGAACCAACCACTTGAACTGCCTACAAAAGCTGACAGAGCGTAATAACCATGAGGTCTTTTTTCCTGCTTCTTTCCCCAGAGCACACGCTGCCTGGGGTTACCCTACCAACGTCCATGCCAGCAAGGTTGGTCCCAGCACCAGGAAACCAGCTCTTTCTGGCTTATTGCAAAGTCAGTAGGCTTGGAAATGCAAAGCGAGCTCAACAGCTTGGTGGCATATCCCTGTCATTCAGGCCAGTCACAAATCCTGGAATTTTTTTATAATTTATAGGTGTGTGATGATCAGTATAGATGAGCCTAACAATTACAGACAGCAAAAAACTGATCCCACTGTCCAAGCTATGCTCAGGTAACTAGGGGCCACAGATGCAGAGGCAATACAGTTTAGTGCTTATTACTAAGCAATCAAAGCTGTTGTACCAGGCAAAAGATGGGCCAAAATCAAGTGCTTAATCTAACACCTCTTTACAAGGTTTTTTTTCAAAGACCAGAATAAGGGATCCTAAGACAGAAAACATTTTTTTGCATTAGCACAATGAATCAATGAATTACTACCTGTTCTCACTTAAAACTGTAACTCAAACTGCCTGTTAATATGCTTTGAACACCTATATTGTAACTGTTTTGCACAGGTTTTATGCACTTCGTGAAAGAAATAGCTAAATAAAACTTACCAGGTGGTCTGACAATGAGGAGAGGATTGTCTAGAAGAATGAAACAAATAAAAAAAAAAAATCAGTATTTTGTTCCAAACCTCGTTTTATAATATGAAAGTTACAGTGTCACTCAAGAAAATGTCAGTTGCAGAGGAACTACCTTTAGCAACATTATAAATGCAGGAGTCACTTGTCTTATCGATTTGCAGAGCTAATGAGTGTTTGTCATTCCACTGTTTTTCTCCATTGATGAAATTCACCACAGGACTGTATATTTGTTCTGATACTGTAAAAAATTCTCTTGAGAATAGCATCGAAGTTCAAAGCCAGCTTTGAAACAGATTTCCTCCTCTCAGAAGGTCCTCAGAGCAGGAGGACAGTTTCAATATAGGCTTCTGAATACATAGCACAAGTTACACCTGCAGGCATAACTTCCCAAGGGAAACGTAACCTACCTCTTGTATGCAAATCTTGGTCTCAGACATCCGTCACGTTATAGTGCAGTTGTTTAGTGGTATTCATGAATATCTGAAATCTATCATTTCAACTCTTTCTGTCGTAGTGACAGAATTTTTGCAGAAGCCGCCTGGGCAGTGCAGGGTGCATGGTCCACTACCTCAGGAGCTTCTGCTCACTTGAAATACTCTCTTTTAAAGAAGGAAGAATGGAATAGGTGTGGAGTAAGGATAACAAAACAATATGATCTAATGCATTAGCTTGTTTGCATTCATTACATTGCAGTTGCTCTCATCTCTTAACTAGCCCTTATGGTGCATGAAATACCTGAAGAAAAAACACAGTGCTTGTCTACTGATGGGGAAGAAAAATGCCAGGGAGGTTTAACAGTTTGATGAGAGAGAACAACGGTTTTCTGTTTTCTTCAGTGGGTTTCCAGGGGTAAGATCGAACATTTTCAATAAGCTGCTTGATCCTATGATGGAATTCTCTATTGAATATTCTCATCAGCTCAAATCTTTCAATTGCACTAGAAGATCACTCTGAACAAACAATTTCTGTCTCTTCAGACCTACCCCATCACTGTAACTATACGATCTGGCTTTAGATTTAGCAACTGCTTTTGTACTTGTGCCAGCTGGAAAGCCACCTCTGGCAACATGACAAATGAAAGATCAATGCTGCAAATCTTTAAATTTGGTAGATATAACCTGTGAAATAAAGCTCACAAGGTAGCTGACTTTGGATAGGAAAACTAGGCATTCAGGCCTGTATACTCGCAGCCAGCTAATCAGGAGAACTCCCTGCAAGATACAGTATGCCCTGTTTGTCCAACGTTGAACATTACGCCTGGACTTATACTTCAGCTGCTTGCCCCTTTAAAAAAAATATGAGTATGTTATGCAGGACCATTCACTTATCTTGCATATTTGCCTCCGTTCTGTGAAGACTTATTGCCATGGTTCTTAATGGAGCTTCTGAAGTGAGCTCTACAAGTTGAAGTCAAATGAGCAAAGGCAGAGACTGTGTAACCCCCATGTTGTCACAAGGGCAAAATTTGCAAGGGGCAACAGACCTTTTACTCAAGTAAAGACTGAATAATTTTGCCTTTATTATTCAGTGAAGTCATTGGCCTCTGGCTCAATGGAAGATAATAATAAGAAGAAACAGGTAAAAATAGCTTGATTTGCATACTATTTTTAGAAGGGGGTGTTGCCCTTGAACACACTATTAGCCCTGTGAAAGGGCAGCATGCCTTCTAAAAAAAAAAAAACGGAGAACTTTGCCCATCTGATAGAAAAATTGTTTGCTATATTTCTTCCAGAGACAACCACTTCCAACTGTTCAGCTGTTCACAATTAGGAAGCTAATTTACTAAATGTTTGGTCAATCTATCAAAGACATCAAGCTTCCCATTGCTTCTGTATTGTTGAACATTAGTAGTCTTTTGTATTTTAAATTCAACTTCCTGCTCCCCTGAAGCTCACTTTAATGTCACTTGTATTTTCATAGTGGCATTAGGAGTGCATATTATTTTCCTAGCTTTACCAAAAACAAACAATTAACCTAAAAAAAAAAATCTCAAAAGCGGCAAGTTCAGGATAATGACCACATTACCATGTTGGTTTCAGTCATTGCCCTGCCACATCTGTTATTATAAATTCAGCTTTGAGATGAAAATAAAAAGCAAAGCGTACCAGATTCTGTGATAAATGAGACTGAAGAGCTAACAGGTCCATAACCAAAGGGATTCTTTGCTTGGACTTTAAAATAATACCTGAAACAAAAAGAGAGGGAAAATAAGACTAAAACATTGATTCCACTGCAATGGCTAAAATATAAATAATACTAAAACAGGGTGGGGATCAAAGTAGCAGAATTCCACTGAGTTCAGGTGTCCTTTGCATTAAATGGAGTTGGATACTCAGCCAGGGTACAAGCTGGCACTTACAGACAAATTTCTCCTTTTTGCAATTGCTCACACGCATATTTTTGGATACTTTATTTTTATCATCCCCCTTCCAAAAAACCACACACAACTACACTGACTTTATATGAAATGAACAATAGTAACAGACTAAAAGAAAAAGTTGCAAGGAAATTAAATTCTGATCTCAGGAACAGTTTTAAACCAGATTAACTTCTACAAAAGCAGTGGTGTGAACTGCAAACTAAAACTAGATCAGATTTACAAGAAATCAGAAGCTAAGCTTTTGACCTTTCTGTAAAAGCTCTAGCAGCATTAAGATCAAAACATCTGAGTAATATGAGCAAGTTTCACAGGTTGCTTTTTTGATTTCCCAAAGTATTTAAATCACATGCTTAACTTTAAGCACATGATTCACCACTAGAACTCCATCCTTTGCTCGATAGCAGCAAAATAATTCTCACTCATAGAGAAGAATGTGTAAGCACATTTTCATTTCATTTCCAAATACAATGATTTTAGTTGATGCCTATCCTGACATTTTTTCCCCAGATTAATGTTTTCTTCTTTCCTTTTTTTATTTGTATACAGTCCAGAAGATACCAATTAGAATGGAAGATTACTGTAAAAAGTTCCAGCACAGCATTTTTAAAGTGCCTGAGTTTAGGTTTTCCTTTCTTGTCTGCCTGCTCAATTTCACTCTTGTAATGAAATTAAGAAAAAAATAACCACGCCTCTGTAATATCCACATAGCATTTGGATCGTGATTTAGCCTCTCCTCCAAAAGCAAACATCTCCAAAAGCTCCACACATGACCCAGGTAACAGGGCGAGCCCTTAACTCGCGGGGACAGGTGCCACCGAGCGCAGGATTATCTCCCATGGCGACGTCCCAGCCGAGTGGCAAGACTGACACTCCTTGTGAAAGTCAGCCTGCCCCATTAAAAACATCAGGTTGCTCCTGATGGCAAAGCTCTCCCCATCCTGCACAGGAACCTGCCAGCGCTGCTCCGCTGGTACAGCCCATGCTGGGCTGAGACAGTGTGGATCACAGCAAAGGCAGCCTGACACCCCTGGAAGCTCTTGCCACCCGGCGCAGTTTATGCACCAAGTGTGGACACCATCCATACTAAAAACTTCACTCCTCTTTCTTCACTTCTGTCCACAAGAAGTGATAGTAGCCCTTGCAACTTAAGAGTGTAACGTGGTTTAATGCCATGCAAGATGCTTATGTTTCACAGCCTACAAGGCAGCAGGAAAATTCAACACGATCCTGTTGCAGAAGCTTTGCTATTTTTAGTCTGCCACTCAATTTTTACCATGTGCATTTTCCTGTACCGTGAGATGTAGCTGTTCCTCAAGGACTTGGCCACAGAGCAGACCCTGGAGGTCGCTCCTGGAAGGCCCTCTCTGGCCTAAGCACCAGCTAAGCACATACGAAACTATTCACACTGACAAACTACAGGGGACACAGTTGAACCAGCCCTTTGGCAAAGGTGAATCTCTTTTATCATCAGAAAGAATGCCTTTTTTCATACAAAGTGACCTACTTCGCCTTAAAAGCAAACTGATCCATATGAAAAGACTGAAAATGTGCAAATTACATCCACTTCTTCAGCAGAAGGGTGGCAGTCATGTGAATGCACAGTTTTTCAGTGAAGAAGGCCAGTTATCTCCTAAGGAGGTGCCAGGGCATCTTCTTGTTCACCTCCTTTAAATCACGGGTGAGTCCTCTAGGTAAAGGGCAATGTCGAAGCCACAGGTATTGAAATATTCTGGGCTTCATCCCCATGGCACGAGCTTTACCTCGTCTCTGTGCCAGACCTGGTGCAGACACGTGGTCAGACCCTCTGCAGGACATGTTCCCACCCCTGCATGGTGGACGTGCCCCCATCCCTGCTGAGTCCCATGGCTGACACCAGAAACTGGCTCCGCTCCTTCTTTCTGCAGCCAGTTCTGCCTGTAATTTAAGACTACACAACGCTCACAAAGGACTCGCAGCTTTCTTTTCAAAGGCACACACACACTGTGGCAAAAAGAAACCACGTAAAATGGTGAAATTTAGCAAGGCCATGTCTTTTGCTCATTCCTAGCACAATCCTCTTGCCGGCAGAAATATTTGCCAGTGGTTTCAGCTGCTGGCCTTGATTTCTTGAGTGCAGCTTGTGAGTGTTTAGCATGGCTGGAGAAAGAGGAGAGGGGAGGTGAAAAGCCTCCCCTGTGCTCCTCTGCTTCTGGCCACCTGAGCGGAGCACGGCAGCCTGAGCGCTGCTGTAATCCCCCGAGTTGCCAATGCTCTCATGGGACACCTGCACCCATCCGCACCTCCTTCACCCACTCGCACCTTCTCCACCCGTTTTGGTGGTGCAAGGCTGACCACAGAGCAGCGACACAGGGCAGCAACTCCTCACGCCGGCTCCTGAAACAGCTGCAACACAGCACCGAGCTGCACTGGCTTAGCCCAGCGCTTGTTGTAACTACTTCAGAGAAGGAGAAAAATGTTTTCCAGCCCACACCTTTTCCATAATGCTTCAAAGCATGATGAAAACACCTGTACAGATGCCTGACTTCCCGTGGCTTCCAAAGAGGCATTTGCAACATGGCAGCACCTCCTGAGCATCCCTTTCAATGCACTTAATATGTGTGTATTACTGCTGGCTTCAAAACATTCCCATGAGAAACTTCAGTGCCGTGATCCACATCTGAAGTAGCAGAGAGCAGCCCAAGAAACTCATGCTCAAAATGCACCTATTTAAGTGGGGAAAAGCACGCAGTTTTGTAGCTAATGCGTAATGCAGGAACTGTTTACCTACGCAATCAGGGCAACTGTGCATTCAGGTGTCCTGTTACGTACATAAAAGCTTGTCAGGGACACACGATTGTTCAAGATGCCTGCCTGACTATCTGGAAAAAACAGCGATGAAGTTATGAGTAGGTTTTTCTTGGCTAAATTGGAAAATTAGTTCCTAATCCTTTATATATACAAGAAGCCTTTAGTGGTGCCAGAAAGAGCGCCAGGTCTCACAAGTTACTGACCTGTGATTTAAACATAGATGATGCTATGATAGCTGTATTAAGAATGTCAATAAAATAATGCAGTCAGGATATATTTCTTTCTCAGACATGACAAATAAAAAAGAAATTGCCAAATCCCTGCTAGGTCCAGGCAACGGAGATTTTCATTAGTCAGAATCCTTCAGCTGATGAATTTGCCAGGAAATCTCAAATCAGTGTAACTGAACTGTTCTTCACCACAGAAATACATGAACAAATTTTGTATTATAGAAGTTGATTGTGCTCTGATTACACTTTGCTTAGGCAGAATTGCGATGAACTGTTACCAACAGGCACAGAAGAATCACAACTGCAAGAGATGCAATACCGTTCGCTGTTCATTTTCAATACAGACAAGAAAAAAGCTTTCCCTCCCAAGAATAAGTCTCCTTAGAGATTTTATATACCTCTTCTGCTGACATATCAAAAAACGACATAATAAACTGTAATGGGGCAATGAATATGTAATAGCTTTATTCATTTAGACTATATGACTAATCATATCACAATACCTGTCACTTCGAGCAAAATGATTTTATGACTTAATCCAAGGTGTCTCCCTTCTGCTGGATTTAAATAGCTGGCACTCGCAGCCACAAAGTGAGATAATCACTCAGCAAGCTAATTAGGGAAGCAGCTGTTTTTAAAAAATGACCTAGCTGTCCATGCCAGCACGCCTTCAGAGAGGCTGGAGAAAGGATTAGGGACCCCCAGCCCTGCAGCCGTCCAGTGGCAGGCTGTGATGGTGGGACGCCTGCCAGCCATGGGACGCCAGTCGGCACCATCTGCATGTGCTGCTGGTGGCAGGGCAGGAGCCACAGCACTGCGATGGCATGCTGGCCACAGGGACGGTGGGATGTCTGCTCCTGGAGCTCCCTCAGTGCTAGGTGGGATGGGCAGAGGGTACACGCAGAGTGGCCAGGTACCCCTCAGCGCTGGGTGGGACGGGCAGCGGGTACACGCAGAACACGCCGCTGCTGCCCATGGGAGGGGAACCAGCGTGCCTGACCCAGTGTCTGGGAGGGAGAGGCACATGCTGCCCCGGGAAGGGGAGGGGATGAGCCGACATGACAGAGCCCCACAGACCCACCGCTCAGCAGGATTGGTGGATGAGGGGGGAAAGAGGCTGGAAGGGGGTCAGGAAGGACAGGCAGGTTTCCCTGCCATGAGCACACGGACAGGGCAGCAGGGGCTGAAACCCTCCCCCTACAACTGCACCATCCCTCCAAAAGAAGAACACATAAATCAGCTCTTTGTAGGTTCATAGGCTAGTGTAAAGTGCCTCCTTCCACCAAAAATGGCCTAGCACTACATCCATCATGAGTAGTCACAATAAACGTTATGATAAGACACTAGAGCACACCTGGAAGAGCAGCTTCCTACACAGCTGGTGTGAGGTAGGTATGTGCCACACGGGTCTACCGCTTGCATAGGACAAGGGTTTCACTGACACCTTACCTCTTTTGTGCTGCTCTCGTGATACAGAGCAGCCAGCTGTGGCTGGTGCTGCATGTTGGACACACTGCAGCTTTGCTTTAACAGAGATGTAGAAAGCAAACAAGAAACTTTTGGTGCATCTGGCCCCCAGAGCCAGAAGATTCAGGCTCTGTCTGCAGATGTGAGCCTTGAGTAAACATATGAGAGCCTCCTATGTAATATTCTGTACAACACTGGAACCGGTAGCAGGCACTGTGGGATCAAAATGTCTCTGGAGGGAACAAAACCCAAGTGGACAGGGAAGAAGATTTGATGAGACATGGAGATATAGTGGTAAAGGGTGGTGTTTTAAATCATGAGACTATCTAGCCACTCCCAGCAGGCACTGACACAGCTTTTCTGCAAAAAGGCAGGAAAAAGCCTAACAATGCTCAAGCAGGAGATTGAAATGTTTATGACAAGGATTATAATGTTTGTGACTGCAGGAGACTGGATTTAGTGGTTGAGCAGATGCTGTCCAGCCCTTTGCCTCAGTCTTCAGTGACGGCTGAGAATTAAGGTTAGGGAAGGGACATTGTCCAGACTGCTGTTTTTATTTAATAAGGTTTAAAGTAAATTTAGTGTTTACATTCACTTGTCACAAGGAAGCAGCTCCTGTGCCCACTGAAGCTGGCCAGAGTTCTACTAATGGAAAAACTTCCACTTCTCAAATGGAGGTTAGACTAGGCCTTGGAAGAAAACTCCTGACATGGGTTAAACATAGACTTCCATTTTGTTTGTAAAACCTAAACACCTGGCAGACATTTTCAAAGGTACATTGACAGCTTCAAATCTTCTATGGGGCTGACTTCTGCCAAGATGCCAACGCATTTCTGATACGCTGTGAATGCCACAAGATTGCACCACTGAAAGCCCCTCATGGGACACCTAGCAGTCAAAAGCATCTGCATAGAGTAAATCCGACTCAATCAGAGATTTCTTGCAAAATGCACTAACAATGCGAATGCAAAATTTTCAGAGTAACTTCAGATTTCACACCACATTTTCTTAGTTAGCCATGGGGTCTTTTCCCAGTGGTTAGGGAGTTATTTTTAAGACAAAAACCATGCATTCAATTCAGTCTGTGGATTTGGAGAATGTAAATTAGATTGGCTGATACACACAATTTCTCTGTTGTAAAGAACCTTCCTTTCTCCACCACAGACCCCACGTGAAGCCTTTATTGCCTCCACAAAGCGCACAACAGAGGCCAGTGGATTATACCACTCTTCAGTAAGATGCTGGGGAAAAAATATGCTTAAAACAAACAGCACCTGCTTGAACCTTCCTACTTTGAAACGGAACCTTAATATTCGACATGAGAGTTACTAGGTTCATGGAGATGCATGAACCTCGCTCTTCCTATAAAACTCCATTCAAACACAGCCAAATTGTGACCTTTTGAAGCCTGGAGTTAACGTATGTCTCAGCAGATGTATCACAGGTTGGCAGCTCAATTCCCACCAATTCCTCTGCACGGAGCGTGGCCAGGACAGTGGCTGCAGGGCTCCTGGGGGCTTTCACTGCAACCACTCTTTCTGGTGACATGAAGCCCTTGAGATGTTGGGCACAAGCAGCAGAGAGCTATTGCTGGCCTTCAAAACTCTCCTTGGAGCAGCAGGAGAGGGAGACTTGACTGAAAGACAGTGAAGAAGTGAGGAGCTGTGGCTGGAAGGTGGAAATGGCAGAAAAGCAAGAGATGGAGGAGCCCGCCTGGGGTAAGCTGGGGCATACATGCAATGCCTCCCTGGCCTTCATGAGGGACAGGGTGAGAGCAGAGGAGCGAAAACTGGTGAAGAGGAAAAGCGCCGTGGGTGTACAGGAGTCTGGGACGTGGAGGCAGGAACTCGGACTAATGTCAGGAGGAGAGGGGTTTAGGGAGAGGGTGTCCTCCAGTCACAAGGATGTGGATGTACAAACAGGCAGGAGGGTCTGCACTCACTTCCTTCACTATCTAGGAACAGAGCGTAGGAGATCTCAGTCTTCTTCCATCTTGTTATAACAGGTGAAACCCACAGATAAACTGTGCCCCATATCTCCCTCCATACATTTGTAACAATGATGTTTTATAACAAAGGCACTAGCAGATGTAGACCATACAATTGCAGCTCTCTACTGTGCAAGTAATATTGCTTTAATGCACGATGAACCACTCTAAAGGACTTGCACTGAGGTCTAGATTATTAATCTTCAGAATAGGTTGTGGTTTTTTCTCTCTTGGATATGTAAAAAAAAAAAGCTTCATGAAGTGTATGACTGACAGTACCATAGACAGAACAGGAGCGGGTAAGATGGCACTAAGTTTTTCCTGGAACATTTTGTTCCTGTTTTTTTAACTCTTTGGGTGTCCTGCGTGTGTGCTTATCCTGCCTGTCCATACACCTTTTGCTTGCTAATTTCCTGGGACTTTGATGCTGCAGCTGTTCTCTGGTGGGTGTGCATCTGCCTAAGAAACTGCGGCTGAAGTTGCTCTGGTCCTGGCTCTCCGAAAAAGATGCCATGTCCTCAGAACTCTTTGGTTGGAGCGAAATATCCAGGGAAAAGACAGGGGAGCAGCACCTCCTTCTTAACACATACTGTGATTTCTTGGTGCTTGGATGTTTCAGGGCCAGCAGGAGCAGCTGCAGGGGTAAGGCATGTGTGAGTCTATGTTAAAGTCAGGGCTGTGCGGGGAAGCGCTGTAATGCCGTCAGAAAAAATATGCCTGGTCAAACTTGAGACCCAAATGCTACACTGCACTGACTTTTCATAATTCATTCATTTTATTTTATTATTTAATCTATTAAGATTTTAGACAAAGGCTGCACTCAAACAATTCTCTGCTTTCTAGGTTGAGGTTCTCAATCAACTGCAGAATCTTCCTTTCATCTATAAACCGTCTTGAAAAGAAAAGATACTTTAGGTGACACTGTTTCTCTCTTCTGTGTTGCCCTGGCACAAACCCTATGTGCTTGTCCTAGGAGTGGGTGCTCTGATCTGTAGCTCGTCATCAAGTGAGGCATGCTAGTCCAAGCCCACAAACCCAGCGCATCTCCCACATTACCAAACACATGAGCAACACCTGCCACCAGTGTCTAAGAGACTGCAGTCATCAGCATGTGGAGAGCCATCACCTAGACCAAGGCAGCACCAAAAGTATTTCAGACTCAAGTATGAGAGATGCTGAGTGTCTGTCGAAAGAAGTAACCTTAATGTAGCTGTTTTGCAGCCATTTATTCCCATCCAACTGCCATGAATTATTCCAATATCATGCACAGCATGCATTCTTGCTCTGCCATTTCAGTGAGACTTTTTGCAAGATAAAGACCTAAAGCTCCTGCCAGCACTGACTTCTGAGCAACTGCCACGGCCTCATTATATACCACCAAGCCTTCTCTTCCAGCACAACTCATGTGAACAGACAGCAAAAACAGACCAGAGAGTGGCACCTCTCCCCACCAGCCCTTAGGTATCAAATCTTGGCTACACCAGTATGTGGGAATGGCTTCATCATATCACAGCAAGGGTATACTTTAGTCTACTCTTACCCCCAAAATTTGATTCAGTTATGCAGAAGAAATGCATTTTTAAAACAAGATTTTCTCTGTTACTGATATGTGTTTTTATATACACAAACATATATGCATGTACACACAGTCATCTGCTCCAGGGTTAATATGGCAAAGCCATCATGTAAGTAGCTGTGCAGTTTATAAAACAACTTGCTGTCAAACAGAATGAGTAAAATCTAGATCAGATGTAAACATGTATAGTAAGGCCAAGAAAAATGATTGACAATTCTCAAAATTTGTTTTACTTCCCTAACAGAACTGAAAAAGAGTAGATCAAATCTTTACCGTGTGTTGGGCTTCAGGTTCTCAATTGGCAAATGAGTAGTCCCTGCAGTCCTGGTTGACCACTTATTCCTTAAAAAGTCATCATAGGATGCACTGTAAACCAGATAGCCTGTCATGGGAAAGGCACATAGCTGTGAGGATTCTAAATAAATTTTAAATAAAGGATATCCCTAGGCATCATGGTAGATTTTATGGATTAAAAGGAGTGGAAGCATCTTCAAATATGAAAGTGATTTGATGCCTAACTCTCCTGGAAAATCCTAGGCTGTCGTTAGCTAATAATGATGGAGCATTACATCAGAGGATGGTACCCAGGTGCAAATTCTGTTTTAAAACACAGAGAAGGGAAAAAGATGACAGAGGCAACCCATTCATTGTTTTAAGTGATACACTGACTGTGTAGAAACTAGTATAATTGGAAATGCCAGGGATTTTTGAGAAAAAAAAAAAGTTATGCAAACTGCGCTTGGTAAGGTACTGGATCAACAGCCTTGAAGAATGAGATGCCGTGGGACAGATAGCGCACAGCCTGTTCAAGTTCCACCTTCGCCCTTCCCAACCATTATCGCTGCTTCGGCTCTATCAGCTCCCAGCCCTCTGCCATGGCTGCCAGCCGTAGAGCTGGGTGAGGCTCCTTGAAAACTGGAAGCTGGCACCAAAGCAGTGACCTTTTCCAAAGTTTACTTCAGATCTTTTGGGTCCACTGACAAACAGAGGCTGATTAATTTCTAAAATGTTTTGGTTATTTACTCTAGTGTTTTTCTAGCAACTTTTGAGATTCTTTCTTGAAGTCAGTGGGCTTCTTTCTGGATCCCAAAAGATCTAAAGACATTAAAGGAGATCTATTTTAATATATTTGTTTAACGTATTCCTCATCCCTGAACCTTGCTTGTCAGACTGATATTTGACCAAAATTTCAGTAAAACAAGGTAAGCATGGCCTTGGCCACAGACTCGACTGGAGATAAGCAACTCCGATACATTATTTTCCTACAAAAAAAGCAGACTAGAAGACTGCCAAGCCAGAAGCCCCTCTACAGGCAGACCGCTCCTGTAGCCACACTCACAGTCAGGCAGGACCCAGAATGGCTCCGGTCACCTTTGCTCCGAGTGGACTGAAGCCAAATATGAAAGATGCTCCAAAGGCAGGCGTGGGAGGTGCCTACGGTGGAGCGGAGGGTGCTGCCTGGGGGTAGAAGTGCTCAGTTGAGCAAAGCACTATCACAGCTACCATTCAGGTGAGAAGTATTGCCTTCAGAACCACTGGCACAAACTCAGCGCCAAAATCTTGAGATATCTGGACCAACATGGGCTGGTTGGTCTGGCACTGAAGGATGACAGAGGGACCTTTCTTACTCCTCAGAAAGGAGCTCACCTCCCTCAGAAAACTGCAGAGGAGTGAGAAATTCATGAGCCATTGGCTCAGTTTAAGGTAAAAATGGTCAGCTGAGAAAACCTTCCCCTTCCCCACTACCCCACCAGGACAGCAGCCCTCAGGAGAATACCTGTTACCATGTCTCCTTGAGCAGGTTTAGCCCAGTCCACGATGACAAAGGAGTGACAGCCTTCAACTGCCACAACAGTGATGTTGTGAGGGGCTTTCAGGGGACGCAGATCTTTCTCTCTGAGGTCATTGGGGATGATTTCATCGAGGCTCTCCACTTGGAAGTGCTCCAGGGCCTCTGTCAAGGAGCAGGGGGCTGCTGGATCTTTATTGAGATAGGTCACATAAGGAGCTGGAAGACACACAGAAGGGTGATGCTTAGTTAGCAGTTTGTAGGTACCACAGAGTAGCACACAGGCTGGCAAGTTCCTGAAAAGAAGGGAGTGAAGTTTTGTGACGCATTTTAAAATTCCTACCCTTCCAGTCCGGAGACAGTTCACTGCTGCCAACGCTCAGTTTGACTGAGAAGCAGGAGGAATGGGATGCCAATATTCAGGTCTACCCCAGACTCACAGCTGTACCCAACTACGCAAAGACAGAAGGACTGTCTTTGCTACGAGAGGCAGAAGAGAGTGGTCTGAGTGCAGGCCCCTCCGCATGCTACCTCCAACTGCTCTGGAAGGCGGGGTGAAAGTGTCACCCAAACTTCTCTGCCTTTTTCCAAGCGTGGGAACAGATCCCTGCCAGGGTCATAGATTGTCTACGACTTTACGGGTCTAAGTGGATACTTCTTTCACAAACATCCTGAAGATGGAGTGAAACAACAGAAGGAACAAGAAGTGTAATTCCAAGGTGAAATCTGACCAGGTTAAACGAAGGGATTATCACTGTGGTTCCCTGGGTACTAAGGGACTAGGAGTCATAAGCCCCCACATTCCTGGCATGTGCTCCCAACCTGTAACTTCTATTTTTAAAAGCTTTATACTGACTGGAATTGCACTTCAGTTCAGGAAAAGATTAAACCACCTTTTTATTACCTTAAAAGTCACTGTAACATTCAAAGGATGGACTGTAAAACTTGCTTTGGAAATATTTACTCAGTTGCAATCATACAGTTCATTGAAATGGTAATATTATTTCCTTAGCGCCTCGAAACGTTCATAAACCAACACTTCTTGGTTTATCTTATTGGACTGCATGCCCTAAAGGGATTTTTTTCCAGATCTTGCAATGAAGTTAATTTTAGCCTCTCTAGCTAAATGATCAAGAAGCATTGTGTCAGTGAGAGAGCCAAATAGAAACATCATGAAATTGTTTGGACAGAGAAACTAAAGATGCACTGGAAAAAGTCTTGGCATACTTAAAAACAAATCTTTTATCCAGCAGCAGAGCTCCACTCTAAGCCACGTGAAGATTGTGGATATTGGAAGGGAAGGCAAGACCTGAGTCAAAGCTGACTCTCCATCCCCTGAACTCCCTTCTGAGCCACCAGCTGACCTGACCTCAGTTCAAATGCCAGAGGCTTGTAAAGGGCTGCAGGGAGGGGTCACCAGTCTGGGGTGGAGGCTGGAATGCAGCGCCCTACCACCTCCAAATCCCTCTGGTCTGGCCCCCAGCTGCTTCTCTGACAAAGAGGCAGAGCAGCTCTGAAGTCAGAGCTGCAACACCTACCTACACACTTGAATGGCTCACATACACAGGAGCCAGCCTCACGGCTCATGTCAATGTATTGGGGATTCCTTCACCAAATTCCTTCTTTGGAGCAAAGATACAAAGTCAAATTTACCTCTATTAGTTTTACTTTTTGGAAAGTTCATATCCAAAATACCATGCCTTCCTTGACTTTGAAGCACAACTTTGACTGACATGCTTGTGCAAGGTGGGTGAAATCACTGGGGTTGCATGGGTCAGGGGAAAGAATTAGGTCTCCCAGCGGAGACTTGCACTGATTGAACTACTGGTGTGAACTTGAAATGATGCAGTTGAGCTGAACTGAGCACCAGCGTAGACACTTTCTCCCTTACTGACTTCAGCTAAACTGAACACGATGCTGAACACAAAGCAGAGCACTTATACTCAAAGAGTACAAAGAGGTTTGGATTGCTTCAGTAAAATCGGTGTGGGTCCACACACAGACGTGCAAGCATCGAAGCTATGAAAAAGTACTGCTGTTCGGGTTTCACAGGTGGCAGCCCTTACAAGCACCACACACCAATCTGTTGAATGCATTTGTGCAATGGTCTCGGCTTAAGGGCTGACCTTGCTAGAACAAGAACTCTTTGCAGCACAAGTAGTAAGGTACATCAAGCAAAGGACATCCTTACCAGTGAACCGTTTCTTCCCAGCAATATCATATTCTGACACAGGGCCTGTGCCAACAACACTAGTCTCCGGATAGACGACTTCTGATTCTGTCGTTGTAGAAGCAGTGGTGGTGGTGACAGTGGTGGTGGTTGGTGGCAAAGTGCTCTCAAAAAACTCGTAGTCTTCAGAGGAAACATAAGATGAAAAAGTCAGCTTGCTTCATGTTATTTTGGCTTAACTATGAGAAGGAAAACATTTCTGTCCCCAGACACAATCCCAAAGGAGTGGCACGCACTCTGCCCTAGCTGCCACATGCTCCATACGGGCCTTTCAGTCAGGGTCAGTCACACCTCAGCTTTGCAAGGGTTTCTACCGAACTGATGGGCAGCAAGCACAAAGTCTTTGCCTTAGAACACTAGTATTGTTGCTGATTTAGACCACACACACACAAGTAAAAAGGATGACAATAAACAAATATATTCATACAGCAATATCCTGAACACACTTCATCTGCCACCTCCCCTCACAACCCCCAAGAGAAGACAGCACAGTAATTGAATCCCTGGCTACAGCCCTCAGATGCTAAAAGAAGGAGATAAGGGAGTGAAAAAATGTTTAAGAAAACTTCATCTTATTATTCTAAAATGCTAGAGCTGGTTCATTCTGCTCTTACACCTCCGTGCCACCTAAGAGGTGTGGAGACTTGTACTTGCCATTCATGGTCCCATTAGGGCCATGAGGGAAGGCAAACTGGCCCACATGAATCTACTGATATTCAGTCCTCCTTGATACTCAGTCCTATCAAATCCAGTGATCTTTGAACAGCTACTGGGCTATCTGACTGACACACAAAATGAAGGTAAAGAAGCATTTGGCATCCCTTCCATGTCCTTATACAGGCTGATGGACTTGGCTCATGGCTTTGAGTGTTTTCTGCTTAAACTGCTGAAGCATTTGTTTTCTGCAGGTGACCTGCACCTAAGGGGAGGCCTGGCAAAAGACCTCTGCACTGAGGATATTCTGCTTTCATGGGGATGTAAGGAACACAGGATGTAGGACTTGTGCAGTTTTTAGTCCATCCTCTCCTCCCCACATTCTAAATGTTGGCCTCAGTATGAAGTGATCAGAATAAAAAGCAGAAAAGTCTATGATATCTTCCTCTCAGCTGCTACACTCTCTTTTTAAATGACTTTCTGTTGTTGGTGGTGGTGGTTTGACTTAAGATCGCAGCACTGTATCTACAAACAAAAACCACTTTTATTATTGTAGAGTCATCAATTCTACTAAAAAGCTTTGAGGTTAACAGAGGTCTGTACTTATCCACTTTAATATGCAGGGGGTACGAGCAGGAATCTGAGGACTAAAAGGAGCAGAACATCAGAAGTCACCGATAGCAGATAGTGAATTCTAGTTCCAGTAACTGAGAATTTGCATTCCCTATGCAAACTTATAATTAAATGCTGGAACTTGAGGCTTCATCTTCAGCTAAGTTTTGTGTGTCCTGGTTTATAATATCAAGATAGCATGAATATAACTCTGCAAAAATCTTTCCCTCTTCTCCTTTTATCTGATTTCAAATCTCTTTGATTTAAATTCCACTTGAATTCAGCAAATTAGTTATTTTCTGTGTAGGTGATCTCATTCAGTATGAGCATGTTTTAGAGTGTAAATGCAGACTACACATAAAAAAAAAGATACAAAAAATATATTCACAGTGCTGCAGAGTGCTAAAAACTCACTAAGGTATTTCAAGTTTCCAAGGCTCAGATGTTATTTGGATTTTCTATTTCAGAAGAGTTCATTGACTTTGACTGGGCTGGAGTTAGAAGTTGTACCAGAGAAAGTAAATCTAGGATTGAAGTGATGACTGTATGACCCAGCTCTGAACACCATTTATTTCCATAATAGGTTCCTGTTAGATTGCAGGACTGACAGAAAGGGACTTTCAGGTCCAGAAACAGTTGCCTTTGCACCCTTGCTCTTCACACGTGACACAGGACTCTGGAAAGCTTTTCCAGCTCACCACTGCTTGCTTAAGCTCCCATTCACCAACCTGCCCCCTCAGACCCAATTCCAAAGAAAAAGACAGGGAAAAAAACAACTGCAAACATGCCACTTGCGACAGTACCATCATCATATATCACATATGCCTCTGGAGTTGCTGTCACATCTGAATCCAGTCCTGAGAATGTATCTATTGAAGGAGAAGGAAAAAAATGTCATAAGAATTCAATGGCCTCATCCCTACCCTCCTAGTAAAACACTTCTGGAATAAAGTTTAAAATAAAAGTCTGTAGCCAATTGATTTGCAAGGAAATAAGACAACTGCCTAGTTCCCAGATAACACAGTGACAGTTCGCTCTGCATATTTAGAATAACAGATGAGTAGCTAACTCTGCAGTAGTCAAAAGTTTTGCTGGGGGAAAATGGTTTCAGAGCTGCTATGCAAAATCAAGAGTCATTACTCTTACATTACACTTACAATGCACCTTCCAGGAGCTCTGCCCCAGGCCCCAGCAGCTCTAGAGCAAAGGCAGGCTGCCAGCAACTGTGTAATGCTCCGATCAGGATTTGACAACGTTTTATAGTCTCAGGAGCAGCAAATGTGAGACATTTATATGCAAAAAAACCAACGAAGCAATTCAAATAAACTGAAAACTTCTATTAGAATATTTTTGCGGGGGAATAAAAATCAAGCAATACACAGAGCTGTAACATTTACAGACTGTGTCTATGGTAGCAAGTAACGCAGTGCAAAAGGAATGGATTTGCAGAATGAAGTAGTTGGTGCTGGATTTCCCAGGGTTTCACTTTGCACTAGCTCTACTCTCAGCCTGTGGACTGAATGCCCATTACAGGCTGGGGCACATATGTGTCATCCTGAAGCACTGCTTCTGCTTTAGTTTCATCCAACAGGAATTCAGTTTAGGCACACTGAACTTGCTCCAAGATGCAAACTGAAAGCATAGCAAGAAGAGATGATGCGCATCAAAAATGCTCTCCTGATACACCTCAAAACCTAATGCAAAGGCACCCACAGACTTCCCAGATGCCTATCCCCACATATTATCTCACTATCTCTGCAGACCATGTATATGTCAAATAGTTCACAAATATAATCTGAATGACACATTTTCATTTTTCAGTTTTTTTTAATTTAGAACCAACAATTACTGTACAAGACTGATTTTTTTCTACTATAATAAGTTACTTTTAAATACACAGTAGTGATTTTAATGCCAAAATAAGCTTTGAAAACGCAGGAAAACGGTTAATTCTTGTCAGACTTTCACATAACAAAATCTGAAATTTTCTCATGGTAGACTTCTGCAGTCACTCTTCAGGAGATCATCCACTTAGAATTCACTTGACTTCTCTTAGGGTAGTCAGTGACAAAGTAGATCCTTTGCTGAATTCTGCAGATATTCTCACCACACTTGGCCAGCATCAGCCATCATCTCGTATGTATGTACTTACTTTTGACTACATCAAATTAAACAAGAGGCTCAGATATGCAGAAATTTGAAGTCCTTCATGGACAGATTTCAACTCATTCACACCTATTAGCTAGTCAGTCTTTGGCCTATGTAAAATCCAGCAAAAATAAATTTTATTTTCTATTTTTGTACTTGCTCAGTCTCTTCTACTTCACTGTCTGTGCTTCTTTAGCATTAGCTGTGGCATGGCAACGATAGGCGTACTTCCCAAAAGACCTCTCGCTTTGTAATTTTCTGGACATACACCAGCTGCAGTTCTCCAGCTTGCTCCATCACCCTTCGCTGCAGCTCTTCAGTGAACCCTGCCTGTACCAAATGAAGCTAAGTCTTGCTACGACCACTTGCCATAGTGTTTTGGCATCTGTAAGGACAGCAGACTGTGCAACCATCACTTGATTTTATTACACATAACATGTGGTTGAGACTCCACCTTTTCTTTTTCCCGTGTGAGTTCATGAATAAAGTTTAGCGGATTTCACTGAAAAATCACGCTTGTGTGGCCAAACTCCTTCTTGAAGCTTAAAGACTGCTGAATCTAGTGAAATGCTGACAATAAATTCTGCTGGGTCAAGCAAAAATCCTGCCAGAGAGTAAGCAAATTTGCCAAAGCTTAAGTAGAATGTTTGGCGGTGGGTTTTGGCGCTTGCAGCCCCCAGCTGCTTATGAGTAAAGCACTTAGCAACAAATATGAAGCTTTGGCAAAAAATGTATTTCATTAAATGATCTGGAGTATTTTCCAGACTCAGATTAAAGGGAAAGACAACATAAAAATATGATTTGGAAATGGTCAAGTGAAAATGGCATTAAATATTTTGATAGTTCAAGTAGTAGTTGTTTATCCCTCTTGAACAGACCCTGCTCTTGCTCAAAATCAGCCATCATTAAATAAATACCACAAAGATGCTTTCTTTTCAAGCAAGCTCCTCTGTGGAATAGGCAGATTGTTTTGCTGCATTTGTCAAACGTTGAGGCAGGTCACTAGAAAAAGAACAAAGCAGAAGATCAAGAAAACTCTAAAAATTACTCTTCTGAGAAACTTTCATAATTGCCAGGTAGGGACTAATATACAGCAGGTAAGCAGTAGAAATGCAGCACCACCTTGTCCTTGCACTGTGACGCATTTGCAGACATACTGTTGACATGCCAGACAGTTTAGGAGTGACCTAAGGGCCATTCTCACTGAACACGCAGCCTGTGTAAAAAACTAGTTTTCATTCATGCCTGTAACAAAGTTCAAGGATTCAGCAAGCCCATCTTGGTAGAAGGCAAAAAACCCAAGCAGAATGTTTATAAATGTTCATAAAATCACATGAAAATTCCCGAGCCCACAACTCTGCTAAAAATAATACTGCAAAGCTTTTTGTTATTCAGCTTCTGGAGCCTACACTCAGATTAACCCCAGCCACATTTCATGAACTTTAACTGTTCTTATAATATGTATTCTCAGAAGAGGTCCTTCAGGTATCAAATAGCAGAGGCCAAAGAGAGGAAACATTAGAGAATATAAGCAAAAGGAAGTGCTGGGAGTCAGAGGGACTCTAACACTACCAAAAATCATGGTTCCCTTTAGGCAACTTTGAAAATACCAGGGTGACCATATATAACAATATTTATAACACTTCTGTAAATAAAATTAAGAACAAGAAAAGCATTAAAGGGAAAACCAAAAATCTTCAAAGACATATTTAACAATGATGGTCATTTTTATGTACACTTCTGTGTGTGTACACATCCCTGCATGTGTACATATGCAAGCACACTTCTATAAATACACGCTGTCAAACATGGGGCTAATTGTTAGACAAATATTAACACCATAAATCATTGTAATTCCACCAAGGTGCTAATGTCTCTGACTCATTACTTACCCAGGGTAGCTGGTAAGGGAATTTTCAGTCTTCTGCTTCTGAAATAACTTCCAAAGATGCCATCCTTAGACTCACTGTGAGCTGCTGAAGCCATGTCTTTCCACATCTCTGCACTCTTCAAAGCAATAGTTCAGCTTCCTAGGCCACGGTTACATGACCTACTTGTAAATCTACTTTGGCTTCAGAGATATAGGTGTATGAGGGAAAGGTAAGGGGGTTTCATTGCCCATTAAAACTGGCTACTGCAGTTGGCAGATGTCTGACTGCCAATCTGTTGTTTAGGTATGGCCAAGCTGCTACTGCCCATTTGTAGACTGAGTTGGGGATTACCTACAAATGGAAAGGATAAGGACTACCATGGTGCTCCCTTCGCAAAATAAGCATCTACCCGGTTTGCCATGTAATATTCGGGTGATGAAAGGGTAAAACATGATAGTAACAGGCTCAACGCCCAAAGACTCCAGAGCATTTATATTTGTTTACTTTGGATTTCAGTTTGGCACCACTTCCTAAGCTTGTCTAACTGTAACGGGGAAATTATGACATGTACCAACAGTGATTTGTATTTTCAGATGAGAAAGAAATCAGCGTACAACTCTCTGCCTTATCTGTGCAGAGCCAGGGTTGTCTTTCCCCAGCTTCGTCCATGCTGTGCTACATTCCTGCTAGACAATCTCTATCTCCGAGGGCTGGCAAGAGAACAAGAATCTCATTTTGTAAAAGCTGGTTCCAACATGGCTCAAAAGAGAGACTTTTCAGAATTGAGCGAAATGAACACAAAATAGACAAAATGTATAGTGCCTTCAGGTCCTTTCATGGCCTGGAGTGAGGATTTCCTTATATGTGAGTGTTTTGACCAGAAGACTACTGACTATACTCCTACTCATGTATGTGAAGGTATGTGACAAGACTGGATCCAACACCAGGTAACAATTTTGCTGAAATCAACATAGTTCAATGAAAAACTTCAGCATTGGGGGAAGTTGACATTTTCCAATGAAAATCCATTTAACGCCCAAACCCTTCTTCAGCTGCTCTAATTTCAGCACCTACCTTATCACACGGACCAAAAGCTTCAGAGGCATATTCTTTCCCCCATTATATTTGTGTAACCGCGCTGTACAAACAGCACATCCAAAGAAGTTCAAACAGCACAAAAGGAAGTTACCTTCTGTACTGCACTCCGGTAGGCCATCGAACCCCAACAGCAGGTTGCCCTCGTCATCATACTGTCCATAGGTGCCTGGAGGACAGGTTGGGGGCGGTTTCTCAGTGGGTGGCTCAGTGGTGGTTGGTTCAGGAGTGGTGGTGGTGGTTGTAGCAACAGTTGTTGTAGTGGTTGTAGTAGTTGTTGTGGTAGTTGTTGGGGGTATTGTTGTAGTAGTTGTCGAGGGAGTGGTTGTTCTCTTAATCATTTCAAGACCAATTAGAGGCTTCCCTCCAAGGCTTATTATTGGTTTGTCTTGTGCACTTGCTACAGGTTTACTAAATCTGCCGTGTCCAAACAAAGGTAATCCATCAGGGCTCACCATTGGGGCACCCTTTTCATCTAGGGGAGACGAACAAAACAAAAAAAATCTTACCATTAATCTTTTTCAGGCTTATAGCATGGTATTTATCAACAGTGGATACCACAAGAACACCGAGAGTGTCATTACAGCCTCCTGTAACTAAGCTGACAGAGATGGTGGTTGCTACTGAGGAAAGAGCCGTCGCTAAGTAAGCTGGAAAATGGTTCAGAAGAACTTCCAATAAACCACAGTGGTGTTCACTTTTATCAGCTATTTGATAAATACTTCTTCAGAAGACTGCGGGGAGGTTTCACTTCAGAATCACAATGTGCAGACACTGCCTTCATTTAATCTAATTCAGCCTTGTAACTGTTGATGAAAGGTATGATGAATCCATATTCTGCTCCCTAATGTCAAACATGCGAGGAAAAACTGGGACGAGCTGGTGAAATGCTGTCACTGCAGACAAACTTTTGTGCCAAATTGTGGATACTGCAAATATACATGGCAACCAGTTTAACAGCAAGCACTGAATTTGCATTCAAGAGATCTATACATATGGACTGATAAGCAAACAGCAGTGTTTTCACAGATCATACACAGGGTTTTTTACTATTTGTCGTCAGTTTCAGAAGAGAAAAAAAATAACCACATGCCTATGGCTGGTACAGTCCTAGTGGTGGTAACACTTCTTTACAAGTATACAACGATATAAACAAGCATCAGTCCTTATTCTGGCTCAGTTCTGCAGTCCTTTCTAATGCTGATACAAGTGAGAAGGATTTGGGTGATCCTTGCTGCTTCGTAATCCGGAGTCCCACAGGATACTTCAAAGCCTCCCCAGGTCCTGCAATGTGCTGACTGCCTGATGGAGACCTGAGGTACAAGCAATTCCAAATGGCTTGCATGGGACCTGGGGATGCCTAAAGCATTCAACAGCTCAAAGACTTGTACTATGTGCACAAAAGCTGCAGATGTTTTTCTGTAAGAAGCAAGCTGTCACTTACCAACAATTGTACGTCCATCCCCTCCTAATTTCACTCGAAGAGGGTTGCCTTGGGAATCTTGGAGGTATTTTCCTTCAACATTTAACACTAGCCCTCGGTCAAGATCTACAATCTAAAAGCAATAGATGGACTCAAGTTTAGTTAACACAAGAGGAGGCGAAATGAAATTTCACAGAAACAGAAATCCTGGGAAAATCTGGATGCTAAGTCCAAAGTTCAGGAATAGCTACAAGAGACTTTTAGAAGTGAGTCACTAACTGTATAGTAATCACTGAAAAATCACTGCTGAAGAAAGCAAATCCCCAGGAGCTGGTCTCCAGAGTTGTACAATAATCATATTCATATCTCCTACTGTAGCTATTGCGTGCAAAGAAGCAACTCCCTTAATTTTCTTGGGCTGTGCAACTCTAAGGTAGATTCCTGTAATACTGATTTGAGTATCATTCTGAGCCCTTTTGAAGACAGAATTTAAAAGTATGTCTAATAATAATAAAAAAAAGGAAAAATTAAGCTAGTTAATTTAGATTGAAATGGCAGTGAAAACAAAGTAGCTAAGATTTTAATTGGGTAGGAGACTGAAGAAAAGCCTCTGTCTTACAGAACAAAACTGTCTGAGAGCTTGGATTAAATTCAAGAGGTAAATGCAGTTGAAATCCAATCCTCATTGCTTTTTCAACCCAAAATAGCTGAATTGTATGCTGTTTTAACTTGAGGTAACAGACACTGAGCGACAGAACACAAAAATGCAAAAGGTGTTAAGCGCTGGGAGGAAACTGGGGAGAGGACCGAGCAGCAGTTCCAGGCTGGTCAGACAGATTTACGTTTGGTGCTGAGGAAAAGACTGTAGCAGGAGGGACAGCAGATCATGAGATCAGTCTCTGAAGCCCTTCAGGCCCCAAATGTTGATGTAACAACTCTAGCTTTACAAAGTGTTTGTCCTGCTTGCAGCAATGCCCTCCTCTCGTGGGGTAGAGAGAGACGCCCTACGGCCTCCCAAGGACCTTTCTAGCGTCTATTTAAAGGGCTTTGTGCACGCTTTTCAAAACGCCTCCCTTGAATGCGACATACCTGATGCACCTTTCTATGTTCCTCCAACGCAAACGGTAAGATTGACCTGGCCATAAAATAAATACCTTCATGTGTCATGCTGTGTGTGCGTGAGCAGTTCTACTGACACCAGGGAGGCTGGTCACTGTCTCCTCCCGCTCAGCATTTGGGCAAACACACAGGAAACATCAGTTCCTTCCCTGCGTTGGCTGGTTATAAACTCACCAGAAAGGATTTTCAAAGACAAGGTCTGGTCCTGGAGGCACCTAGTGGGACTTTCCTATCAATGGCATCTGAGCTGCTCTGAAAATACCACTGGAAACACGTTTGTAGGAATGGCAAAATGCTTAGAGATACCTACATATGCGCGTTTAAACCATTGTGACACTTATGGAGTAACTTTACATTTCAATACTTTTGCTCACAAGCTTCTCCCTGGAGCGTTAGTCTGGGAGAAGCATTGCTGAAGACATCTTTCACAGCAGCTATCCTGGGCAGAATTTTCACTAAATTTACGGGAGTAGCGCTCTCGTTGAAAATTCAAGCCATCAGGCTTTAAATCAGACATTTAAATATTCAAATAAAGAAATGCAGAATTTGTCTTTAGATTTCAATGGGACAGCAGAAACTAGATCACTAAGTATAACCTCACTTTATGGCTTCGAGGGCACTGTTCTTCTTTCTTTTCTTAATGAAAACATAAGCACAATAAAAGGCCAAAGCATCTTGAATTTGGAGAGAAGGTCACCCTACCCACTTTGTTCCTTGAGGGCCATTGATTACTTTCTGTCCACTTGGTTTCCCATTATTACCAGGTGCTATTTTTCCATTTCCATTTTTCGTTGTAAGATTAGGTCTGCCATTGTAACCTGAAACAGAGAAGAAAACACACTGTTCTGAAGAAAGCTATGCAACCTATAAACTACATTTTAAAATGCAAAGAAATGCATTTTCTGACCAATCTGGACGTAAACAAGGGCAGGAAGAGCTCTCACAATACTTGGCAAACCAGGCATGTAATTTCTGCATGGAGCAACTGCTGTGACACTGTCAGATCCTCGCAGCTGACACAAGTACTTGAAATGGTTTCTCCTGAAGAGGTTAAACACTCATGGTTTGTTTCTACCATGTTTATTTGGTCTCTTTATTCTTTCTTGTTTTTTTTAAGAAAGCAGGGCAACATTTCTAGACAGCACTACAGCTATTAAAATGTTTGTGATCTTTGAAAATATTTGAGGAGTGGGGTGAGGGAAGAAACCACTATTAAATCCAACCAATTGTTCAGTCCTATCCTTTTACAAAGCTGTAGCGACAAATGGAAAGGAGAGGGGATAGGAATCATAGAATGGTAGGGGTTGGAAGGGACCTTAAAGATCATCTAGTTCCAACCTCCCTGCCATGAGCAGGGACATCTTCCACTAGACCAGGTTGTTCAGAGCCCCATCCAACCTGGCCTTCAACACTGCCAGGGAGGGGGCAGCCACAGCTTCTCTGGGCAACCTCTGCCAGTGGTTCACCACCCTCATGGTGAGGAATTTCTTGCTAATATCTAACCTAAATCTGGCCTCATTTAGTACCTCCTGGTTTTTTTTTTTTAACCTGTAAAAGTAAGGACTCTCCTCCTTTAGCTGAAAAAGCACTGCTACACAGAGGCACACTCAGCTCAGAAGTGGAGAAGCAGTAGCACTGAGCTGTAGGGTCCCTCTCAGAAAGAACAGCAATTTTCACACCCAAGCTCAGAGACTTGCCTCCAGAAAAATACATACGAAAATATAGACATATATTAACTGAACACGCCTTGGCTATTAACTTTCCAATTGCATAGCTAGCAGTAAGCTGGTATAAGTATAAACTCCATAGAGAAATCTGTTAATCTTTCACGCCACACATCTCATCATCCACGGTATTGTTTAAGGTCCACTCCCATTCTAAAGCTCTGCAAGCTGGTGGACCTCTGCACAACTCTGAGTCTGATTAAAGCTTAGCAAATACAGTAGCTCAGCTGTATGGTCCTCACTGCAAAAGAGTGAGGCCGCATTGAATAAAACATTTTTATCTACATATAGCACAGAACATATTTACTAAAACACTCATGTCACTCAATACTATTTCGGATGTCCATACACTGGAGGAAGAAAAGATATTTCTGCCTAGTGCAGTCACTGAGACTGTCTGGGATTCTCCACAGATGACACAGGGAAGCAGTGGGTGACACACCTTGATGTGTAGTGGACCCTCTGTTCCACTACTCAGTCAGCAGACATTCTGCCAGAAAGCAAGCCTCTAACATTTGGGGTAAATCACAGCCACAAAGGTATCAGAGGGCCTGACTGTGATGTGAGCAGTCCTCAACAGGACTGTGCAACCCTGAGCTGTCACTTAGAAAAAAGAGGCAGGTGGCTTAAAAATTCATTAAAGAAAACACAGAATACCAGGACAGCATGAGGGAGCACCTTACTGCCTAGACGTGGGCAAGGTAACACTATATAACCTACAAAAGCCTTTTAGTAATCCATACGATGAAGAGCAATATACTTGAGAGGTTGTCATATTCTGAGTACAAATGTGTTTTCGGTGAGCATTCAGTGAAGCCACTGCTCGGTAAGAAAGACAGCCTTTTTTTCAGTTTAGTACCTAACTCTGTCATTGCCTCTGTAGATTCCAGGATCCTGTGCAGCTCAGGCCACACGACCAAAGGTCTGGGGCACCGCATTACATTGTCCACAAGAACTGGGCTCCCTGAGAACCACCAAAATAAAAAGTAATACATTATACGAAACAACTGAACCTGCATTCTGATGGAGGACTTTTCATCTAACTACTGATCTTAGGAAAAGCACAATTCAGTGAGATTACTACAACAAAGACAAGATACCTTGTCTATATGGAGGTCTAACAAATTGCCGTTGGGAGGGGCTCCGTAGCCTGGAGTTCAGTAGTCGCTGGCGAGGGGACAAAGTGGAAGAAAAAACTGTTGGAGAAACAGTGTGTGTGGTGGTAGATGCAGAAGAACGTGGCCAGACAAAGCTTGGTTTAGATGGAGTATGCTTGTTTGAGGACTGAGTAACCCGTGATGTTATGGCAGAGCTTCTTGGTGATTCAGGAGACGATACTTTTAATGTTGGAGTTTTTTCCTTCTCCTCCTCTTCAGAGCTTGCTTTGTGAGGTAGAAGAGTCTCCATAGATTTCCTTTTATTGGTAGTAATGTCATCGTATGTGTTTTTGTTACCTCTAGAAACAGAAGGGGACCATTTTGCTGCCAAAGGTGTGGGTTTCTCTTCCACTTCTTTCTGATCATATTCACTGTAATAATCGTCATCTTCATTAGAAACTGACTGATGAGATTTAGATGAAGAGGAGGAAGGAACTTTTTGAGGAAGTTCAGCTTTGGACATTTTTGAAGGCAACAGGCTGTATTTTTTCTCTGTTCCGGACATTGTTCCTGTAGCGATCCTTGAGCGAGTAGGTAATGAAGGACGAGCTTGTCTTGAAGTGGATGACAACCTTGGATTATACTGGTTGTCTTCTGCTGTATTACTGGCAGAACTGGACCGTGGCTGAGTAAGTTTTGGTTTGTAGGAAGGTACCTGAGCACCTGGCTCCTGTTGCTTGGATAGAGTTGAACTTGAGCTTCCCTGAGAGAAAGATGCAGGTAATCCCCTAGAAGAGGACACCTCTTTTGGAAACACAGAGCGGCTGCTTGCCCTGTCACTGCCTTCTGTTACATCCTCATCATCATCTTCCTGAAATTCTTCATTACTCTGGGATGAGAGATGAGACGGGAGGCGCCGGCCCCTTGAATGTAGTAAGGAAGGACTGGTTTGTGCCCTCTGTGGAGGCTCTGAGTGGGAGGCCTTCTCCAACGGAACATGAGAGGGTAATGTCTTTTTAGGCAAAGATACACTTGGCTTTGATTGAGCAAGCAATTCTTTTACCTCTTGACTGTCCTGCTCTTCAGGCTTATGTTTGGAAAGAGAAGACTGCAAAAGAGAATGCTTTTCGGGAGCAGCCACTCGACTTTGTTGCTCTTCTGAGTCAGAATGGGGTGAGTTTTCACCGTGTGTCTCTCTGAGGTGAGAATCAGAATCGACCTGAGGACTTCTTCTCTTGGAATAGATTGCTGAAGAAGACTGCCTGGAAGAGGGTAGAGAAGGAAAGAAGGGGTTTGCTTTTTGGGAGTCCTCCCTATAATTCTTATCAACATCCTTCCCAGTGGATTTGGCACTGGTGGAGGAGCGAGAGTGAGGTGAAGTGCGACCAGAAACAGCAGACCTTGATGAGACTGCCACCGCAGCTGATTTTGGATCCTTCCACGTGCGAGAACTGGAGCCTGAGGGAAGCCTTGTTTGCTGTGACCTAGAACTGGGCTGTCCTGCTCTGTCCTCTGTTTCTTCACTGTCAAACTCATTATGGCTATCATGAGCACGGGAATCTGCTGATTTGGATGAGGGTTGATGTGAATGACCTAGAGAGCCAGACCTACTGGGATGGCTTAGGACAACCTCATGAGAGATAGCAGACTGCCGATTTGATGGCAAAGCCAGATGACTAGGCTCTGAAGTTTTAGAAGACACTTTCACCAGCATGGGGTCTGGCTTTCCTTCCACATTACCCGCAAGATCATTATTTTTGGCAGGCAGAGGATGGGAAGAGATTATAGAAGGCACATTAGTGTTGCTTTGCCTCGGTTGCTTTGTTTCATTATCTGTGTACTTGGGAACCGTCGAGGCAGAAGAGTGCTGTGCTGACGATGGTAACAGTGCTGGTGGCTCATGTTTCTCTGTGCTTGTCTGCTGCGACACCTCTGGTGTGTGGGTTCGAACAGAGGTCCTCCCTGAGGCAAGGACAGGGTGGACTGGCCGACTAGGGGACAAGGGTCTAACATTCCTCCTCTGATCCTGGGCTTTCTGTGGCATCGTTGGAGCTTCTTGAGAGGAATCGCGATCGTCTGTCACCTCAGTGGATTGGAGATCAGGTTCCAGATCTCCTGCACTTCTAGAAGGTGACTGAGATTTACTTAGGACCCCTCGAGTCAAGATTTTGTTCTTATATTCAGAAAGAAGACTCTTTTTATCACTAACATTAGGTGAACGAACAGACGACTGCTTAGAGGAAAGCGATGGCTGGACTTTCGAAGAAACAGAAGTCGTCTGAGAAGGAGATGAGCCAGCATTCCCAGTTTTTTTAGCCTTTGAATTATCTTGAACATTTGTTTGTTGCTGAGCAAGTGAATCCTCTTGAGCAGCTAGGGGAAAAAAAAAAAGGTGTTTATTCACAACAGGAAAAGCACAAAAAACTGATCAAGAAAAGAACCCAGCCAGGTAGCAAGAACAAAACAACTTATAGGAATATGATACAATAATTATTTCTGTATTAACCAGCCTGTGGAGTCCCGCTGAGTAAGTTTTGGTTTGTAGGAAGGTACCTATGTGCAATTATTGTAGTTTGGGTAAAACTTACAGCAATTAAAATCAAACATCTAAAAGCAAGGACTGCAATTTCGTATCAGTGGAACCAAATCTTCAGCAGAGCATAGTCACGCTGATGGCACGGTGCTGCGTTATCACATCTGAGGCTGTGGCCCACATTTTTACTTAACTTGGCAAATCTCTTGCCCCCACAAGATCATCTTTTTAGCAAAAAGCAAACACAAGGAGTAGTATCCAAGTAAGTCACTCAGTAACTTTCAAGAGCAGGAGTTGTCAGGAATAGTGCAACCAAAGACCCAAATCATTGTATTCTTTGGCCTTTGGATAGCAAGAGCACATAGAGTTTTCATGCAGGAAATACAGTATGGTATGCATTTATTTAAGATGTTAAAATGTCCATAAAATGTCCTTTTACATGCTGCAGAGTGACAAACACTTGTCTACAAGCTTCGCTTTGGACAATATAGTGATGAAAAGAGCTGACAGAAACAGTATTAAGAAAGTAAAATCCCAGGCATTAGAAGGAGTGCAGAGGAAGCTAAGTCAGTAAAAATTAACATAACTGGGACCAAGGCAAGAACGGGCAGACTATGCAATCAGTGCATGGCTTGGTGCTCACCTGCTGGGATGGCGACACTGAAGGCTTTAGATTGAGGACCTGGTCCCCTCCTGTTTGCTGCACGAATTTTGAAAACATAGCGCTCCCCGGCCTGCAGACCATCTATTATGGCTGATGTTGTAGCTCCAGAGTAGGTGATGGACTTTGCTCCAAATGGCTTGAGAGCCGGGGCGTATGAAAGAATGTATTCTGAAATGATTTGGCAGACGGTTGGAAGGAGGAAACTGAAAACAGTCCTGTTTCCAGCGGACAGACTGTATGGGTAGGATGAATTGGAACGTGCATTACTAAAATTAATACACTAGCAATGCACGCCGAGTCAACAGCTGGAGTATAAAGACATGAGAGAGAGATACATACATATATATGTAGGTAAGTTGAACACTTGTTCATCTTAACAGACAAAACCAAATCACATCAATGACCCAATGACCGAGATAGAATATGTTAGCTATACCTTTGTAACAATACGTAAGCAACAATGCCCGTCAGAGTGAAGTGTCACCAAGAGGAGCCGTACGACAGCCGTGTGCACTTCCAGAGAAGGTGTAGGGGACATGAGAAAGTTACAACACCAGCTGCTGCTGCGTGGTTTGGTGTGCTGTACCAGCAGATATTTTTTTGTTTCTGGACATCAACTAATAAAGGGAAAAAAACGAGTCCTCTGAAAAAATGAACTGACCTAGATCAGAAAAGGAAACCTACAAAGACAAAATGCACTGGGGGCAGAAAACACATGAACATTGCCAGGAAAATACACAGTCGTACTACTTATGGAAATCTAGTCTGAAAGACTGTGCAAATGTTAGGTAGTGTGGATCGCTATGATCAGAATGCCAGTGCCGTTACAGCTGACAAACCATGAGCAGATTTTAGACTTCCCAAGAGAAAAAGAAATTTTGAACTTACTGATTAGCTACCAAGCTATTTGCAATGAACAACACATGATCCAGAGAATATTCTTCCAAAACATAACTTGCTTACAATGGTGGACAACAGACAATTGCTTTGCTGACTGTAGCTATGTCCACAGCAAATAAGAATGTTAAAAAATTTAATTTTTAAAATTTAATTTAATCAATAAACTATTTGAAAGAACAAAATGGTGTGTTCACAAAACTATCGTTCAAGACATCAGTATTAAAATCAGTGGCATTATTCATTACAATTCATTACTTTCTTATCCTACATTTCCAACAGAGCCTTGACAAAGCTATAATTGCACTGTACTTTAAGGCCCTAGTCAGGCAAAAGTAGCTCTGCCAGTTCACTGTGGCGAAACTCTACCAGCTCCAAAGGCCATATACTCATTCCTCAGCAGTGCTGGAGCCTGAGGGGCATCCCCACGAAAACACTAAAGCATGGACTTTAACCTTGGAAACAATACTACTGCAGTCAACTATAAGTGTTTCCAGATGAGTCGTTGCTTAGAGGGGTTCTAGCTGTAATCTGCAGGCCAGTAGGTAAAATTCATGCCTCGACAATTGAGGTTCTTATTCAGAAAAGATACTTCTACCAGGAAATAACAGCACTGCATATTGCCAAATGGTAGCAATAGCATGCCTGTCCAACAAAACCAAAATCTTACATGCTGTGCTTAACTACAGCCAGGGCCAAACACCACTGCAGAGAGAGCAAAGCAAGGTCTTGTTGCACTTAAGAAACTCACCCTGATCTCACCTTTCAGTTTAGAATTACTGTGGTACCTGTGCTCTGTATTAGCTCCCTGTATTGAGAGAAATTTCACTCCCATAGGAATAATTGTAGGCATGAAGAGGAGTCTTCCCATTACACTCCCAAGGAGTGCAGTAAGATCTCGGCCATGCACAGACCTCCTTTTCAGTCCTCTGTAAGAGGCATGGGTATCGGATCAAAACAGGGTTTTGAAAATAAACTCCAAGGGCTACCAGTTTTCTCCCTCTACACAAAGAAACACAATAATACTTGACGAGTCACAGTGCCATGATGGGAAAACTCTAGAACATAACAACACATTTAAAAACAGGAAACATTTTTTTTCTGAAAACAAGCCCATATTCATTGTATTAAGAAATAAGCCATGCAGAGGTCATCAAAAGCAAGAAAAAAAATCATCAATATTTTATTTGCAAATGTATTTAATGCTCGTTTGAAAAAAACCCCAATGTATTAGAAGGCATGGTAAGCTCTGGATTTTTTGTTTCTTTGATTTAAGATACACAAGGGTTGCTTTAATTGCAGAGGCACTTGTGTAACTTCTTGTAACTCTCAAATAGCTACCAGAGGGAATTTTCTCCCATTACTTTAATATGTGGTATAAATATATAAAAAGACAGGGTTGAAAAACAAAAGGACCAAAGGACAAAACTTCCTAATTAACATGTGCTATCAAAACAACTATGAAGTGCTAATTCAGTGATTTCATTTAGCCAGCATAAACACAATTTTTGTCATTTATTTGGTTTAAAAATAAGACCTCTCCTGTAATACTTCATACTCACGAAAAACAATGATATATTAGACACGTATAAGCATTCAGCCCTTGAATATCAGGTATCTTTAAAATGATTGCCTTGGATGAAACATCTAATGATCAGCAGACAAAAATGGACAAAGGGCTCAAAATTAGGAGCAGATTTGAAATTTCAGATAATGTCCTTGCATGTCCCTACTTTAAGAAATAATAATTCTTGGACACAATTGCAGCTCCATTGAAGCAATTGGCAAGACTCCTATGGACTTCAAAGAGGAAGGAATTCCACCACTGCCCTGAAGAACACACAAAGTAGGTCTTGTATGCAGGCTTGGTACACTTCCCTCCAGGCCAAAGGTTTTTTAAATCCTGAGATGCTACAGTGCTGATAAGGCATCCCTATAAACTTATGTAACTCAAGAACACAATCCCGTCAACCACTGGAGAATGGGAGCAGCCAAAAAATCAGCCTGTTCATTTTCAGAGGGAAAAAGGAAAAAAAAAAATCCCAGAAAGCTTTTTTATTAAACTCTATGCAATTAAATAGTCACTGACAAATCAGCTTTATGACCATGTACAATAACGCTATAGCACACGAGGCTTATGCGTGATAACTGTTGAAACCACTGTTTGCACTTGCTTCTTAAGCTGAGGCTTTCCTTCCGTGATAAGCTAGAATTAAAACAAACATAAACCCACACACTTTCTTGTCAACTACCCAACTTTTCCTTCTTCACCTAAGTGTTACAAATCCTTTGGGAAACTTCCTTCTCGAGCTTGCTTCGACCTGTTTATTAATGGAAGAAGAGGTAAGCATGCACGTGTGACACCCTGGGAAGCTCTGTGACATCCCAGGCACACGGTGATGATGGCTTCCCAGCGGTGGTGCGGAGACGCTGGGCTAGAAACAAGAAAATCTTGCTCGGGTATAAGCCATTAACAAGTGAAAAAATCCTGGCACAGTCAGCGGTTCCAGCTTGCTGTGGAGTAGCCATCTGGCTTTGAGAAGACCAGCTCCTTGAGGGATTAAAAACCGACAGTGATGACTTACCTTTGACTTTTCCTTCACTCTCTGGGAGAGCATCCCAGGATGCTGCTACAGAGGTTGGTTTCCCCTTCAGTGGCCAAACATCCAAATTTTCAGGTGCACTGGCAGGAGCTGTGACACAGCCATATGCAGAAAAGGCATGTAAGAAAAGTCAACCTACACAGCATGCATACATCTTTTGCTCCTTCTCCTTATAGCAGAAATTCCTATACAACCGTTTCAGAGATAAATTTGACAAGCACACACAGCTCAGGTCCATCTGTGCCTGTGTATTACGACTCTGTGTCAGATTCCTGTTGTGAACCCTTATTCCATAATATTAGGAATGGGCTGTCTGCACAAGACTGCTACTGCGGCTGAGCTGGAACAAAGTGAAAACTCAGTGACTAGAGACCACTCCCCTGAACCAAAGGGGCTCTACAGCTTCCCTGTGATGGAGGCAGGATTTAAATTTGCTGCCCTCAGCGAAGGAGCCAGGCTCCTCCTCAGCCAGGCTGCTCCTCCCAAAGGAAGGGGCACACTCCGCTGCAGGGGTCCACAGTGCTGACACGTCCCCCAGAAATACCCAAACCATCTCCCCCTGTTCTTGTCGTGCCACCGGTGCAGCCCCGGCATGCTCTCCAGGGCACTGCTGCAGGGATGCAGGCAGCAGTCCTGAGGCTTTTCCCATGTTCCCAACACTCCGCTGCCCCAGGCAACCACTTATTCTGGCTTTCCCTCAAGGCAGCCCTACTTCACAGCTCAAACCCTAAGACCTGTGCTAGTCCGAGGACCTGTCGAATACACACCTGCCTCTGGGGTCCGTTGGTAAACAGATGCGCTCCATTTGCCTTCCTTTTCTCCCTCCAAGATTTGGACGGCGAACTCGTACATGGTGTCTGGCACCAGATTCTCCACCAGTGCCCGCCGGTTGGACACCTGCTTGTAATCCCACCTTGCTGACTCCCCCTTCTCACGATACCGAACACTGTATTGCCTGGGATCAGAAACACATGAAAATAAAAACTCACATGTCAAAACGTAACATTAGCAGAACTGGAGAGGGACAGGGCTGCTCTCCCCTCAGCTAGCCTGCTGGGGCTTACTGGGGAACCAACCAAAATGCAAACAACAAAGTACCTCCACCACCAAGAGCCAGCATCTTTTAAGCAAACATTTGTGCTTTCCTCTAACGGAGTCTGCTTCCACCCCAAGGGACCGACCACTCTTTCCAGTCTCTTACTGAAAACACTCCCTACCCCGGGGGGAAGATGCAGGGCTTTCCACACCAAGCCAGGTGTCCCGGTGGCTCCACCCCACCATCTCACTGCCCCATGGCCATTAGCATAGCTGGATGGCTGGGAGCCCCTCGTCCCCCAGAGCAGCACTAGCAGCTCGGTTCCCACGTCTGCCCAGAGCACGACTTCCACAAGGAAACTGAGAGCATCTAAAATTACCACTTTTCCTACGGTGCCCCTTGGGGTGTTTCAGCACAAGGTTGCACAGTGCTCCAGTGTTCCCAGGCTGAGCCACACAGTTCAGTACTTTCAGATCTTTGGCAGCTTCCAGCCTGTTTCCCTGTTTATTTCAGTCTCCAACTGCTGTGGCGTGCTGCTGCGAGCCAAGCTCTCCTGCTCACGGGAGCCCCTGACCTGCCCAGCCTCAGCTGCATGGGGTTTCTGGAGGGTCAGTGGATGCATGGGGCACTGACGGGCACCTTTCCCATTGCAGTGATGCTTCCTTTACCCACTGTATGGTTGTGTCCAAGCTGCAGTCTGTTCTGACAATGCAGCTCAACATCTCGTCCCTGTGGGCTGTGCCCTGTCCCCCACCCCTTCTTTCACCATGCACGCGTGGAGATTTGCTGACCGTGGTGATACACCAGCATTCGAATAGCAAAATATCCCCAGTTGGTGCTGATGACATTTCAGAAGGGATCTAAACATCTGCAGTCCAGCACAGACCTCTACATACTGCAGACCAGGGTGCAGGGAGGCAAGGAGGGTACATCACCCCACATCCACCCACGTCAGGTTTCTAACAGCTTCTCTGAAGCATCGCCTACCAGCCATTGTCATACGTAGGGATACACAAATTCCTATGCCCTAAGCTAAACTATTCTCATAACCACCTGTAATTAAATAAATGCAACAGCAATCAGTAGTGCATTGGCAGCAGTTCATGTTCAGTATGCACTCAGGAAAGCAAACACAGGGCTAACTACCTATTTGCTGCAACCTTCTGTTTTTCATACAGTGGGTCTGTCCAAGCAACGAGCACAGACTGAGAGGACATAACTCGAACAGTTATGTCTTGTGCCAGCTCCACCTCTTCCTCCTCTGAAATGGCAAAACAAAACAGCATGTCAATAACAACATCTGAGTTGTCATAAAAAACAGTAACTGTCTTCAACTGATGTTATAATATGCACAGAGCACAAATGAATAACAAATACAGCGGTATTGGAAAACCAAGTACACTGCTTACTGATGGTACCCATGGAATCATCATTTCTTCTGTTAATTGTCTGTTTACAAGACCAGAGTACTAATATATTCTACAGTCCTCCAATATTCTATCAGTCCCCAAACTGTGACTTATGGCAAATGTCTGATTAACATAGTGACATTCATCATCTCTGGCAAACTCATTGATAGTTTTCTGGAAAGCAGAAATTTTGTCTTATGAAAAATGTGGAGATTTTAAAATTTGGTATCATTTTGAAGTGATAAAAATTCTTCACAAGGGAGAATTCCTGCATATTTTACATTTTTGAGTGCTTCAAACAGGTTGTTTGAATTCAGCTTCTCACTGTTTTATGGTATATAAGGCCAAAAAAAAAAATCACACTGAAAGAAAAAAAAATTAAATCATTGAAGTGGGCTGTTTTGGTATACCAGAATATCTTTTGCAAATAATTTACAAAACTTTAAAATTAAGTGAAACCAATTTGATTTTTCTGAGGTTTTTAATTTTGATGAGGCTTCTTTTCCTGTTTGTCCATCAGAGTTTTTCCAGTCTAGTCTACCTACTGCCCCAGGAAAGATTTATTACTCTTCCTATTAGCATCACAGCAACTACACCCAAGTCTCCCAGAGGCACAGAACACACAAGGTACAACTTCGCAGCCTTTACAGAAGACTAACATTGGAAGAACACTGATGTCTCAGGAAAGGAAAGGGGCCACAACACTGGAGGACGATCTCATTCTCTAGGGACCTTACTCATATATGACTGAAGTCCAGGGAAAGACAGCCCTTCTCATCAGCAGGTGGCATGCCACCCTGAAACCCAGCACCGCCCACGCATAAGGAAAGCAAGGAAGCACATTTCACTTCTTCTAATCAGTTTTTTAATGCAGAGGGTTCTCAGACAATTCCAGGTTTTCCAAGACAAACAGCTACTACAGAAAAGCGGCTAAGAGGACCCATCTGGTACTCACAAGTGGCTTAGGGGAACTATTCACAAAGTTTTGCAACAGGGGCACCTCAAGAGGGACAGTGAGCATGGGAAATGGATGGCATCAGCTCCCCAGGAAAGGTGTGAGGTGAGATTTCAATACACCATGGTTCTCAGTTCTGACAAAGGTGTTCTCCATCACCACCAAAATATCCAAAACAGTCTGCCAGCTCCACAGCATCCTCATCGCAACACAAAGGGGTGAGAAAGTCGTGCTGGCATGGAGATTACTCAATCTCACTCATCCTTTTTAAGGACCCTTTGATGGTTGCAGCCAAAGGGTAGTGGTCAATGGCTCAATGTCCAGATGAAGACCAGTGACGAGTGGAGTCCCTCAGGGGTCCGTACTGGGACCGGTGCTGTTCAATATACTCATCAATGACATGGACAGCGACATCGAGTGTACCCTCAGCAAGTTTGCAGATGACACCAAACTGAGTGGTACAGTTGAGACACCAGAAGGATGGGATGCCATCCAGAGGGACCTGGACAAGCTGGAGAGGTGGGCCTGAGTGAACCTCATGAGGTTCAACAAGGCCAAGTGCAAGGTCCTACACCTGGGTTGGGGTAATCCCCGCTATCAATACAGGCTGGGGGATGAAAGGATCAAGAGCAGCCCTGCTGAGAGGGACTTGGGGGTACTGACAGACGAAAGGCTGGACATGAGCCGGCAATGTGCGCTGGCAGCCCAGAGGGCCAACCGTGTCCTGGGCTGCATCAAGAGAAGCGTGGCCAGCAGGTCAAGGGAGGTGATTCTGCCCCTCTACTCTGCTCTGGTGAGACCTCACCTGGAGTACTGCATTCAGCTCTGGAGCCCTCAGCACAAGAAGGACATGGAACTGTTGGAGCGGGTCCAAAGGAGGGCTACAAAAATGATCCGAGGGCTGGAGCACCTCTCCTACGAGGACAGGCTGAGAGAGTTGGGCTTGTTCAGACTGGAGAAGAGAAGGCTGCAGGGAGACCTGATTGCAGCCTTTCAGTACTTAAAGGGAGCCTATAGGAAAGATGGGGACAATCTTTTTAGTAGAGACAGCAGTGACAGGACGAGGGGTAATGGGTTTAAACTAAAACAGGGTAGGTTTAGGCTGGATATAAGGAAGAAATTCTTTACAATGAGGGTGGTGAAACACTGGAACGGGTTGCCCAGAGAGGTAGTGGAGGCCCCATCCCTGGAAACATTCAAGACCAGGCTGGACAGGGCTCTGAGCAACCTGATCTAGTTAGAGGTGTCCCTGCTCACTGCAGGGGGGTTGGACTAGATGACCCCTAGGGGTCCCTTCCGACCCAAAACTTTCTGTGATTCTATGATTCTAACCTTGGCAGCAGTACGTAATGCCTTCTTTCCAAAAGAAAGTGAAAACTTTTTGCTGACCAGCTTTAGGCTTCCAGAAATCAACCCTTCAGAAAAGGGGGCTGAGATATGACAAGAAGGCATAATGCTGTGGAGGTCCTGGCTTTGATTTAATCAAGTCTTCCCACGAGGTTATTGCAGTGCATAACATTTGCCAATAGCTAGAGAGGAGGAGATTAAAAAAAAAAAAACAAAACCAAAACAAAAACCCCAATAACAGAAACCAAATCAACCATGTTGCAGAGCTGTATCATTTTATTAATCCTGCTTAATTCGAGAAGAAATCAGAGTCATCCATCAAGCTCTTTAATACACAGAAAAAAACCCAGGAGCTCCAGCACCAGAGAACTTGCAGTCTAAAAATCACAAAGCTGTCTCATTGTGTTCAAATGTCTCTATGAATTGACAGCAGATGTCAAAGAAACGTACCTGTGACTTTTCTTTTAGCTAAAGACGATCTATAGACAGGTTGGCTCCGTCCTTGGGAGCTCCTCGATGGCAGCGAAACCACGTGAACTGATTCAGAGGCTATACATGCAGAGAAAAAACAGAGGCTTTCCTGTAACCTTTTTCATTGAAAAAAAAATTTTAGTCTTTTCAGACAGAACTCTGTTTTATTCTATTCTGAGATACAAAAGGAGAAGCTTACTTGAAAGTTTATTTAGAGTCACAGCATTTATGTCAGAGGGTTCAATCTGCATGCAGTAAGAACAGTAAAGTTGGTATTTCAGAAGCAGGAAAGCAAATTATTAACATGAAAAGACCGTTACTATAGTCCTATATTCTAGGATTGAGTTCTCCTGATAATTTGATTATTTAAACAACCTTTGTTCATCCTCTTTAAAAAAACATCGCATAAAAGTAACGAAAACAAGAAGTAGATGCTCCAAACCATGTTACACAGTATTTCTCATCAAGATTAAGTTTGTCACTGAATTCCCACTAAGTCCGTGACAAGATTCCCATTGACTTCTGTACTGCCTGGAGAGGCTCTCAGCCTTCAGAGCAGTAGTACGTGCTGGGCATCAAACAGAAGAGCATCTCTCACATGTATGCGTCTCAACCCTGTCACCTCAGCACAGACACTGGAGTGGCTCCTCTGCAAGTAGTGCACAGAAAGATGAAAAAATGAGTACTACCGAAGGGATGAGAAATAAGTACGAGATTCCTGTTAGGAAAAGGGGGAATAACTGATAAAGGTGACTGATGAGTTCCCTCTCTTTTAAGACATGGAGATACAGAAGTGTGTTTAATACAAAACCCACAAAGCAGAAGGGGAAGTAGACACTTACAACATTGCAAAGCCAAGAATTCTGGCAGCCATGTGTGACTTCGGAATCATCACCCATTTTGTAACCCAAGACCAGACTATCTGTGGGACAGGCTTCCAGCCCACAGGAGAGATTTTGAGAGAAAGAAACCTAACCTCAAGCAAACACACCCGAGCAGCACAGGACCAAAGTAAGACTCCTGATGGCCTACGTAGCGCCCACTCGGGAGGAGTGGTAGACACACCAGAAGGCTGTGCTGCCATTCAGCGTGACCTGGATAGGCTGGAAAGTTGGGCAGAGAGGAACCTGATGAGGTTCAACAAAGGCAAATGCAGGATCCTGCACCTGGGGAGGAACAACCCCATGCATCAGTATAGGCTTGGGGTGGACCTGCTGGAGAGCAGCTCTGTGGAGAGGGACCTGGGTGTCCTGGTGGACGACATGTTAACCATGAGCCAGCAATGTGCCCTGGCTGCCAAGAAGGTCAATGGGATCCTGGGGTGCATCAAGAAGAGTGTGGCCAGCAGGACGAGGGAGGTTCTCCTTCCCCTCTACACTGCCCTAGGGAGGCCTCATCTGCAGTACTCTGTCCAGTTCTGGGCTCCCCAGTTCAAGAGAGATGAAGAGCTACTGGAGAGAGTCCAGCGGAGGGCTACGAGGATGGTGAGGGGACTGGAACATCTCCCCTACGAGGAGAGGCTGAGGGAGCTGGGCTTGTTCAGCCTGAAGAAGAGAAGGCTGCGAGGGGACCTAATATATACTTACAAATATCTGAAGGGTGGGTGTCAGGAGGATGGGGCCAGACTCTTTTCAGTGGTGCCCAGCGACAGGACAAGGGGCAATGGGCACAAACTGAGGCACAGGAAGTTCCATCTGAACATGAGGAAGAACTTCTTCCCTCTGGGGGTGACGGAGCCCTGGAACAGGCTGCCCAGGGAGTTTGTGGAGTCTCCTTCTCTGGAGATATTCAAGACCCGCCTGGACAAGGTCCTGTGCAGTCTGCTGTAGGTGACCCTGCTTCGGCAGGAGGGTTGGACTAGATGACCCACAGAGGTCCCTTCCAACCCCTACCATTCTGTGATTCTGTGAGAGGAGCTCAGGTAGCAGGACAGAGACAGGTCAGCCCTGACACAGGCAAGTGACACAAACAGTACAAAGGGAAAAATGCTCAGCCTCTGGGGAAATAAAACTGTTGCAAACCCCACTGATACCATTAGATGAGAAATCCTTTAAATCAAGGGCAGGTGATCTAGGGCATGAGTACAAACCATCACAGCATGGCAGGGCAGGGAGCACGAGAGGCCAACCTGACTGTCTCAGGAGCCTTTAGTGAGCAGGACCTCATGAAGGAACTGGAGAGAACAGACACATGAGTGTAACACTCTAGTATGGAGCCCACGAAGGAGTTCTAATGGTAAGCATAGAGATATTTATATGTACATTATACATACATATATATATACACATTATAAGGGATGACCTTATAGCAGCCTTCCAGTACCCTAAAGGGGCCTACAAGAAAGCCAGAAAGGGACTTTTTATAAGGGCATGCAGGGATCGGACAAGGGGTAACGACTTTAAACTGAAAGAGGGCAGATTTAGATTAGATATAAGAAAGAAATTCTTCACTATAAGGGTGGTGAGGCACTGGAACTGGTTGCTCAGAGAAGCTGTGGCTGCCCCCTTCCCCGGCACTGTTGAAGGCCAGGTTGAATGGGACTTTAAGCAACCTGGTCTAACAGCAGGTGTCCCTGCCCATGGCAGATTGGAATCTTTATGGTACCTTCCAATCCAAAGCATTCCATGATTCTATGATTTCATTAAAGCATTATTTTTTTTCTCCACTGGCCTGAATTAACATAGGGACACAAAGTATAAGAAGAGGACAAGAAACAATGGATTTCAGAGCAAAGCCACCACATGCAAGAGGAATCTGAGCTATGGCTCTTCTCTCAGCCCTTCCCTCTGCTATTAATATGAGTAACTCAGACATGGTGTCTCTTTAACACAGCATCAAGTTCACACACTTTCCACCCTGGTCATCATATTATTCTGTCAAGAACATGTTACAGAATGCAACTGTAGTGAGCATTTTCATTTACAGGAAGATGTAGTTTTGATGGCTATAACAAGATGTGATCTGTGCTCATCTAGCAACCACAGGGGATTACAGAAATGTGCCCCCTCAGCAAGGTGCTGTCAGGGAAATCTGACTCACCTAATTTTCTCGCTTCCTGGTTTTGTCGCTCTTGCGGCAGCGGAGCATAGCTCATCCGTCGGCTGCTCTCTCCGTACCCACGGAGGTAACCTTGGGATCTGCTGCGTGGACCCCTGAAGCCTGCTCCATAAGGTGACTTCCACCGAAAAGATAACTTGCCATCTGGAGACATGGCGCGCACTCTCAGAGGTCTGTTTGGCATGTCCTTGTCTTCAAAAAAATAAGCAAATACACACACACAAAACCCATCACAGTTATTATGAAGCATGTGACAAGTATAGCAGCCCACATACATCTGTTGCAAGCACATCTATCAAATCATGTCAGAATAAAGGGCATACTTCTATAGTTTTTTAATTTTGCTATAAAACCTAACTGTAGTAACAACAAGTTTTCCAAGTGGGATGTACAATACTCAGTAGTGTCTTTTCCCAGGCTCTTCAGACAGATTGGTGCAAGACACCGAAAGTGAAAACATATCGTAATACAAGGACTCCTGCCAGAAACTTGGGGTGTCTCATAGCTTTCCTGTTTCATCTTTTCTTTTTTTTTTTTTGTTTTTTTTTTTTTTTTTAAATTCCCTTTCCCTAGTTCAGGCAAATCAGTACATTATTTTTTTTGGCAACTGCTAAAAGTCCATGTAAAATTGTGCACGTAACCATTTCACTATTTCTAAACTTTCTTTTAGAAAGCAATCCACATTAAAAGCAGGTTCTATTCTCCTAAAGCCATCTCTAATCATTCTGCTGTCCGACAGCCTCATATTTAACAGGTCTGTTCTGCACGTGCTTCAACTCATGACTTCCCAAACTTCCATTATACGAACCCTTGAGCATCCAGCACCGTAACAGGTACCTTACGCAAATTGTTTATTTTTACATTTGCTGGCAAGTTGGCAGTGTTCTTGTAAGAAGTGACACTGATGCATGGACTACTCAAGCAACCAGTCTGGTTGCATCTCCTGTTTTTGTGGCATTCTCCTTTGCGTACGACCTGCACCACGCTACTGCGCAGGCTGCAAGCAGAACAGACAGCGGGAAGAAAGGTGCTGGCAGCACCAGCCAGGACTGAGATCTCCCACGCTTGTGGTGACTTTTTGCCTCTTATGTTTTATATTTACCACTCAGAGCAGGTGTCCCTCAGACTCTTCTAGCAACATCATTCTATCAAGCACAAGGTTGTGTGAACCTGCCAGCACAGAGGTTACATGCTGTACTCAAACCCCCTCACTCGCTGGCTAACCAGTCATTGCAATCACAGCACTGCCAAGAGAACAAGAGACTGGGACAGCAACAGCTGCCAGAGACCTGGACGGACAACGAAGGGCAACGCACCAACGTAGCCCCTGTCAGAGCAATAGTGACATCCTCTTTCCAGCACCAGTTCAGGAGCTTGTATTTATTCATGACAGCACTTAAACATGTTACTTTGTGTGTATTGATGTCTGTATGTCCCTATATACACCAGAAGCAGGTCCTTTTCCAATATTTCTGCTCAGTGACACCTTCTATAGCCAAACTGCTCACTGGTCTTGATCTACTGACAAGGTTGCATCTTTGTACACACTCCCAACAAACGTTCTTCTGTTACCCTCTGGAGGGGATCATAGCAACTCCCAAAGCTGTTTGCAGAGTTTCTCTTGAAATCTTTGCAAGAAATGCAAGGTTTCAGTGCTGATGAGGTGTATAACATATAAAGAGAACTGCACGCTCCCAGAGAACTCTGCTTTTCTACTGAAACACTGGGAAGCAGCTCAGCATGGTAAACCTTGCATTTTTATTTTGCCTACAGTTTAAACACATGGACTTCAGCAGCTTCTCTCTTCTGGCTGCTCCTCACCTTCGTGGCAAAACAAAGTAGCTATAAACCCAGATTAATCAGCCAGTTAAGCTGGTTTTACAGACACTTTATGTTGCCAGAGCAGTGTATACTAACTAGTTGGATCACATAAGTGGATCTAGTCCTAAGTATTTTACAAATAACAGATGCTTTTCGCTATACAATAAATACGGTTGCTTCCATGAGGCTCCCTGACCACTTTTCAAGGAACGTTCTCAGCCACACACTCTATCAAAAAAAAAAACAAACCCACCTGCTCCCACACAGTTTCTTTTTCTTGCTCTCCTGAACAGTTGCTCAACACAGATTTCAAAAGCCCGTTAGTCACTAATCATGTAACCACACAGCATTTATTCACAGCATCACCATGGAGAACTGAAAAAAGGCAAAATCCAAGCTGGAAGGGACCCCTGCAGGTCCGTTCTCAACCTCCTGCTCAAAGACAAACTACCTCCAACACTGCGTGAGGCCAAGTCTGGTTTTCTCTAGCTCAATCTTCAAAACCTCCCATGATGGAGATGGCACAGCCTCCCTGCGGACCTGCTCCAGTGCTGCACCAGGTGCCTAGTGCGAAAGCTTTTATCACAGAATCACTGAATTGTTTAGGTTGGAAAAGGCCTCTAAGATCATCAAGTCCAACCATTAACCTGACACTGTCAAGTCCACCACTAAACCATGTCCCTAAGCACCACATGTACACTTCTTTTGAATAGCTTCAGGGATGGCAACTCAACGACTTGCCTGGGCAGCCTGTTCCAGTGCTTCACAACTCTCAGTGAAGAAATTTTTCCTAATATCCAATCTAAACCTCCCCTGATACAACTCGAGGCCATTGCCTCTCGTCCTATCACTACTTACCTGTGAGAAGAGACCAACACCCGCCTCACTACAACCTCCTTTCAGGCAGTTGTAGAAAGCAATAAGGTTCCCCCTCAGCCGCCTCTTCTCCAGACTAAACAGCCCCAGCTCCCTCAGCTGCTGCTCATAAGACTTGTTCTCTAGATCCTTCCCCCGCCTTGTTGACCTTCTCTGGACACGCTCCAGCACCTCAATGTCTTTCTTGTAGTGAGGGGCCCAAAACTGAACACAGTACTCCAGGTGCGGCCTCACCAGTGCTGAGTACAGGGGCATGATCACCTCCCTGCTCCTGCTGGCCACACTGCTCCTGACACATTTTCCTAATGTCCAACCCAAACCTCCGGGATAGCAGCCTGTGGCTGCTGCCCAGCATTACACGTGGCCTGCCGCCACTAAGAAGTGGCTTCCTTGCAGCCCCCGGTCAAGCACCTGATGGCTGCAGTGGGATGTCGCCCTGTCCTCCTGTTTGCCAGACCGGGCCAGACTCGCTCCCGCAGCCTCTCCTTGCAGCTCACATGCCGTAGGCAGCAACCACCTCCCCATATCTCAACACCTCTCCCGCGCAGCTCGGCCCTGGCTGGAGGGGAATAATACATCCCCTCGAGCAGCCACGCTCTCCCGGGCGCCTGCGGCTGGCCAGGCTGCGGTGCAAGCACACAGTTCGGGATTCCTCTCAGTGGCCCCGTACACCAGGGAGCACCGAGTGTCCGAGCCCGGTGTGGCCGGGAGGGAAGCTGCAGCCCATCAGCTCTGCTCCCCTAGTCAGATCAGCAGCTCCCAGCTGGAATTAAAATAGAGAGTTGTAAGGGACAAAGCATACAAAAGGATCAGGCCCACCCAGAGAACCATAGGGAAAGTATTTAATCTAAAACAAATGTGGCTTTAGGTAAAGAGAAGTTTATCAATCCTCAGGCTGAATGGAGATGTTCAGCTGAGATTTTAAAACCAGGGCTTTCTAAGGCTTCGATTACTTTCCTCACGGCAGCACCACACTTTATGGCCCATTGTTCCCATTTCACTAATTGGCTGCAGTTTCTGTTTATCTTTCCTCATCAGAGTTTGAGCAGCAGGAATCTGAAGGCATCCAGGATGTAGCTATCATCAGAGAATGCTTTAAATGGCTTTGCTGGTAACCGCTGATCGATCAAAACCAGTATTTTTGTGTAAAGTCTGTGCCAGGTTGACAAGCAAGGGATTTCTCATCAAAAAACAAAGAGCTGCAGAAGGAGCTTGCCCAACCCACTGTAGCCCACAGCCCAGGAGCCATCAGCCAGGTCCGGGATAAGGCTGAAGGCCCTGACCTCAGCCACACAGAGGACAGAAGTGAAGCTGGGCTCAGGCCACCTCACAGGAGTGCCCGCAGGGCTGCCTGGGCTCAGCCGCGCCAAGGGCCAGCGCTCCCCCCGGGTCAGGACATTTCCCACTCCTCAAGCTCCCCGTGGGACAGCAAGTCACTGCCTCCAGCTGTCACAGCCCCTGCACCTGAGCATTCTCCTGCCCTGGTCTCCTCCTCTCATCTTAGCTCAAGGAAATAGCCTGGATTTCCACAGATAGGATAACCCTGGAACTGTGGAGGCTGAGCAACAAGCAGAGCTCACTGTGTTCTAAGGACCAGGGTTTGGTCCTGCTGGCCAGGCTCATTTATCTTCAGGGGACCATTGTCCTAAACAAGCAATGCTCCTCAGTAAAGGCGTGGGAGAAGAAAGAAACAAATCCCACGCATCATTTAAGTCATTAAATTCCCAAAGTAGCCCCTCTCTGTGGGGACACTGAACTTCCCAGGAACAACAGTCTTGAACACCTCACAGCTAACAAAAAAAGAATTAGACAATGCTGTCACCACAGGTCGAGCACTATGAGGACACATCCCATCACCTTCCCGCATCACTAGGATCCCACTCACTGCACATCTAGGTGCTGGATGTGAACCTGGAGACGGCAAGACCCAAATCCGCTCAAGAGACTACACAGTGGATTTTTTTGCCCTGCTGGGCTAAAGAAAGCTAAACCTCTCAAAAAGTCAAGGCATCATTTCAATCGTAGACCAAGGCAGACAAGAATACTGGTATAAGAAAAGTGGCGTGGAGAGCAGAAGTTGAAACAGGGGAGATCAAGGTCAGTGGAAGAACTAGTATAGTAATATTAAAAGTGACACAGAAATAGGAACGCACACGGAAATCTGATGCAGACAGGGAAGAAATGTAGTGCTGAAACAGAGAAAATGCTAAGAGCTAAGTAGCATGGGTAGAAATGAGGGAAGGACTAGACATAGCTGTAGCCACTGGATGTTGGGCTTCATCCACCTTCAACAGGACCTTGCACAAATCCTCCAGCCTCCTCCAAACAGATTAACACGACAACAAAAATTGCGTCTCAAGTACAAATATCCACTAGGTAGGTATAGAAGCACACCAATCTCAGCAACAGTGGTGCGGAGATCTGTAAATAAAACCTCATCCTTCCAGAGGCAGAAAAGACACATCAGGTTATACCTGGGAGTTTGCACTCCCACTGATGCAGGAAGTGGGAGATTTACCCACAGAAGGACCAAGCACTAACAGAAACCACAGTATCTTGCCCACTACCTGGCATAACACGTCCCCACATCACAGGATGGTTACATTGCACTGCTGCTCACTCCCAGCATCAATACTACAGCTCCATTCAGGCCAGCTGCATCCAACCCAGCTAAATGAGCATCCAGAAACAGCCCAGGGCAGCAGTCACCTGCAGGACCCCTGAGCAGTGGGGAACATTTCCACGGCTTCCCTGGGCTGCAGTCTGCCAGGCATCTCTCCCTGCCTTTTGCAATAGTCTAAGCTTGGGCAGATTGCCCGAATCACCAACAGAACATGGCTCTAACAGGTCCCAAGAGAAGATTTTGGATCAGCATGACAGCTGCACAGCTGACGGCTACTACAGTGCCTGTGGTTTCCTTTATCAGAGACAGTAGCTAAGGCCTTTATGAAAGTGTACAGGACTGCCACTGTCTGTTCCCACTTAACACCTACTCTGGCACACGAGGAACTCAACTGGATTTCAGCAAACTCTGGATGAGGTTCCAAATCGGTAGCAATGAAAAAGTTACGCCTTCAGATGCATTCACTCCCAAACCCTTTTTCTTCTAATAAATTTTGGGAAGAGCTACCAAGTGCTTGATTGAACTGAAGGTTGATTCTTCACCACCTCCTCACTATCTGCCTCCGTAAACATTGCTAAATTTTTCACTTTTGGTTCCAAAACTGATTTAACAGTTTTCTGGACGTCCACTCTGGCCAAACTAAATCAACTGGTAAACATCTTCAAAACTGATCTAAAGAGATACCTGCAATTAAAACAAACTCAAATCCTTTCCTATGTTCTGGAAAATGAGAAAGAGTCACTCCTTTGTGCTCTCTTCAGTGTAGACATCCAACACTACCTACAGCTGCAGGAATTTGTGGATAGTATCTTGGCTCCAAAGATGCACGGCTGATTAAAGCCTTGGTATCAACTTTTTGCTATTGAAACATCCATTAGTATTGCCAGAGTTTCTGTGCATGTCAGGACTGTGGGAGAACATTTTACAAATGATGTAAGCCCAGAGCATGAGGTCTAAGCTGAGGGTAAAACACCCTCTAAACAACCACACAAGGAGGCAGCTTGCGCTTGCCAAATCACACAGATTCTTCACAGGGCCTCGTCAATTATCTAGCAATGGAAAACACAGAATAGCTCTAGAAGAAAAAGGAAGTACTGACCCCTAGTAATCGATCTATAACTGTGGGGAAAAATATCCCAAGTAATTCAAACCTATGAAGATATAAGTGCAGAAAGGTAGTTGAAATATGAGGTCACAAAAAATTAGGCACTTCAATTTACCACCACAAGTCTAGGTACAAAACATTTGTTTTTGCCTTCCCTATTCAGCAAAAGCTTTTCTGAATTTTCCTTCTGTGTGCCATTACTTCAGGACTGGAGAACTGGGCCTATAAAATGTGATCCGCTGCAGAGAGGACACATATTTGGCATGGTCATATAGTCCATAAACATCTACCAGCCTCTTTTTTCACTTCAGCCAAAAGTTTGGGAGGCTAAGCACAATGACCCAGCCACGGGCAAAGGAACAGTGTGACAAGAGAAGTTGTAGCTGCTTAGAGATAATGAACACATCAGAAAGTGATCAACTACCTTCACTAGAAAAGGCCAAAAATGCCAGCTGGCAAACGAAATCCTGTCACAGGCAACCTGACTGAAAATCATCATAGTCTACACTGCAACACCAAACTGGTGGGATTTTTTGCTTATTTTGTTTTGTCGGGGATTTTGGTTTGTTTTGTTTTTTTATTAGCATTTTTATTTTAAAAATTAAGTTCTAAGCATCAAACGAGACTGACTGACTCTGTACTCTGGATTTGAGACTTCTGCTGCTTTACCAGACAAAACAGCATGGAAGATAAAAGAAAATGTGCCAAACTGCACGGTTCATTCACCCTCTTCAAAGAGCAGATCCTTGTCTTCCAAAGCCCTTAACTGCTCCCTAAACACACCCAGTTGTGCTCTGAGATAATAACCTTGCACCACTGCCAATCTGCAAGAGCAATCCAGTTTCAGAGCCGAGCAACTGAGTTTACAAACACCCTGCAGCTGCCCTCCCAAACTCCACCACCAGGGCTAGAAAAGTACCTCAGCCAGCTGTGGTTCCTAGATCTCCGAGCTATTTCTTTGAGCTACAACACTCTTGTATACCACGTACAGTTGTAAGTGTCCAAGCCCTACCACCATGAAGCTATCAGCTGTACTTGTAGCAAAAAATGATAGTGAATAAGTGAACAGAAAAAAAGAGGCACTACATTTTGATTCTTCAGCTGGAAACTCTAAAATTAATTCCATTTGTGAGGTAAGACCCTTTGTAAAACATCCACACTCCTAAAAATCTACTGTGTTGGTCTCTCCTAAATGCAACTGCTCGAGTGGGGACACTCAAGTTCACAGCACACGTGGCAAATGCATCCTAGGGCTCCTCTACAATTGCCCTTGTTTGGTAACTTGTGAATCCAAGACAGTCATCTGCTCAGGGGTGCCGAAAGACTGAGGGATGGGAGGGTGCCTGCCCCGCAGGAGGCACCAGGGAAGCCCAGGGTGGAAAGCCCTGCACTCATGTGGCAGTGCTCATGTACTAAGGGCTGTATCATGGCCAGTCCTTCACCAGGAAAGAGTTTATTGTTTTCAAAAATTCTTTGCAACATGATCACCCTTTTGTCATGTCCACAATGGGTATTGTTTTCCACATGGTGCTCTACTATCTTCCAGCAGGTAAATCACTTTGTGCATTGACTTTAAGGGTTGGGATTATTCCAATACACCATTTTATTTTTTCACCTGATTCGAGATAGCTTACAAAACAGAGTGTATTTCAAAAAGGAGAAAGCAGAGCTTTACTAGCAGAGTGAGGCTTCTAAAAGCTCTGTAGTCCTTCCTGCAGCTCAAGGCTTTCAATCCAGTCATTATTCAGGAACAGGAAAAGAAAAAGAGCCTTTTACCACAACTGAGAGGCACAAAGGAAAGAGAACATCCCACCTTTCTCAACCAGCAATCCACACAGGGGCAGCTGCTTTGCTCCTTGCCTTCACACACTCTCACTGTTACCTGTCTCCATACAGCTGTCCCAAAGCCACATGAGCAGAAAAGTAAAGAAGAAAGAGGATAGACAAAATACCACAGGAAGATACTTGTTTTCCACACAAAAATTAATGCACCGTGTCACTTTGGCAAAGTGTTACTGGATATATTTTTTTTTTTTTTAAGTTGATGATTTGATCCAAGCTCTGCTGAGAAGATGGGAGCAATTCCACCAGTTTCAATGAGGGCTGGATCAGGGCCATTCCAAGAACAGTTCACTCTGCAAAGATATTTCCTGCAGTCAGTAAGCCAGCTCATACAGTGCTGATGTGGCCCTCTAAACCGAGGTGTGCTGACTGCCCTAACTCCAGAAGACTCTGGGCTCAATGATTTACTTAGACCAGCCATGGCATACAGCGTAGTACTAGGTCTGGTGGGGCTCTTCGTAGCATTGCAGCAGTTAACATGTATAAAAGCATAAGTATACGATCAGAGAAAGTAGGACTGACATGGGAGAACTAATCCAGCCTCGGGCTTACTGGGTTGGTAGGTCCCCTAGCATTTTAAAAACACTCTGTCAACCTTGTCCCCATGTGGGCTGATCAACTTTTTTAATGCCACTACTTTATACACTCAGCATCTGATCTCCGCCTGGAAACAAGCCAGTCAGTTAAAGCAGTGGAGGCAAGTGACACAAATCCTTTGTTTCTCGCAGAAAAAAAAAAAAAAAAAAAAAAAAAAAATCGCTCAGCACATTTCCACACACTTCTGCTTGGCGCAGAAAGCAGGGACTGGAACGCTTTAGTTCCTGCAAAGCACAATGGAAAGTGTGCCATAATTCACCGGGCTCCAGCCAGGAGTTTTGGGCAGAGGACCAGTATCCAACGGCAATGACTGACTTGAGCAAAGCGATTCATTATACATCTGTAGAGGAGTTACCTGGCATCCGGAGGACATTCTTTAAATTGACAGCATCAACAGAAGTTTCCAGTGCTCCCTTTGAAGAGCCCTCTGAATGCTAAGCACAGTAGGAGTAGCACGTTTCCAAACTCAAAGTATTTCTACACGATTAATACATGTATCATGACTTAAGAACAACCAACAGCAAGTTATTGAAAGCTTCACGTTCTCCCGCTGACATCCACGCACAGGTTTCCTTCTGCATCAGCGCCCTTTGAAGGGAGCCACCGAGCCTGGGCTACCCTCCTCTCTCAAACCTGCCGCCTTTGGGTGCTTCCCGTCAAGGCTTCTCTGGTGGCCAAACCACTGTGGTGGTAAAAACCCTCAGCAAGGGCTGTGAGAGCGCACTGCAGCTGTGGCCCTAGTCTGCAAGCATCCATCCAGAGTGTTGTCCAACACCTGCTTCTTCACTAAGTTGGAGGGAAGGTGGTATTGGAGTGAGATCACCTTTGAAGGCTCCTTGCAGGGACAGAGCAGGCGAGCGGATGCCCTGACCATGGCCAACCTCACCACCAGGCTGAGCTGGGGGATTAAGAAGCACGTCTGCTACAGAGGCAGAAGGACAAAGGGGCTGCAACCAGTTTAGTTCAAAATACTTGCTATAGCAGATGTGCTTCTCACACCCTAACCCTGGTCATCACCTCCATTCATCACACAGATGGCAGAGCAATCACGTTCAAAGTCAAAACTAGTCTGTGTCCTCCTCTGCAAGCTTCACATCTCTGTTGTCAAACACATGCCCTAAACCGAGATGTTTTCCTAACGGCTTGTCATCAGTAAGCTTGGAGGACAAGGCAGAAGACCTGCGACCAGTACAGCTCTGTGGGATGCCACAGCATCTGTACTGACAATAGCTTCATCCCTGCCTTACCTGACACATCCAAAACGACAGACGTACATACTTCTACTATGACAGTATCTACCAGCAAAAATAATTCCAAATACTACTCCAGACTATGAAAAACAGCCTGATAGCTGGTCCATAAATCATAACAATCCAACATTTACCCTCAACTGACTTTTTACTTAACTAACCGACCACATGAACAGGCTTCCACAAGCAATGCTGCAGAAACGGTGCTGGACTGTTCACTCTAATGCAGGCAGAGGACTCCACATTCCCAGCTCCTCTGGGACAGACTTCAGCACTGCCACGGGGACAAGACTGCAACTTTAACTTGGAGTTGCCTTTATTTCTATTGTGTAAGGCTTTTTAACACTAATACTTGTGAAAAATAAGACATATATATAATAATAAAGACATTCTAGTAATATGCAGGTGCTTGCAGGCTTAACATTTCCCTACAGTTATATCTACATGGATATAAAACACTGATATATGAATCAGATTAAATTTAGAACAGATAACACACATTGGAAAAATCAAAAAAAGACACCACAAAGTAGCAAACATCAAATGGAGAATATAATGCAAAGCAGTAGTATTCAAGACAAGGATCTGATGGTTGTAGTTGTTCACAGATTAACCAAAATAACAATGCGATGTCATCCCAAAAAATCAATAGAATTCTGGCTGGATCAGTTGGAGATTATTCTACTCTACTGTGCAGCAAAAGCTCACTGCTGTAAGAACTGTGTCCCATAGCTTGCCATTATGTTTTAAGAAAGATACAGGCCCACTGAGGAAAGTCAAGAGGAGAGTTATAAACATAGTAAGAGATCTAGAAAACATGCCCTCGGAGCCAGAAGAAAGGAGAAACATCACAGCACCCTGCGACTGAGGCACTATGAAAACGTAAGGCCAAATGGATGCCGGAATTACCACAAGCAGCACAGGCAAAATCTTTGCAAAGAGCACTTCTTATTGAATCCATGTACTTTCTGAGGAGTTACCAAGAGTCTTCTACTCTATACAACACTCTACTCCTTAGACCTCCTAGGCAATGCAACGTATTCAGGAAGTTACAAAAATATCTTTCCTGTTCCACTGCTCATGTTTTGATTCCATATTATCTGCTGACAGTAAGTTCCACAGATAACCTATGTGTTGTATAAAATCCTAAGTCTTCTCATGGGTTCCAAAAATAGTTTTCCACTTAAAGAGTTGGTCCTCTCCTTTGTGTTGTATGGTGGTAGTTATATACAAATTATTTAGTTATGCCCTTCATCATATTTGCTATTAGTGACTCTAAATCTCTTCATTTCTCTCCTTGGTAATTTTTTGGGAGATTTGCCCTTTTTCCTCCGGAAATTCTCTGCTTAAAGATTATAGCTTTTCAGGCTTACCAAAGATGGTCTGTATCTCAACCTGAACACGATTATGTCATGATTAACAATGAGTGCATCTCTGAGCTTGCAGAACCAAGCTGGATCCCAAGGGACAAGCACAGAAGGTGTCAGATTGCTTTTCCATGCTGTGCCCTACAGGGACCTGGAACTGACTTGCACGTGGTGACAGAGAAGGCACTCCTTTCCATTGATTTATTGGGTTTTAACTGTGTGCCAGTTGTCCCTGAAGACTGTGCTCTTGGTATCTTGCTTCCAATCATGATGCTGCTCCCCTAACTCTTCTAGTGTATTTATACAGCCAAAAGCTTTAAACTGCAAGAAGAAATCAGTGACCATGTTGCTCATCAGGCAGGTGAGCACTACTAAGAACACCAGCATTAAAACAATGAAGGGCATGGTCACAGCAACCACATGCGAGGCAGAGATGACAGGTTTGCACACTCCTTGGCAAGATGTCCTCCTCTTCCTGGTTGCCATGAGGACAGAGCTGCCCTCTGAATCTGCTGCCTTGTAGGTCCGACTGCTTGGCTTGAGCTGCCATTGCAGGAGATGGAAAAGCTTCATCTGTATCAGTATGCCCATCTGGAGCATATTCCTTGGGAAAGGCTTCTCAGCCAAGACTCCCACACAAAAACAATGATGTGCCAAGCACAGAAACACAGGCATGGATTAAAACCCACCTCTGGTTACCTGCACCATGACAGCTACAAAAGACATTAATAATGCCTCACAAACAGCCAGTGTGACAAGGGGCTAAAAACATGACACTTCGCAGGGGAGAACTGAGCGTCAGAAAGTTGTGCTTTGCAGCATGCATAACCAAGCAACAAAAAATTCATGGAAACATGCTGGGCCCAGAGAAGTAACAGCAAAAGCCATCCATTCTGAGCCATACAGCTCCCAGATTCACCTCTGTTATAATTTCAGAAAAAGGAAAGCTTGTATTTTCCATCTTTCCCTTTCCACACTCTTCTCAAGAGATGCTGTGGAGAGCTATGCCTTAAGAAAAAGCCCTTTTGCTTTATTTTACTTAACTGTGTCACTACAGCATGTATTTCTCACTTATGATCATCACTTGGAGACTGATGTTTTTCTCACGAGCTCTTAAAAATATCCCTCACCAGACGCTTTGAGTTCTTTGATTCAAGACTTCATCCAAAGCTCTTTGGTGCACTCCCAGCTGAAACTCTGGTAGCACCCCCTGTCTCCAGCTTATTTTGAAACGTACCCCCACTCTGGAGGAAGAGGGAGAGGCAACCAAGTCATTGCTCCTTCGGGTCCATTGAGACTACAAAACCCCCACCCCGACAGTCCAAAAAGAATGTAGCAGGGGGGCTGCGAGCTCTCCTGGCTGCACGGCTTCAGCCCCTGGCGCTCCCGGCTGCCACCCACACAACGCGCATGGCCCCGGCTCCAAAACACATGGTTTGCATCAGGCCACTGTTTCAGTTCCTGGAGAACTACAGCCTGCTGTTCGACTCAGCAGCCGCTTCTGGGAGAATAAAACATGAAACCCATTCCAGCACCAGGCCTCCTGAAAACTTTCAAGCATAAGACAGTGAGATGGATGGATATGGCATAGGCTGTAAAACCAGGTACGGTACGTAGAGCTGTAACCCTTCTACAATAAAATCTTCAATTGCTAAGAGAAAATGGAACGACATTTAGTGAAGAATGTACTTTGTATGTCATAAAAAATTTAATTATTCTCCACTCCCTAATAAACAAAAAATGGAAAAAGCTGCACATTTGGCAGACCCATTTCGGAAGTGTTTTTAAAACCGGCTGTTTCAAAAGCAGCATTGGAAAGTGGCTTTTAAACCTGCCACTCAAACTACCCCTTTGTCCAGACACATCTCCTCCACCTGCCTGTCTAGTACTAACTCACACTAGTATTACTCTGTTTTTCTTGCTAGAACTGCGCTTTCTGATTTTCCTTTGGCATTCTCTCCAATGCATTTTTCAAGGTCTTGATATTTTTATCTTGCTTACATTTGAAGTCTTCAAAGCCCTTCATCTGGCAAAAACAATTTTATTTTGGGTGTATCGTTCTCTTCGACACAGCTGTATTGGCCAGAGGTACTGCCAAAATGACTGACAACATAAGGATTCGTCTTCCCATGCAGGACAGAGCCACAGCTCTGACTCCATCTATTCCTCAAGAACCCAGCGAACTGTCACAGGTCAAGAGCACAGCTGGATTAGGCAGCACCATCGGCAGAATTGGGCTTACAGCCTTTAAGCTTTTGATAACAAATAAATGTCAAACCTATACATTTGAAACTCACTCAAATACTATACACAGCTATCCTTTTAATCTTTGTTTACTGACGTTAAGTCTAACTTTTCCGGGCTTAAAAATGGAAGGGAGTAAAGAGGAACTAGACCTCTGTGGTACTCCAGGTTTGACCCAAAGCTCCCTGACTTCACTGGGAACCTCTCCTTTATCAAGCCTGTCACCAGAAATTTGGTTTGCAAGAAGGCAGACTCAATGATTTAACTGAAAAAACAGTTTATAGAAAGGCTAACCTATTTCTTTTACACCATCCTCACAACAAAGAGGAACAGCATGAGCTGTCAATGGGCCTGGTAAAGCCACTGACCCCAGCCGATTACTCCACACACATCCCCCCGTCCCTCATCCTCAGGAAGGAGGCAATATTAGTGCTTCTCCCCCGAGGTGCACCTGAGGTTTCCCAGTGCTGACACTACACTGGCCCGCAGGACTCTTGGCTGTCCCAGCTGGTGGCTGACGCTGTGATGCTCAGACCCTTCCCAGTGGGCAAGAAACTCCCTCTTCTTGGCTTCAGTGGATATTCAATTGCAGAAATAGCACAAATATCAACTTACAACATCTTAAACCCTGTTTCTCAGATAAATCAGAGCCTAAGGGTGCTAACTGATGAAGTCTGAATTAAATCTGACTGTAATCACAAACATGACAAAAGTACAGGATAAAGTTAGCTGAGCTTGTTTTCTTCTAGATAAACCTTGCATAGGCTGTTCTCTAGCCCTAGTCAGAATTTCAGGGGCGGGAAGGAAACCTGCCTGAGAAAATCAGAATGCGAACCCGCACTGAGCAACTCATGCTGTCGCAAGACATTGAAACAAAACACACCCCTTCAAAGCTGGTGTCTTTCCATGCTGTGTTCATGACTGTAGTCTCCACACTATTTTCACCTCTGATTTGTTCTTGTTTTCATATTCACATTATTTACTCAAAAGTGAGGTAGCCTCTGTGTTTCTGACAGTCTAAAATGAAGCACGCAGTACGTCAAAACCACATCAGGAAACTAAGGAGCAAACATAGCATTGCCACAAAGCTAACAGACCTACATTTTTGGTTGGTCTCCTCTTTAAAACCAGGGTCATTGACTCATACTGCTTTTTAATGCATATTTTGCTGTCAAATCAGACATTGAAAATACACTGTCCATTCAAGAGAAAAGGTAGACACCACAGAAGAGAAATCTGCCACACAGTGCTGAATACTTGGAAGCCACCTCTCTCCTGGGACATCCCTGACTTCCACCTGCACGAGTGCACCATCCTTACACACTTCTTACAGCCACCTCTACAAAGCCTGGGGCCTCCATCTGCATTGGCCCTGGATGCACAGTTTAATCGATGTTAAAGCAGCCCATTGGCACCACAAGAGGTAACACTTTCCTTAGTGGAGAGAAAGTGGCTTTAAGCCCACTTCACATCATTCTCCCCGAGCGCAGGAGAAGGTAGGAGAAGAAACGATCCCCTGAGATTCCCAAGGCAGCAGGATCCCCCTGAGCGATTCCACAGCTCCTCAGGGCAGACCCAAGGGTACACATGCATGAGCTTATCTGCCTGCATGGGCAGGATCCATCTGCCACTGGTACCCAAGGAAAACCCATGGGTTTCAATGGGCCCTCCCACTGCAAGCCCATGGAAAGCGGAGCTCCCCTTTGCTTTCTGCTGCCCCAGTCTGCTGCTTGTCCCCCAAACAGTTCAAAGGCTGTCAGGGGTGTGGGGCTACTGGAAGGGCTCCCTGGAGCTCAGGGAGGATTCTGGCTGCACAACCCATGATGAGCAGCAACACTCTCATTCTCCTCTAAGAACTCCGCAATTTTGTCCACGATAACAGCAGAAGGCAGCAACACAAAGCTTGCATCAGGATGGATATTATCCCTCTTGTAAAATATACTCACTCTCATGCTGAGAGCTGTCACTTCTGAGCCATAATCTCTACATGTGTTTCTGCGAGAAAGAACTGACCCCTGGTACAAACACACATGGTAAAATCCACCATGGCAGTAGGAAGAAAGGACATCATCTGCTAGCGCTGCTCTGTTTATCTGAAATTTCTGATGGTTTCATGAAAACATGGAATAAGACAAAAATATTTGCTCAGTCTGACTTAATCTCAGTGGCTTTCTCATACTCTGTGAAGCTGCCACTGAGGGAAAGCTTTCTTTAGAGATTCCCACACGAGGGAACGTATGCAGAGCTTTCTTTACATTGAAGATGAAGCTGACACTTCTCCACCCACAGCTAATGCCCACACAGGTGCGGCTAGACAGGATGGGTGACCCAGCTGTGCAGGCACACAAGCCCACAGGTGTCTTCTCTCCAGCATTGACACTGGCATGGAGCTTGCGTGATGCCTCTCTGGCCTGCCTGGATGTGGGACCTGGGTCTGGGAGGCACTGCACTGCAGCCCACCCACATTCATTCTCACCCCGGTACAGAGGGCTTGCAGGTGAGCCAGCCTAATCCCCTCGAGGCGGGCCTCAAAGCATGCCTGCAGGCGAGGCAGTAAAGAGAGTATTTAAAAAAAGAGAGGGTATTGTTTCTAGGCTGTCATGCATCCCCGCCACTGCTGCTCCCCTCCTCGTGTCCCGAGCTAGCTTTGAAGTGGCTTGGCAGGGGACACAAGTTGGAGCCAGAGCGTGCGCTGCTGTCAGCCTGCCTCCGTCCTGCTTCCTGCAAGTATGGCCATACAGCTCTGGGGAGGAAGGCACACCTATTAAAATTGCACTGCTCATTAGCAGGCTAACTAAACCGTGGCAGCATCTTTATGATCTGCACCTGGATTACTTCTTACAAACCTAAATCTTCATTCCATTGCTCTGCTTTCAAGTTAGTGCAAAATCGTTAAAATCAGTGGCATGCTACAGAGGCAGTCAAGTGAAGAATGAGGCCCTGCTCATTCAAAGGCTGAAGAAAGCATTGTTCATAATTATCCTGATGGGAGATATGGACTAGGCTTATGGGAAGTCACAGCAGACAGCACAGTTCTTTCTGCACCAGCTTTCACTCCAACCTCAGCAAGCCGTGGTTACCCACAACCATAAAGCACAAAGCTTTATATGCTTTGTTCATACTACTCACTTTATACGTGAATTATATTTGTAATGAAATATTCCTATTCAAACACCTAATTTCCTTCCAAATCTCGCTCAGCTCTTGGCTGCTGTGACATTTTATGGCAGATCCTCAAAGCAGGAGACAAATGCTAACCTTCCCTGCATTGTTTTGGGGTGTCAGGTTGCGGGGGGAACTGACAACTCTTAGCCACCTTCACCTTTACAGCCCCACTCTACAGAGCCTCTGAAAAACCCATTCATCCCAGGCGCTTTAACACCCACCACATGGATTACATCAGTCATTTGCGGAAACAGAGATAAGCGTAAACCAAGCCACAGCTAGCCAAAAACCCATGGCTTCAGCTGTTCTTTAGATACCTGGGATTTTCAAAATCCCAGAAAACTGATTTTTACACACATACAAACAAACAAAAAAAAAAAAAAAGAAAGAAAACCAGGGTCAGTGAGACACTTCTGAAGCAAACATTAGCTCTGGATCCAAAGTGTTGCCAATCTGGATGGTGTGGCTCTGCTTTTGGTTCACTCCTTTATGTGTATCACAGCCTTCACCAAACCATCTTTCTTAAGGGCTGTGGATTACTTGCATGTGGGGGGGGTTGGTTTACACCTCTCTCCAAAACCACCTCAATATATCTAAACCTGTTCCCTTGCCCCATAAAGCAGCACAGATTTTTAATCTACTGGAGATTCACATGTTTGTGTAAAGTCTTTCCATTCCATCCCTCATTGAAGCGCACGTTCAACTTTCCACTAGAAACTGCCAAAAATGCCTCAAACTCAGAAAGTCAGAGAGTAGGAATTCAAGCTTCATCATGCAGGTAAAAAAAAAAAGTTAAAACTCTCCATTTTTATTTCACGTTGCAAACCTTTCATAAATCAGAAAAGTTAGAGAGTTTCCCAAGGTATAGGTTTGTTAAGAACAAAACACTGTCTCAACATTAGTCTCTGCTCTTTCATTAGCAGCTCTCAGAGATTAAGTTTCTTTGCAGGGATTGGAAAAAGTACATCCTAAAATAACACAGTCTTTGCTTCTTCTTCATGAAAAACGCAAATAAAAACCACTAAAACATTATTTATCTACCAGTAATATAAAACTGTTCACAATTCATGTCTTGAAATAACACCAGCCCTGATTTTTCTAAATAATGTTACTCCACATTATTTGCTGTAAAAGATCTTTCAAAAAATACTTATGCAGCTTTTGTACCCTGGAAAGGAAGCTGGTGGCACACACTCCAAGTCTCGCAGAGTGCAAAACGCATAGATACCAGATAAAACGCATGCCAAGGAAATGTTCAGAACAGTATTATCACTATTCTTAGGAGCTCTGCACCAGGCTGGGCTCAGATAAGAAATGGATAGGCACGGATCTTCATTACTGATAAATGACCTCATTTCATTTTCAAAAAGCAAATCTCTGCAGTCATATTCAAAGCAATGTCTTCAATCAAAGCCCTGGGCTGTATTACTCATCACACTATAACTAGTCCTATCATAGCTGAGCAGATGTGACTGATGCAAATGGCAGCAGCCACTTGCAATCACCACACCAGTTTACACATCATGGCCCTTCAACTACAACCTGGGACAGTCAAAGATTTTATCCAATTAACACCCTTGAAAATTGGCTGAACGTGTCAAAAAGATGCACTCGCAGCTCTGCAGGCTTGTAAAAGAGAATCCACGCCATCTTCCTTGGTTTAGCCCAGCGACATCTAGAACCGAAAATACAAATATCTACAAAGCAACTGATGGTTTGGCCTCCAACACTGAGGTACAAAACTTTTGGCTTCTCCCCACGCAGCACAGAGCATCCCTAACCAGTGGGATATACAGCAAGAGGGACATCTAGGCAAGAAAATCAACCCCTCAGGTCAACAAAGCCTCTGCAAAAATCAGGAGAGCAAGCCTCAGGAAGGACCACGGTAGACCTCCATATTCTTTAACATGCCATAGCTAGGAGCCTGCCAGAGCCACACATTACCAATGTGCATGGAATCCTGTTTTGTGTTACTCATGTGGCATGGTTTGAACACCCAAAGTGGGAGATTTGGAAAGAGAGATGAAGTGAAAGAGTGTACTGATACAGTACACTTTCTGACTGCTGCTAGGTGACCCTCTGAGCTGCAGCTCAGAGGAACGAAGCTTTCAAGTACCAAAATACACATCCGGCACTGCCCACTTTGCTTGAGAGCTCTGAACATCCTGTCACCAATGCTGGCCAGTCCCTATAACGAGCTCCTGCTGAAAACTAACCCTTACATCTATGACAGTAACATCTTCTACTGTCACAGGGCTTCAACTACACCTGCATGGCACACAAGGAGTTGTTACTCAGAATTCTGGGCAGCCTGGATCTGGATGTTCTGCATGGCCAACGCTGGGGAAGCAGCCCTGCAGTGACAGCAGAGAGAAAGCCCTAGCTTGGATCCCTCAAACCAAGGCTGGCTGCTACTAGCAAGGCAAAGAAATCTGCACTGCTTCACAAGTAGCTTAAGCAACTCGCTATCATCTTCTGGGTCAGCCATCTGCTACCGTTCAGTAGCACAAACATTTTGTTAAAGCAACAAAGCTTCCTGAAACACAGTGATCTCCTTCCATACAAAGGGACCCCAAATTACTCAAAAGCTCCTACAGACATTTCAAAGTTTCACTATTTGCCTTCTCAGTTTTCACAGGAACTGCTTGTAACTGTAACAAAAGGGTTTTGGTTTTCTTTAAATATATATTTATACAGGACAAGCAGCTTAAAATATATATTTGCAAGAGGCCCCTTTTGCTGAAAAAGCCAAACGGTTGCTTTCTCATTGTCAAAAATATTGCAAATCCTACGGCTAATTCTATGGAGGCTCTCACATTTGGATTCACAGGGTCTGTTTCTGCCACCCTTACTGCAGTTATTAGCAGCTTGTTCTGCAAAGCTCCAGCCTTGAGAAAAAACTTGCTTCTCCACAAGGAAAGCAACAGGCAGAATGGTGCGAACATGCTAAAAATAATCCCCCTTCTCATCAGGCACACCACTTTCTTTCAGAAACACCCATACTACCTCATCAGCTACTCTGATGCTTATCCCCCCTCCAGACTCTGAGGTCCATCAGTTATCTGAGCTCTCACTTCAGCTCTCTCCACCGGGCTGACATCCTTCCTCTCTCCCTGCTGGTGCTAGAAAAAAACCCCTTGTTTTCTCTTGTCTATTCTTCTCCCTCCCCACTGCTGCAAGATACACCAACGGATGCTTTGCTCCATTCCCAACAGGGAGTGCGGAAACCATCCTCTCCCAGACATGCTCCCCCACACCACCCTTCCTGCACAGCTACAACTGCCCTGTGCTAGCACAACGTAGGACAGCTGGCTTGTCACCACCACAAGGAAAGACTTAATCCAATACAAAGCCAATTCTCTTTTAACTTTACTAAAGTGGTGGTCTGAAATCTATTTTACCCCTCCAAGGTTTCACACTTACTCCCATTCCCACATCACATCATCACCTGCAGGTTTCCAGCCCGACCTGCCCAGCACAGTACCAAACATGACCAGAACCCCACAGATTCTCATACCACTCATCATTCCTCCCCCGGGGTAATTTAAACAGATGTTTTTGCAGAGGAAAGTGAGTGTGTTTGTGGAGGTGTCTGGCCTTCAGCAACCAGCACTTCCAAGGGCATGGCACGTCCTGCACTGGGACTGAACTGCTGGGAGGGCAGCTGAGGAGCACCTCCGGTCCGAGACATCTCGTAGCAACAAACAGATATCACCTTGCACTCAGAAGCTGAAACCCACTAGGCTCCAACCCTGACTGGAAGGGCTTTCACAAAGATGCACACGGTGCCTGCTGAGCTGCCGGTCCTCCAACACCGATTTAAGCATGCAGTCATGTTCTCAGAGGACCAGCTTGACTTCTGGTAGCCATTAAGAGTGAAGAATGGGAACTCAGCACCCTGGCACAGAAATCATCACATTGCAAACACAAAAAATACATTACTATACACACCTAACAAGAAAATTTGGCTTGCTAATATTGCTGTTTAAGGTTTAGACTTTCTAGATTTTCAACAGTGTTGCTGTACTGTCACAGAATACCTTATTTTTCTGTTTAATTTCATTTTCTGTTGCCTTTGTTTCTTTAGAAAGCGGACAATTTCTTCTGTGTCTGCAAGCACCAGACACTTCAAGGGACGGACGCCATTCAGGAACTTCTTAGTGAGTCATTGCAGGAAAAGATATTCAGGTCTTTACAGCCACGCACTCCAAGCACATCTCTTCCCTACTCTTTTGCACACATACAGCTTTGGACCTGACATTCAGGAGTAGGGCTCCAGCATCACCAAAGCTGCCCTAAGATCCTACAACATAGAAAGTATCTAGATTGATAGTAAATCATTTCACTCCCAAAACAAGGAACACAGAAGTTGATAAAAAGCAAGAATTAAAATCACTTTTTAAATGGTCCCAAGCAGACTCTGAAGTTTGCTGACTGGAATACATGGAAAGCTGGAATAGTCTACATTTTCAGGCTCTCCAAGCCTGTGCTCACAGTTTCTTTCACCAGAGAAACATAACCTGGCCACCAAGCTGAATTTATCCTCAAGCACCTCCCCGTGGTGCAGCTGGATTAACATCCCCAGACTGGAGAGGCAGACACTGAGCCACATCAGTTTGCAGGTTCGATCCAGCAAAATAATGTGCATATACTTCCCTCAGCTGTGTCCAGTGACTGCAGAAGTACCACCACACACAGCAGATAAGCATATGTGTAAGCTTATCACAGATCACAGCCCGATACACAATAGACAAGACGGAGTCTACGACATGGACAACATCGGAACCCGTGTCCCGAGTTGTGGAGCTGAACTTGAGCCCACACGCCCCTCTTCACTTCAGGGGACAGTCAGCTTACTGCTTTGCAGGGATGCTACATGTGACGACAGTACAAAACCAACAGTCTATTATTGAGGTTTGACAAATACTACTGAGCATCTCACAAAAGATTTCAGTCATTACGTCTTGTTTAGAAAGTTTAAAGTGGAAGAGAACAGCAGCTTAGGTTGGGCAGTTCTCCAGCACCACGGTGTGGAAAAAGCATTCAACTCATTTTTAAAACAGGGCCAATGGAGCCCAGGAAATGTGAGATGTCACTTTTGAAGTTTGTCTCGGACAAACAATGAAACAAGGTCTTGTGATCCCCAGCCCACCTCTTGGTAATAAGACCTCAGACACTTACCAAATAGGTATACTAAAAATACTGAAATCAAGCTGAAGTCTCCACCCAGCCGAGCCAGATGGAACCTTTCAATCACTGTTACTCACTCTTAAATTGTTTATAACACATTTACTTTGGGAGACCAGACACGTCAAACCGACGGCACAGTGAGGAGTGAAGCCAACATGAAGCTCAGCTGACAGACAGTCAGGCTGCGAACACCCAACCCAGAGCACCCACCCCTGCAAAGTGCTGCAAGCCTTCTGCCAAGCCCCCTGGACCCCCGCCAGCTTCATGCTGCTACAGCCTCTCCGTGCGCGAGCTGCGGGGCCACCTGCAAAGCATTCGACAGTAAAGACCACACAACTGTGTCACCAAACTCGGCACAGCTTCAAAAGGTGATGAAAGCGAAAGGCATTCGGACTATGCAAAAGTGCAGCTCCACTGTTCACGCAGGGACGGATTCTGACGCTGTTTGGTATTTCAGTGGGGCGGCCACATGAAGCAAGATACTATCCAGCAGGAATAACAGCACCTAAATCCAGCCCTCCATCTCTCTGGCCGCAGCCTGCATGCCGGGATGCTCTGGCCCAAGGACCTCAGCGGCACAAGCAGACCTAAAACGCCGGCTTCCCGAGGCCGAAAAGACGAGGCCCGGCTGCTCCTGCTGCAGGACAGCAGGGGCCAGAGGGCAAAGCCCCAGGGCTCACTGGTTCAGGTTTGGCTTGGGCTGGGCACGGGGTTCTGCAAGGGCTGCCCAGGCGGGCTGCAGGGCTGGGGCTGGGCACGGGACATCACAAGCCGCCTGCCATGGCACCGGGGTTTGCCAGTCGCGTCTGCTGCTTGATGCTGCAGGAGTTTTGAGGTCAACTCAGTGGTTGTTGCCTGTTACCGTCTCAGTCCCTTCTCACCACGCACACACTTCCAAGGATGCCATCCTGAGAGGAGGGATAAAGCACTTCATTACAGAGAACCACAAAAAATTACGCTGACTATTCAATTTCCCTTATTTTTGACTTCTTTTTAGAGACAAGGAAAAACAAACATTACAGCTCTAGCAGTTCTGCACTTTTTCATAAAGAAAAATTCCAGCCAAAATATTGCAGCCAACTATACAGTAAACATGACGACAAATCACCATTTGACGAGTTGCCTCTTATTTTACAGCAGATGTACATATTAAGAATGACCAGCTCCTCCAGTGGAAAAATAATCAGTTTAACGCCAGAAGAATACAACAGTCGGAAAGATTTGCTGGAACCTGGACCATTGCGAGATGCCCAAGAGGACTTGATGACTGAGTAATAGTGAAATAGCTGCGCTGCACAGTCCTTAAAGGCCAATTTGCTCTGTTTAATGAAGGGCTGATTTGATGATCAAATTACTCACTGAAGAGGGGCGATTTAAAACGCACACTTCTCCAGATCGCTTTCTGATACGTACATAGTTAAATCTAGATGTACCTTTTAGGTTTTCCTCCAGGGCGAGAAGCAGCTTGGACTGCCTTCCTCGCAACAGGGTCTCAGGATTTCATCTGATGTAACTAACAGTAGTCCCTTCGTTTAGGAAAAACTCTCTGTTTAGAGCACACAATTTTTATGTGACTTGGGCGTTTCTTCCACCTTCCTTTGTTTCTCCACTCCTTGGGGCTATTTGCTTTAAATATAGACTACCTCTGCCAAATGCAAGCCCCTACACCAAAATGGAGCCACACAGAGACCGATTTCAGAGGCACTGAAGCACGGTCAGCCTTCATCGCAGCACGGGGGTGCGCACAGCCCGGGAACGCACCCTGACTGGGCAGGGCTCCCGCGTCCCACAGCACGGATGTCATTTATGAAGAGCAGACAGGGGGCTGGGGGTTACAAGTTCGATGAGAGTGAGGTACGGTGACCGCTGCTCGGGAAATGTACGATATAACCTACAGATTTTACCCACTCTGAAAACGCTGTGAACTGTACAAAATAGGCTGAAGCTTGAACACACATCTGCAGAAACTAAGGGCCAGAGGAGGGGAGAAGACCTTACGTTACATCCCAGAGAGCAGCCCCAGGGAACTGGGGAGGAAGAACCAGCGTCTGCAGAGCTACGTGTGTCAGAAAGGCAGAAGCCGCGTGCCTTAGGAGGGCAGGACACAGGACGAGAGTCCTGGAGAGAGGTGGGTGCCAAGATCCCCTCCACGACGAAGGAGGCAGAGGAAGCCCAGCAGCACGCACAGCTCTTGGTGGGGACCAGAGGCATGTGAGCTATCAGCACAATCTCCCATCTCCCCAGGCAAGACAAGACCATGCAACGAAGGAGCCACCGCGTAAATGCTGATGTTGCTCTTGTTAACTCTGCTACCAGTATAGTAGTTAAGCACTCAACTGTGTGGTCCACTTTAGAAACAGCTCCTTTTCATTACAAGCTTGTCTGAAGTTTAAAGAGGAACTGGGGAAACCTGACACTTTTCAGGTGCTTGCACATCCCGAAAAGAAATGAATCCAACTAAGGAGGTGCTGCAGGCAAACACTGCTGGTGCCTGCAAGTAAGAATAAATGCAAGAGCTCGGATCAGAGCATCAGGAGTCCATCATCTAGCCAGGTACAGAGTCAGTGCAAAATCCCCTTGCTGGTCTAAATGCCTCTTTGGTAAGAGGCAGACAGTGGGGATGCAGACTAATCCACACCATCCCTCTAAATCCCTAGACATCCAGGGTGTGGAGCAAAGCTTAGCAACGTGTGTCCCGAGACTCAGAGAACAGACAGCAAAGCAAAAGATCTCAGCAGTTCTTGTTTTTTAAACCCTGTGCCTTTTAAGCCACTGTCTTGATCTTGGCAGTGCTTATTTTGGCATTGCAGTTTGTGAACATTCAACGCAGACTGTAGGTTTTGCAGCCAAGAGTGCAGCAGAGTAAGCGGCAGTATAGCAAACACATATAAGAAAACATAAATGGAATTTCAAAGGCTTTATACTGGGTCACGCATGGTGGAGCATCTTCCAGACGACCTCCCATTTCTTCAGGAGACCCATCACTCCTCTATTGCCCTGAAAATGTAAGCCATACCACCCCTCAGAGGCTATGGTGTCGGTGCAAATGTAGCCAGAACACAAGTTCTCAGCCCGCATGCAAGCAAACTACTTGGGCTCCTCATGAGCCAGAGGGAAAGGATCTACCCAGCTTCAAGATCTGCTGCTCCCCTCTGGATCTCACTGCCTCACAACTCAGCGGTTCATCCCTCCCTCCCGCGTTGGACAGGGGCACGGGCTGCAGGTGTGAAGCGACCTCACATCTTGGGGAATAACAAAAACACTCCTCCTTCCAAGCACACAAAGTTTCAACTGCACTCAAAGGAATGAACGCGACCCTGTAGTGCAACACCAGTGAAACCGCTGCTGCTTCACGGGGCTGTAAAACAGAAAGACAAGCGGTGATGTGGGGGAGCGCAAAGCACAACAGGGAGCACGGGCACCCGCCCGAGGGCCCAGCGCAGGGTCTGCAGGGCTGGGACTGCCTTCTCCAGGCCGCACGAGAGGGCGGCATGCCTGCGGCTTCGGGGAGGAACCAGTGGCACGGAGCTTCCCGAGAGCAAGGCACATCCATGCCCACGCCATTCCCTCCGCTGAAGGGACCACTTCACCTGCTGAGCACATCGGCGGTCTGCGGGAGGCACGGCTAAACACCCCCACTCCCTCTTGCCCCTCGGCAGAAATCACATACAGCACCAGGCTATAGCTGTTCCCGTGACACGCAACACGCGTGCACCCAGTTACAAATGGTTTGCGTGGGCAGGTGAGGGTGGAATTCAGGAAAACTAATTTATGAAGACAGGTAACTCAAGTTAAACAACATCAGTAGATCTTGATGTTTCAAAACTAGGGGGAAAAAAAAGGTGCTAATTTTGCTGTTTTTTGAACACTTGGGATCACACTGAGGCTACCAAACACAGGCTCACTGAGGTCTTTGGCCAGGAAAAGGTTCCAGTCTCAGTTATACCTGAGCTCCAGCAGTGTAAATTCAAGACACCCAATGCCTGCCAGCACATTCCAGTGCCACCTTAGCCATACTCCTGAGCACTTCCCCAGTGATGGAGTGAGCTGCGAGACACAGCGACATAGCTGGAGAAACCATGGGTCCTAGGAGAGCACCAGAAATGGAGCCTGGTGAAAATACTGCTTTGCTTCACTGATCTGAAGATAATCGACCACCTGCAGATGGCTACAGACAACTTGCAGCAGACATGAAGTCCAACCTCAGTTATCTTCAGGCTCAGAAGCCACATTTACCATTTCAGTGTCCTGCCTGAGAAACGTCACTGTCACTTGAGCACTGACTGTGTCTGAGGAGGGAGCTGTATTTTTGGGGCATATGAACACTCGCTCAATGCACTGGGTCATATAGACAAGATCCCATGCCCTCTGCAGGCAGAGAGAAAGCATGCCACGTCTTTATTTCGCTCCATCATCTACTCAGCCCCCCTCTGTTTTCTCTCTGTATAGCCCAGCTTCTGAAAGCATCTTCTTAACCACGTATCCAGCCAGCCTCGGTCCATGCACTGTCTGAAGAGCTGGAATTGCAGACTTGGACAGCACAAGGACTTTCATACCTCTGACACACCCAGAGGCTGGTACAGAGCTATACAGTTAAGACCATTACAGCTTTGTCCTAAATAGCTGAGAAGATACATTTCCTAGAGCTAAATGAAGTGGAAAGTTCCCTTGAAGATCCTTCTGCTTTCTCTGTTCATGTCACACAGTTTAGACAAGGAGGGAAAATTGAGAGTGAGTGCTGTTGTCAGCAAGGCTCTTGTTCTGAGCTCAGCCTCTTCTTCACGTTCCCCCCAAATTTCTCCCAGTAGCCACAGGTGGTGCTTGAATATTGTTTGTATCAGAGCAGCCAAGGAGGGTTTCTCCAGGAGGGCTGCTTTCCGCTGTCACTATGTGCTTCTTTCAGGTATTCTTCCACACGACTGATCTAGCAGCAAGTGACAAAAACCTCTCTTGACAAGACACAAATGGGATCTGCCCCCAAACTGGCTCCAGCACAACACCCTTTTCTTACATTCTCTTGGCCCAGCAGACTACACATAGGAATCCCGGGCACAGGACCCATGCTGACTTTCCATTTTGATAAACAGAAGCAAAGTCAATGACAGCACCAGCCCGATGCCAGACCCTCACTGGGGAAAAAAATCTTTTCATTCTTCCCAAGGACAAAAAATGAAGGGCTCTTTCACTTCCTTTGTCAGAGCCACTCTGCTGAGCCAAAGCAGCACCCACCCCACCCCTCATCTCCCAGACACAGCCCGCAGTCAACGGCTCCAAAGCACAAAGCGCGTCTGGGACAGGTCACCTAGACAGAGCATGCTGGAAAGGCGAGGAAAGGAGAACGGGAGGGACCATTTCAAACACAGCTACAGGATGTGGAAGCAGGGACAAGGGCAGCAAAGGCGCTCAGCAATAGCTTTTAACCCTTGAGAAAGTACTCCAGCACCCACTAGTCCTCCTGCCTGAGACTGCACTTCTTCAGGCTGCAGTCTGGGTTTAGCGGCTTACAAACCACTCTCCAGACCGGAGGAGGAAAGCGGTGCCCACTCAGCGTGGCCAGCACACCGCCGGGGCCGAGGAGCACGCACACAGCCCACAGCCGAGCCCCGCGCAGCCCCTCCAGGGGCTCACAGCGCAGTGCTCCCTCTCGAGCAGGTTTTTTGTCCCCCGAGGGCCGTAGCGGGGAAGCGCACAGTGCTCTGCCAAGACATTTGGGTTTGTTCAGAAACTGGCTTGGGTTTACAGCACACTGGTGTGGGAGTGCAAATGAAGGACTGTGCTGAAAATTTTGGATGTAACTGCCACAAAGTTTCAGGCTCCTTTAGATTCCCTTCAGACAGCAGAAGCCTGTCTGTGCTCACAGCTAACGCTTGTCCGTGGAGGCTACGGCATTTCCCACGGATGTCAGCCCTGCTCTCAGCATAGAAATTCCACTGCTCCCTTCCCTCCGTCTCCACTCGCTGGCCAGCGGGCAGCCGCAGGGACCACAGAGCCGGTTCCCCCTCCATTCCCCACCACCCCAGAGCACCGCCACTGCAAACCCACTGGCAGCAGAGTGATCCCGGCTTACCCTGGCCAGGCACAGCACCTCCCAGCAAGAGAGACAGCCCTGGGTACACGGGCACCTGCCAGCAAAGCCGCCCAGCCGCCGGCAAACGCACTCCGCTGCCGCTCTGCCAGCCAGGCACCTGCAGCACCCCTCGAGGAGGGGCTGCTTAGGGCCTTCCAGCCGGGCCTGATGGGACAGAGGGACCCGCACCCGGTGCCGGCGGGGGTCAGGCACACGCGGGCTAACGGCCAGAAGGAAGAAGCCCCTCCGCCACCCTCGGTCCGCGTCCCCGGGGGCCGCAGCCCCGCCGAGCTGCGGAGGGTCCCGGGGTCCGAGAGCCGCGGGGGTCCCCCAGACCGTCGGTGCCGGGCTCTGCAGACCCCCTCCCCAGCCTAGGGGAGGGCAGCTCTGCCGCGGCCGGTCCGCCTGCCCCGGCTCCGCCACGCCGACGGGGCAGCGGCAGGTGCCTCCGCCGAGGAGTCCTCCCCGCGATGCCCGACCCCGGGCCGGGCGGCGGCAGGCAGCGCCCGTCACCCCGCCACAGCCCCCCACCTCCCCGCCGCGCACCCCGCGGAGCGGCTGCCTACCTGGCGCGGCGGCGGGCAGCAGGGCGGCCAGGAGCAGCAGGGCGGCCCAGGGCCGCGGCGGGGCGCGGGGGGCGGCGGGCCCCGCCATGGGGCCGGGGGGGGGCGCGGGCGGCGGGAGCGGCGGGGCGCGGAGCTGCCGCCCGCCCGGCGTCCGTCTCCGCGGGGCTGCCCCGCTGCCTCCTGCGCGCCCCGCCGTCTCCTCCTCCCGGGCTGCCGGGAGACTGCAGCGGGGCGGCCCTGCGGAGGCGGGCGCCGGCCCTCCGCCCCCCGCCGCCTCGGACCCGGGCCTGGCCGCGCCCTGGCCCGCCCCTGCGCTCACCTGGCCCCGTCGGAGAGCTTCTCCCCGGGTTCGCCGGGGCGCAGCAGCGGGCCGCCGGCCATGGAGCTGTGACGGCCGGTTGTCCTGCTGGGGGTGGGGGGGCGCAGGCCGGGGGTACCCCCCCCCCCCCCGCGCAGCTGGAGGGTGACTGACCGTACAGCACTTCTGCACGGTGTCTTCGCTCACCGTCCTCTGTTCTTTCTGTACTGCTGCCTCTCACCTGGCCAGGGGTTTTGCTCCAGTCCTGTCTTCTCAGCCGGACTTCTCTGGGTCTTCTCTCTGGAGAGAGAGACTTCTCTCCCCGTCTATGTTTTGCTGTGTTGCTGAAGGAGGTCCGTATTTTCACAACAACCGATAACAGGTCCTCTGCTGCGGAAACAAAGCCAAAAATTAAAGGGGAAAAAAAAGGGGGGGGACACGATACACATTACAGTTCTTGCCTGCTGTGGAGGGGCAGGTAACACATGACGGTTTCTGCAGGCACTGGGAAAAATAAACATCACATTTTCTGGGAAAAAAATTCTGCAAGAGACTAAACAAGCGAAAGTGCAATTCAAAGAAAGGCAAACCATGCAGGCAGGCTTCGCACAGGAGACTGGCAGGTGCCTCTGCCCAGACACCCATGATGGCACACTGCTGCACAGCCCCGTCGCTGAGCAGGGTGCGGGGGGCCAGCACAGACCCTGCTCCGAAATCTCAGGCTACACCTCTGCTGCTGGACGTACCTGCTCCAGTGACCTGCGTTGTCGTCAGTTTGTTGTGTTCGAAATGAGGGGAAGACAGGGTTTAACTGGTCATCTGAATGGGACTTCCGCAGCAAAATGCTGTGGGCTGCATACCCTGGTGGTGCTACGGTGGGGACGGTGTTGGAGAGCTCTTTGGGGCAACCTGGTGCCTGCTCTTCCACACTGGGTATGGGGCGGCCCCCTGCAGAACTGCACCTGGGTTTTGTTGCAGAGCAAAGTCATCACTGCGCCCCGGTTGGGAGCCAGGGAGCAGGCCGAGATTTAAGCAGCCATGTGCAAGGTGGGGACCGTAGCCCAGAACTGAAGTGGGAAACCAAATTACACGACAGCATTGGAGCCAGTCTCAGCCCTTGGCTGTGGGGGTCTCCAGAAAACGTTCTTTCACCACTGCTGGAATATTTCCTCCCAGAATGTGACTGCTACAAGCTGGGAGAGGCTTTTAAAAACAAAGCATCATATTATAAAGAAGGAGTCATAGGATAACAGGGTTTCGGACAGCTGAAGGTAAGCTACATCTGTAACACCACACATTCAATATATTGCTGCCTGTTGCAGCCTGTTGGCTCCGCGCTGAAACAAGCAGCCATTGGTAACTTTCTCCTCCCCTCACTTTCCACTGTTCCCTCATTGCTCTGAATGCTGCCCCTGTTGCTGGAGTATCACTGCTTCGTTGTCCCCCTTTGGCTTTGGTTCTCCCCTTCCTGAGGGGCCTCCTCAAGGACAGGGCCTGCAGTGCAACAGCAGCAGTCGTGCAGCGGGGCGTTGAGCTTAGCTAGCCTTGCACATTGAATGCCACCTGTGCCCTGAGTGCACATTTCAAAGGCCTTTTCTGGGCTATGAATCAATGGCTGACTTGAACACTGACTAGTTAACTACACATGCAATTCTCACACGGGGCAGCAGCTGTTCCTGAGATATGGTAAATTCCACTAGCAAGACACAGCAGCTAGCGGAAAAAAACCCCACCCAAACCAAGAGATTTGTACTTGAGTCAAAAGTTTTAGCAAATAAGCCTGGGTAAAGATCTATTAGAGTCTGGGATCTCAGCATCACAGAAATCCAAATCCTGCCTGAAATATGTAGCAAGAGCCTTTCTGTGTCAGCAAGGCACTGTGGGACATGGTGCCATTTGGGAATTGCAGTGAATGGAGACACCAGACAATGTGGCTGTGCCAGTGCTCCCTGAGGTGGACATCTGAGCTTGTCTTCAGGAGCAAACGGTACCAAGCAAGGTAGGAGGCGCAGTCTCAGCACACCCCTCCATCACCCACATGGCCCCCCACACCCCAGCTCACCACGGGTGGCAGAGGCAACCCAGGGCAGCCTCCATGGGGGCTGACACAGCTCAGCAGGCTCAAGCCCACTCGCTGCTTTTTCAGTAACAGCTCTGAAAATGGAAGACTTTGCTGCCCTTTCCAGCTGGAGGGAAAAGGGTGAATCTCTGCAGAGTTCACAAATGTGGAAGGGTTTGTGTTTCCCTCAGTTCACAGCTCAGCCAGTGCAAGCACGTGCAGAGGAGACAGAGGACTGAATACGCAGGAGTGCAGCTGTCCACCTGGATGAAACTACCCGGCCTGCTCACCTGCAAATGCTGTGCAGCCTTGGAGGTTTTTCATTTAAAAGGCAGAATTCTGTCAAGAATGTGAATAACTCAGGAATCGACCAAGAGGCCAGGTTTCAATGAATATGGACTTGCTCCTATAGTAATGTGGAATTTGTTTGGTTTTTGCAGGAAAGGCATTTTCTGTAATTAGCCCAGTTGGCATTAGTGTAACATCTAAGATTAAGTTGTAGCCTAAACCAAGACAAAGGATATTTGGGATAGCTGATACTTTCTCTCGTTTATGCAAATAGTTCTCTTTCAAGCCACGTGAGGCCAGACAGATAATCGCTGTGTGCTGGAGAATCCCTGAGCAGAGAAGATGCAGCACACCAGCAGCTTGCTTTCTGGGTTTCTGAAAAACTCATTGGAGCAGGTCCTCAGCTGGCCTCATCTGCTTTCACCATCTGTTGAGCTCTGCTAATTATACCAGCTAATGCAAAAAGCTTTTTGCATTTGGCAAACTAATTTGCATTTGGCAAACTAATTCACTCTTGACTTCTAGAATGTTTGTCATTAATGCAAAGGAAAGATAGCTGCAGCTTCTGGGGTAGAAATGGTAATCCCACTTGTTTGTAGAGACAGGTTTATAAATAGAAGAGACAGAGGCATGTAAAAGAATAATTTTAGTAAGCCAGGTTGCCCAGATATTTACGGGCAACCTCAAGCATTCTGCACAGAAAGTCTCTCACCTCTGCAATCCAGTGATGGCTGCAGCTCCCTTGGACATAAGCAAGCAGGCTTCAGCCCCAGCATCAGCACAGGTATGGACGTGGCAGCATGGGCTATGATACAGACACAGTTCAGCACCCAGAAGCTGAAGCCACATCTGCTGTGATGACCGCCCAAGCAAGCTAGTTTCCACACAAGCCACAATTGCAGCTCTGGATCCAAGGGAAAACATAGCAGCCTTGCACTAAATTCCAGTGACATTTGCTTCATTTATGCACAAGAAAGTAGGAATGCTGCATTAAACACTGCTAAGGGAGTTTCTGACCACTTACTCTAATGGCAATGATCGCTCAGACAACTTAGTTTAAATGTTTTGAGACCCTTGGCCTGTAAACATTTTGCATCTGTTTAACATCAGACCTGTGCAAAGTGCAAGGATTATTTATATGCATAAGCCTAAGCATCTGCTTTACTTCAAGATGAACAGAAACAGTTTTAAGCATGTTAATCGTGTAATGCTTTTGAGTTGAAGTGTACAAATCTGTTCAAGGACACTAACAGAGAGAAAAGAAGCTGAAAGAGCCAGGAAATGCCTTCCAGCAACATAAAACTCCTACGAGTACCTGGTAACCACCCACCTTCCTTGAAGGTTGTCCTGTTTCAGTGTGAGCATATGCACAGGTTGGTAGAAGCACAGATAACTGCATCACAATGTAAATGCTTGTTTTTGAAAAAGACGACAAGGTAGAACATATACTAGTTATGGGCAAATCACTAGCAGTCAATAATTTATTTGCTGAATTTTTCCTCTTTTTCTGGTGATGACTTGTCTGCAAACAGTTTCTTTACCGTATTTGTTAATTACTTCTGTTTATGTGCTTTGATAATCCTCCCACTGAAACCAAAGGAAAGGTTTCCATTGTTTTAATAACAAAATGGTTCAGGCCCCTGTTCATGAAGCTATTTGGGATATTTAGCCAATTCAGCTTCTACATACAGGTTCAAAAGAAAACTGTCAGAAGAAATTGAAGAGTTGTTTAAGTTACCAGATGAATGTTAATGCAGTCTGAATTCTTGTGCGGCCATCTGGTAGACTCATTTAAACAAAAACTAAAGAAGAGATCATGTCATTAACGAATGCCTGCACATAAACAAGGAGCAACTAAGGTTTTTCAGGCAGTTGTAGAGCCGGTGTGCCTTGCTTCTTGAGTCATTTACGTCTGAAACTGTATCTTATCCATGCCATCCTCCTCACAGAAATGCCGATATTTTGACTTTGATCAGACTCAATGATCTTAAGGGTCTTTTCCAAAATAAATGGTTCCATGATTCTATGACTTTCAGGGGTAAAATACCCAGCACTACTTCTGTCGGGCTCCATTTTAGGAGGTCCTCCTTCCCACAAAGCCAAGTCAAGGCAGTTTAGTTTCCAGCCCTGTGGCACCAAATGCAATGACACAAGCTGTAACTTCCTTCCCCGAGCAGACACTGTTCTGCCTGCATGTGCTGTGCAAACGTATCTTGGTCCAGAGAGCAAACCCCATGGAAATGGCTGTTGAGGCAGCTAGTCAGGCCACCCAGCCAGGAAGGCTTTGGCGAAGGCTCCCTGGAGCCTTCTCTTCTCTGGGCTGAACAAGCCCAACACTCTCAGCCTTTCCTCATCAGAGAGGTGCTCTAGCCCTCAGATCATCTTTGTGGCCCTCCTCTGGACCTTCTCCAGCAGGTCCATGTCCTTCTTGTGCTGGGAGCTCCAGAGCTGGGTGCAGTACTCCAGGTGAGGTCTCACTAGAGCGGAACAGAGAGGCAAAATCACCTCCCTCAACCTGCTGGCCACACTTTTTTTGATGCAGCCCAGGATATGGTTGGCCTGCTGGGCTGCGTGCACACATTGCTGGCTCATGTCTAGCTTTTCATCCACCAGTACCCCCAAGTCCTTCTCGGCAGGGCTACTCTCAATCCGTTCACCCCCAGCATGTATTGATAGTGGGGGCTACCCTGAACCATATGCAGGACACTGCACTTGGCCTTGTTGAACCTCATGAGGTTCACATAGGTCCACTTCTCAAGGTTGTCCAGGTCCCTCTGTCATGTCAACTCCACCACTCATCTTGCTGTTATCTGCATGCTTGCCAAGGGTGCACTTAATCTGCCTCCTGATCCTGATTCTCCATCTTCTCTTTCCAGTACTCTGCCTATATAGACACTAATAATCTGACATGATGTTGTGGTTTAGCCTCAGCTGGCAGTAAAGAACCACACAGATCCTCTCTCACTCCTTCCCCCTCCCTGGTGGGATGGGGAGGAGAATCAGAAGAAAAGGCAAAACTCATGGGTTGTGATAAAAACAGTTTAACAGAATGGCAAGTGGAAAAGAAAACAACAACGATAATGCTGATAAAAAGAATATATAGCATGCAGTGTTCTCACCACCCAATGCTCAGCTTGCTCCTGAGTAGCAAAATCCCCTTGCTTCAGTCAGCTCCCCACTTAAATACTGAGCATGCCATCACATGCCACAGAATATCCCATTTGATTGGCTGGTTTGGGTGAGCCCAACAAGCTTCTTGTGAAAATTAACCTTGTCCCAGCTGAACCCAGGACGCATGATGAGAGTGGGTGGCAGTAAGAGATTGCTGCTCCTCTCCATTAAACACTTAATGGATATGGAGACAACGCTGTGCTACTCTGCAATGTGATTTCATCAGAACAATGAGTGTAAGAATACAACGGCATGATTCCCCATTCCTCATCTCTTGGTGAGACTGAGTTGGTGTAATTCATCCATGCAGAGTCGTAGCCTTTGCTGCTTCACCAGACACATTTCAATGCTGCAACTAGTCAGCAATAAAACTGCAGAATACAAGTACTGCTTGTGAAAATCTTTGCAAAATTTACATGTAAAGCCTCAAGAACATGTTCCCTGTGCTGTGGCATGGTGTCACAAAACCAGAGCCCAGCTCTGGGACTGACAACTCTGAAAAGCCAGGTGGGTAAATGAAGCAAGTCCTGAAGCTTGCCATACCTGGGTGCTGTTGACTGCCTGAAGCAACATAGTCCCCAGAGGTACAGGACCTCTGCCAGTGTGATGCCTGGACATCATTGTTCACACCATGGGAACTGCCAGAAGACATAAACTTTGGTGATGGGCACGATGAGAGAAGCAACCTTGGCTGACCAGGTTGAAGTCCATTTCAAAGGCTAAAGCTCACGATCAGCACAATATTCAAAGAAGTATTGAGTTCTGAAAGCTGCATCTTGGCAAGCAGCAGTCTAACAAAAGGTGTGTCAGCTTGGCCACTCTTACCATGGGTTCTTCCAAATTAAATATGTCTGTGGCTGCTGCTAGAACAGGAAAAAATTCCTCACCCCTTTCCACTGAGCCCCCCGCAATGGAAGATCACTGAATTGGAAAGGCACATAGAGTTTCAAGGCTGCAGTTCCTGCATGGCTCTTGTGTGTCCACATTGCAGCTGGTGATAACGCTGAGACACAGCACTGGAAAAAGCCTCAAGCAGAGACAGAGGTTGGGACTCTGCACAAAACCTTGACCTGTGCCACTTTGCCAAAATAAACGGATTTTCATCACAGCTCCAAGTGGTAGAGGGCATCTGAGTTGCATGGATGGGCCCTGCAGCGCAGCCTGGCTACATGATGAGGAGTTTCGGACTTCTAGACCCCCATTTTCACCCTCCAGCCCTTAACTCCTATGGCAGGAGCTACAGCACTCTGCCAGAATTCAGGAGCATTGAGGACAAGGATGGGCTGCCCTTACTTGCTGCTCCTTGTTGCCTGGTGACACCATGGCCAGCAGCTCAGAGCAGCAATTGCAGGGAAGCTCCCATGCTGCCAGCCCAGAGATGGTGACCGGGATGGGGACGGGAACAGGGACAGAGACAGGGACAGGGAGCTCTGGTCATGCAACCAAAGGGCTCTCGTCAGGCTCGGCACTCACAGGGATTGTGAGAGGATCAGGCGTGCTTTGTGAAGATAAAAGCCGCAGAGGATTCATCTCCCTACTCTAATAAATGTTTGCTGGACTCCACTGATTTAAGAGATTTGTCCAAGCTCCTTAATGGTTCCCCTGCTCCCCTACCAGGGAGCAAGAGACAGCCTGCTCCCAACAGGCACCTCCAAGGAACTCACGCTCCTGGAAACTTGGGAGTGAGGAGGAAACTCTGTTTTTTACAGCAGTAGAGCATATTCCTTCTCTGAGATCCTTCTGCTAAAAAAGCAGGCTATTGTTACGTCTCTCTTTGGCAAGAAAAAAACTAAGATTGATCAATGGCTTGGGGTTACTTTTTCCTTAATCAGTGTGACTGCTTTGCTCTCACAGTGTTTTTTAGGGATATTGTTTACTCCAGCTCCAGTCCTGCTCTGAACACTTGGAATTCAAATAAACTGCATTGCGTTGCATTTTCTGGAAGGCACTCAGTACAATGAATTTCAAACTAGTGTTTGATTTTGTCAGCTACAATGAAGAAAGGCATCTCTCCAGTCAAGACTAACTTTTCCAGTTGCTACCCAGCATGATCCCATGAATTTGCTGCCAGTCACATTGCTGAGGTCACATTATGCCTCAGTAACAGTGCCCTGAAAACATAGTAAAGTGCAGATGGCGATCTGCAGAGTTAGGAGACTTTGAACTTGTGGTATTTAATACCTGGAATTAACTGTGGGTGTATTTACCGACATTTGGAAGAAAGATAAAAGATTTTCAACCTTTAGGGTGATTCACAAAGACTTAAAGTATTTGGAGTTATTTGTGGTTGCAGATCTTAAACAGATAATTGAAAAAGTGTTGACCAGACATGACTTTTCGTTAATTAGATAGACAAGAAGAACAACTGAACTTTTCTGAGGTCAAGAGATCTTCCCAAAAATAAAATTCCCTCCCCCTGCAAGAAAATGATGTTATATATATTTTCAAGTCAAGGTTTCCCAAAGAGCTTTACAACATGCTATATGATGAACATGAAGACAAAGTATCACTCCGAACTATTAAGCACTCTGACCCACACACAGCGTGGGTTATTAATGCCAGCTTTAAAGGGGGATCCTGGCCAAGGCCTCCTCCCTCCCACTCATTTTGCATACAGGAATTAGCCGGAGCTCCCCTGGTTCCTCACATGTTTCAAGCAAGTCTCCTGCAGCACTGAGATGTTTGCACTTACCCGTCTTCTTCAGAAATAGCCCTCCTGCTAAGCAGCCCAATTGCCTAAATCTTCATGTCAGCCTGGAGGCTGGAAACAATACTGCTGTTGCACAAGCCAGCCCCCAAAACACTGAAGGGCTGTGCCTGGTTTCTTCATGAATGGTCTTCCTGTCACCAGGGCAATGAGGAAGGCCAGATCCCACCCCAAGCCCTGGCTTACACCCTACAAGAGCCGGGTATTTCTGCCACAGTGTTTGCTGATATTTGGTTCTTACGAGTCGTCACCCGAAGAAGGTTTCCCTGAATGTGCAGTTACCATCTCCATCGGCCGCGTAGGCTCAGACGGATGGTCCCAAAGCAGCACGGCGTTGCCCAGCTGATTTCACGGGGGGCAGCTCGGAGGGCAGCGTGCCCCCCAGACACAGCTGGGGCTGCCAGATGGGGCTGGAAGATGCTGTCAACATGCTCCAGCTCTGCCCGTGACCTGGGAACAAGGGTGATGCTTCGCCGAACACGAGATCACCGCGCTGTGAGGGGCACAGCTCTGCTGCTGCTGCCTCAGGAGAAAGATTTTTCCCACGTGTGATGGCTCTGCATACTTGAAGCACCAATATGGAAACACAGCATGGGGCCACCCTTGCAAAACTCTTCTGCGATATTTGTGTCATTCAGGGTGTTTTATACTTCAGCTTTGCATTGATGAAGTTCTTTCTGTGCTTCAGGGACAAGGTACTTTTATTTGAGACATCTGGCCTGGGACTGTGGGTTATGGACTGTCGGGATCCAAGCGCCACAAAGGGAGTGGAGCTCAGCCTGGCAGAGGAAGAGCTAGTGATGGTCTGAGCACGCTGCGGCTGCAGGAGGCATCTCTGAGTCTTAGGGATCTGCATTTCCCTCTCTTTCTGCTAGGAATTGCAAGCAGCCTGGAGTCCAAGCAGCATTTTCAAAAGGTCTTCTCCAACTTCATCCACCTCCCTGTCCTCTCCAGCACTGTTGCTTTGTCCTCTCTAAGTTTTCCTTTGCCTAGTCGTATTTCCTGCCTTTTTATCTTTCATCCCTCATCCTCAGGTAGCATCTCACCATTTCTTCATCCTTATGGTCCTCTTACTCTTTCCTTTTCTCTCCAACACCTTTCTTAGCAGCTAGGTCAAGTCCTTTATTCCAGGGAGGGGAAGTGGAGCCAAGCTGCTGGGCTTTTCTTCTCATTATTACTAATTCCAGCACCTCCCTGCTCTTACTCACCCTCTTTGCATCATCACCACTTCATCCAACTCTTCTTCCTGCCCCATCCTGACATTGCTGTCCCATGATAACTCTTGGATGACCTCCCTGGGACTTTAACTTCCCCTTACATCATTACCTCCCAACCACACCCACACCAACTCTCACTTCGACACTGATGCCCATTTGATTTCCCGGCATCTTTCCTCTTTTCCCTTGATTTGCCCTTCAGCTGTGGTCTATGCTTCATACTCGGTGAAACGTATCTCACCTTTGCCGTGGACCACTCCCTGGTTGGTCTGTTGGACTGTGATGATGGTATCTGCTTTAGCACTGCTCTCTGTGTCTGACAGGTCAGTACTGGCTTCCTCTAAGTCCCCTCGGTCCTTTTCCTGGATATCATCTTTCACTCGCTCCCTCCTCTGGATATGACTGTTTCTATGTCTCAGTTTTCTTCATCTTCCACAGCCTCTCTAAAATCTGTCATTTCTTCTTGCATCATCTCATAGCCCTTCCCTTTCCAGTTTGTCTGCTCTTGCACCCACTCACTTCAGAGCATTACTCAAAATCATTTTCTTAACTCTCTATTCTTGTCTTCTTACTTCCTGTTTCCACCTTATCAAAGGCTTCTCTTTTCACCTTTCAGACCTTCCCTAGGTGATCATCCTCAGCCTCTGTCACCCTTCAGCCTTTGACATTGCCTTGCTGTCTCCTGTATAGACCTTCTGCATGCGACAAATTGCTGTGAAGGGCTGGTGTCCTTAACAAGCCTCATCTCTTCAACAAGGCACTCAGCTCTCTTGTTTCTGACCCTGTCTAATCAAAGTGACTCTCCTTCCTTCCTTCCTTCCTTCCTCCCTTCCTCCCTCCCTCTAGCCCCAGCTTGGAAAATGAGGTTGGGTCATGGCCTGTCCACACTGGGACGCTTAGAAAAATTCACTGGAATTCACTAAAATTGTGAAGTGAAGCTAGCTTAGCAGCATCAGCTGAGTCATCTTCACTTACAATGAGATCACCCATGCAGACAGGTGGAGATGAGAGTTAGCTAATTGCTTTTGCTCTTATACTTCCAGGTAATCCAGACTACCTCTGCAGACACCCACCTTTGAAAAACCCTCACCACATCATGGTCATTTCTCAGCAGTCTTCAGTGCTTGGGTGTTGTATGTCTTTCTTTTTTTGCCTGTAGGCACTTCGTGGCAGGGTTCGTCTCTTTTCTCCTGCTGTACATCAGCCAGAAGAACAAGACCTCAGTCTCCGTGGGGCTCTGGCAGCACCAGAATTAACAAGGTCTATAGCTGCAGTGCCTCAGTCAGGACTGCGCTAGGTGGCAGTGCCCCATTCAAACAATACGACAAGGGGAACTGGCATCAATTTTCTGGCAGAAGAAGCTGCCTGAAGGGAGACCACTGCTGCAAGTAGGATGCAGAACTCAGTATTTCCTCATACTTGGGATACTTGGCACAGAGGTTATGAAAATAAAGGACAGTCAACTCTTTTCTAGGGAAGTGGATACAAAGATCATTTTGATGCAAATTCTTTTCAGAAACCAATATTCCCCATGAGAATGTTGGCATTTAAATGCATTTTAAGAGCTAAGAAAAATGCTTAATTTGTTCTCTGCTGCCAGACTGGAACACTGTGTTTCAGATTTGTCTCAAGAACTTCCTGAGCAAGTGGGTTTGCTGTGTTAACCTCACTCTTCGTTGTGGTTAACTTCTGCTAAGTGCCAACATTGCTGTGAGGCTATTGATTGCTTTTCAGGATGTTAAAGAGAGGAATGTTTTGAATAAGCAGTGGGACTTATCTTCAGTGTTAATAGACCACATGTGAATTGAAATGGAGATAAGATTATTGTTTTGAAATACAATATGCAGAAAATTATTTATCGTTTCCTTTTCAAGAGAGGACACTGAACATTCTGACTCAACCTGTCAAATTTTTGGGCACTCCTCTTGGGTTTTGCTATCTTGAGCAAATGGTTTCCTACCATTCATCTGAATGGTGTAAAACTGAAAGAACTGTATCTTCACTAATCAATGTTGCCAACACCTAGATGGCTAACCAAAGGAATCTGTTGTATTCAACACTGAAGTAATTTCCAGTGGGCCCACTACAGCTAAACATTTTTCAAGGTGTCTCTAAATTGAGGTGGTGGGAATTTAGCCTTAGGACAAACAGGGGCTAGGAAAACTGCCTGCTAGAACTCATTAAAGTCTCTAAAAGGGCAATCAAACATGAAGGCATTGTCTCTAGTTCAGGGAATTCCTCAGCTGGAAATCACCTCTGGTCAGAGGAGTACTGTAGGGAACAGTCACTATATATTCGCTCTATTCTTATCCTCTTCCCTAGGCATCAGCCTTTGGTCGTTGCCAAAGACAGGACACTGATCTTGGTGAAATTTTGGTGTGACCCCAGAAAAAACATTTCTGTGGCTGTGATGTGAGTTGTCACTACAGAGAACAGTCACTCTGGTCACACAATTTCAGTAGAAAGTTCACACATGGGGAAGGTATCAGCACCTCATCCCACCCACATCTTCCAGGAAAAGGATCTAAATGAACTTGCGTCAAAGAAATCTGAACCCAAACTGCATCTTTCTGGCTTGTAAAAGAGGACCACAAAGAAGTGCTGTTCTGAGTCAAACACTCTCTGCATCGTGCAGAAAAGACAGCCATCTTTCCTCCCAAACTACAGCTGAGAAAAGCTGAGGCAGATGCTACGTTTTTAGTCAAGTACTGTTCAGTGTGAGGTCTTAGTCCTGAGCACATCCATAAAGCAGCTAGCCAAAGCTAGCCAGCTTCCAGTTATCTACCTAGACATGACCTAACACGACCCAGAGTGGATTTAAACAACATTGTGTATCTAAGCAGAAGGCACTGAGGAAGCTCCTTTTCATGCAGCCCACTGCTGTGCGGCATCCTAATAACACGGGTCACTGCAGACACTCTCATCCACCTCTGTTGCTCTGTCACAGCCTGACAGACAACTGATTCAGTCTCAATATCTGAGACACTTGTCCCTGAGACACTGTGGGGTTTAGGTCCACGCTATGCAAAACGCTTCCTGCTATTGCAGTGTAATGACTGCAGTTGACGAGTGAACACCTCGGGCGAGGAGCACTCTCCACTGCAAGGCGGCAGTGGTTTGGGTGCCAGGGAGAGCCTTCTTGAGAGCTCACATGAGCCCAAGATCACCACGCGGCAGACAGAGCACAGCATCGCGACCCACCACGCATGAATCGAGCTGGCCCACTGATCGCAGAGGCTGCCTCGGTCCTGCTGCAACTGGGGCAGAAACATGGACATTCCTTTCTCTCCCATTCATTAGTTTCCCAGTAGTCCCAAAGAAAGTAGAATCTCCAGGGATCAACAGTTCTTGCTTTTGGTACAAGGATTCTGGACTTTGTTGTGTCTTAGGTGGTGCTATTTTGGCTTAATTTGATTGTGCTGGGACCAGGCAGGCTGTGACCATTCAGACTCCCGGGCCTGAAGTTTTATGGGCTGGAGAGTTGTCACGCCGATCCGAAAGGATTTCATCTGCAAAACTGCGAGGAGAGTCGACACATTTCAAGCCCTCGAATCAGAAGGACTTTGTGAACGTTGTCAATTCTAGTTCACTTACAAGACATTAAGCCCCACCTTCTGGTGAATGGCTAAATCGCAGGAAGAGAAAACGCTCTAGGCCGAGTAGAAACAATGGAAAGTTCTCAAGACAACAGTATTGAAGTAGACAAATGCCTTAACTACATTTGAAATATTTCAGGAGAACGCGCTGATCTTCATCAAAGTGTCAACTAAATAGTTTTAAAAGGCATCGTAGTGTTTTATTTCAAGTGGTTTTACTATGTTGGATTCAATTTTCTTCACTTGGTGTAAACTGTCATATTGTAAAATCAACTTTATATTTCAACTATCCCTAACCAAAACAGTTTGGAATACCTTGTTGCACAAAACCTTTCAGTATTTTGTGTTTTCTTTTCGTTGAAGTGAACAAAAATACAAATTGAAATTTTAAAGCTTTTCTGAGGACAAGGGATGCTCCCCAGGCAACACCCCAGAGCCTTGAAGCTTGTGTTGCTCATGGCCAACCACTTCTTCTCTTTTCTGCACACTGGAGCAGGTGCAGAGACTGGCAGATATTACTGATGTGGGGATCCCCAGCTTGTCAGCACAGTCTGCATCACCCACTTCCTCCCTTAGATGCTGTTGAGCAAAGATGTAGACAATGTAGACAATTGAAGTGTGAAGGTCAAGCCAGAGCCCCAGGTATGGAAGGCATACAGTCGTATGGGCAGCAGGATGAAGGGCTCAAATAGGCAGCTGAACATCTCAGCCTGGACCACCAGTCTGGCTCTCTCCTCTCTCGTGCTTCTCCCCACACCTCATCCTGCCACTTGGGCCAGCCCAGGCTGCTGTGAGCACTGGGACCAGTCTGCACCTGTCCTGCAGCTGGGGAGCCCTGGCTGCCTCTTCCTCTGGCCACAGCTTCCCCTTCCCAGGGCATGCTGGCAGCCAGCAGGTACCAGGAGAAGGTCAAGAGCCATCGGGGTGAACCCTCCTGCAGCCCACCCACATAAGCAGCACACGAGGGCATGGGGCAGAGGGCACACTGCTGCTCAGCACAGCCTCCCCTTGCCACTCCACTCACCCAAAACTGTACTGCTGGCTTGGAGCCCTGGAGGGCTGTTTTCAGGGCAGGGAACTGGAAACACCGGTGAGCTAACTTTGTTCCACAGGTCTCGGAATGGTGTTGTGTACATGTATGGGGAAGAAAGGTGGGAACTTGTGAAGGTTGGAGATAGACTTGGCTGCAGTGACCATGAAATGGTTGAGTTCAGGATCCTGCGTGGAGGAAGCAGGGCGATAAGCAGGATCAAAACCTTGGACCTCAGGAGGGCTAACTTTGGCCTCTTCAAGGAGCTGCTGGGAGGAATCCCGTGGGCCAGGGCTCTCGAAGGCAGGGGGGTCCAAGAGTGCTGGTCACTCTTTAAACGTCACTTCCTCCATGCTCAGGAGCGGTGCATCCCCCTGAGAAAGAAATCGAGCAAAGGAGGCAGGAGACCTGCATGGTTAAACAAGGAACTTCTAGCGGAGCTCAGGTGGAAGAGAAAGGCGCATGGAATGTGGAAAGAGGGACAGGCCACTTGGCAAGAGTACAGGAATGTGGTCAGAGTGTGCAGGGATGCAACGAGGAAGGCCAAGGCCCACCTGGAAATGAAGCTGGCAAGGGATGTCAAAAGCAACAAGAAGGGCTTCTTCAACTACATCAGCAGCAAAAGAAAGGCTAGGGACAATGTGGGCCGCTGCTGAATGAGGCGGGTGTCCTGGTGACGGAACATGGAGAGAAGGTAGAGCTACTGAATGCCTTCTTTGCTTCAGTCTTCAGTGCCAAGGCAGGCCCTCAGGAATCCCAAGCCCCGGAGGTAAGAGAGGAAGCCTACAGAGAGGATGACTTTCCCTTGGTCGAGGAGGACTGCGTGAGGGATCGCTTAAGCGATCTGGATGTCCACAAATCCATGGGCCCCGATGGAATGCACCCACGAGCGCTGAGAGAGCTGGCGGAGGTCATTGCTGAGCCACTCTCCATCATCTTTGAGAGGTCCTGGAGGACAGGAGAGGTGCCCGAGGACTGGAGAAAGGCCAATGTCACTCCAATCTTCAAAAAGGGCAGGAAGGAGGACCCAGGGAACTACAGGCCAGTCAGCCTCACCTCCATCCCGGGAAAGGTGATAGAGCAGCTTATCTTGGAGGTCATCACCAAGCAAGTGGAGGAAAAGAAGGTTATCAGGAGTAGTCAGCATGGATTCACCAAGGGGAAATCATGCCTGACCAATCTGATAGCTTTCTACAATGGCATGACTGGCTGGGTAGATGAGGGGAGAGCCATGGATGTTGTCTACCTAGACTTCAGCAAGGCTTTTGACACAGTCTCCCGTAACATCTTCCTAGGGAAGCTCAGGAAGTGTGGGCTGGATGAGTGGTGAGTGAGGTGGATTGAGAACTGGCTGAATGGCAGAGCTCAAACAGTTGTCATCAGCAGCGCTGAGTCTAGTTGGAGGCTGGTAACAAGTGGTCTTCCCCAGGGGTCAGTACTGGCCCCAGCCTTGCTTAACTTCTTCATCAACGACCTGGATGAAGAGTTAGAATGTACCCTCAACAAGTTTGCTGATGACACCAAACTGGGAGGAGTGGTGGATACACCAGAAGGCTGTGCTGCCATTCAGCGTGACCTGGGCAGGATGGAAAGTTGGGCAGAGATGAACCTGATGAGGTTCAACAAAGGCAAATGCAGGGTCTTGCACCTGGGGAGGAACAACCCCATGCATCAGTACAGGCTTGGGGTGGACCTGCTGGAGAGCAGCTCTGTGGAGAGGGACCTGGGTGTCCTGGTGGACGACAGGTTGACTATAAGCCAGCAGTGTGCCCTGGCTGCCAAGAAGGCCAATGGGATCCTGGGGTGCATTAGGAAGAGTGTGGCCAGCATGTCGAGGGAGGTTCTCCTTCCCCTCTACACTGCCCTAGGGAGGCCTCTCTCATCTGGAGTACTCTGTCCAGTTCTGGGCTCCCCAGTTCAAGAAAGATGAAGAGCTACTGGAGAGAGTCCAGCGGAGGGCTACAAGGATGGTGAGGGGACTGGAACATCTCCCCTACGAGGAGAGGCTGAGGGAGCTGGGCTTGTTCAGCCTGAAGAAGAGAAGGCTGTGAGAGGACCTAATATATACTTACAAATATCTGAAGGGTGGGTGTCAGGAGGATGGGGCCAGACTCTTTTCAGTGGTGCCCAGCAACAGGACAAGGGGCCATGGGCACAAACTGAAGCACAGGAAGTTCCATCTGAACACGAGGAAGAACTTCTTCACTCTGAGGGTGATGGAGCCCTGGAACAGGCTGCCCAGGGAGGTTGTGGATTCTCCTTTTCTGGAGATATTCAAGACCTGCCTGAACAAGGTCCTGTGCAGCCTGCTGTAGGCGACCCTGCTTCAGCAGGGGGTTGGACTAGGTGACCCACAGAGGTCCCTTCTAACCCCTACCACTCTGTGATTCTGTGTGATTCTGTGAAATTACTTGTGTTTGTACCATGCCTTAACTTGTGTTAGTGGAAACTATTAAATCCATGATGCTGTCTTTCCTTTTCTTTATATGCCCACCTGGGAAATATGGAGGATGTAAAACTCTGCTAAGCTCAGCTTTCCATGCAAGAAATATTTTTATCATCCCTCTATTTCTTAATATCCAGCACAAATGTTGAGGAAAACTAGTTCCACAGAAAGAAACTAATTTGCCTCCTCATCGTTATATTCACAGGGACTGCACTTCAGCAGTCAGAAGGAAGTAAGGGAATATTAAAATCTTTAGATAACTGTCGACCATTATGTGAGTCTGGAAATATGGCCTATAAGGGAGGAGGTCTCTCGTGCTGCATTGTTTGTGACTGTCCAAACAGCACTAGGCAGGTAGAATGCCTGGCTCTGGATTCCCTCCTCAGTGCGCACACAATCAAAATTCAGCAGAAAACCACTGCAGCATATTAGATACCACTAGTCTCAATTCAGGACAATTAGCAGTGCCGCTGTGCGTATGAGTGAGACAGATTATTGTGGCACCAGAGACTAAACAGATTCAGAACAGGAAACCGAATATGGCTTTAGCATCCTCAAGCATTGTTTATGGCAATTCATAAATGTTTTGCACAGAGTTTATCTGAAATTTATGATGTTCTGAAGCAGAAACTGAAACTTGCCAAAAAGAAAAAATGAAGTACTGAGAGAAAGAGAACTATACCAGCAAATACAGCCAACGACCCTTCCGCTTAATCCAGTTATTACAAAATCTGCCTTTCCAGAAAACAGACGAGAGTCAATCACAGCCATCAAAGCTAAAACACAGCTGTCTCTCTCCTGCTCGTTTGCTACACAACAGAAAGCCACGTAAAATCACTTTGACAGCAAATTCAAATACTATGCTATTAAAAAGCATTCTTTTTTAGCAGTGAGAACTTAAAAATCAGGAGTTATGCAGTGGCAGGCTGAGGTGAGGGTTCAGATTTAGACCAGGATTAGAAAATGTTAAGATTCAAGAGGAGAATTTCTTGCTACATATTTTGGGGGTTACTAGTTGGAAACAGCATTTTCTCTTGCTCAGACTCTGTTTAGGGCTACTGCTAAGATTTGAATTAGGGTCAAGAAAACTAAAGGATCAAGGCCCGAGTTTATTTCAGTATGTCAGTACTTAGAAGGCTGAGGAAGAGACTGGGTGTAACCCGGAGCTGAAACTGTATCGCTGATTCAAGAGAAGGAGCTGTCTCCCATAGCAACTGCTTAGATTTTAGGTTGTATATGTTGTTCATGACAAAGAAGCAAGTTCATTATAAACAAGCAAAGGCTCCACAAAGGATCTTAGTGTTTCATGTCAAGGGAGCTGTGATGATTCGGAAGAGAGCTGGTGTTGGTCAAGCACAAAGAACTCAGACGGAAAGTGCTTGATGCACCAAGCCAGACTCTGACGAAACGAACGTTCAGAGTTCAGAAGGCAAAATTACTAACTTATGTACCTGGAGTTGAAGAAGTAAAAGACATCATTTGGTCCCCAGGGTAGTAACGGTATCTTAGGGACATGTTAGTCCCTAAGGTCAGATTTAGTCTTGGGTTAAGGCTGGGCTTAAGTTTAGGAAATATGATGAAGAAGAAACAGTTGGGTTCAGTCCATGTAAGAGCCTGTACAGGCTACTACAGACCCTCCTGAGGGCCACAGAGGAGGGGTCAGATGTCGAAGAAATATTTCTTTTGGTGAGAAATCACTGAAATATAGCTCTCTAGCTACCTGGGACTGCACTCCAGTTCATCTTAGAAAAGAATTAGCACTTCTGTAAAGTTTGTGGGTTTTTTTCTGGAGAAGTGTACAGAATTAGGAAGAAGGCTGATGCTTTTAGCTAGACCAAAGGGAAAGGAACTCTGGCCTGGGAAGACACCAGCTTGGGGTTGGGTTTGAGGTTAGTTATGTCAGGTAATCTGACAAAAGGTTCAAGAGGTGAAACCACAGTAGTAAATTCAAAAGACCGCAACTTTCAGGTTTGACAGCGCCATTTCATGCTGAAGACGGACACAAATTTACACTGAAAGATGATAGCCCTGGATCAGATTTTCTTAAGGAAAATCAGCTAGAGTTGAAAATGCAGAAAGAGCTGTGCAGGAGTGTGGTGCTGTGAAATAAGAGCTTGGCATGCATCACTTTGGGTAGAAGGCGCCTGCTCCTTTGTGGTAAGAAAGGAAGGTGCCCCAGTTTAGCTTCTCTTCACTTTTCCAGGGCTGAGAATATGTCTAAGACATCACCTGGGACTAAAATTGCCTTGCTCTTTTGAGGGGGTGAGGAATGCTCCAGTCTTGTGCTTCTTCATGGCTTAGGGGGTAGGATTAAGGTTAGGAGAACAAGAGGTGATCAAGACAGACTGGCTGCTGAATGTCGGTGGGGCAGGAAGGAGCGGGCTACTGGCTACCAGCTCTCAGGGGCAGAGTCTTTACTTGTCATCAGTGTTTGTCTCCTGAAGTCAACCTTGGTTCAGGGTCAGGCCCACAGCCAACTGCCTTGTCAAGGGGGAGGACAGCTGCCATGGTTTAATGCATGTCTCCGAGCATTTCACCCTGGTATCATAACTCCATTCCTTGTTAAGGATGGAAAGATAAAGGCTCCCAAAGGGAATGTGCTGCTGTTCACGGCTGCCTCAGCTAACAGAGTCAAGAAGACAGCTGGTGTCAGTTGTTCCCAGGAGACAAAAGCCTGCTTCAGAGGGCGAAGCAGTGCCCTGGCTCTTTTTTATTTATTATTTTTTTTTATAATGTCTAAATGGCAATCTCTGTAATTAACAGGCTTCCAAGGTACTGGTGCAACAATGAAGTGATTAGGATTAAATAGTACTTATTCCCCCGTTACTAAATGGGTCGGAGCACGCTGGTGCTTAAGGGACGTTTAAAATGACCATTTGATGAGATATTCTTCCTTACTACTGTTATTCCAAAATCCTCAATTCCTTACTCAGCCCAAACTCCCACAGACTACATAATTTATTCCCTTCTTATTAAGGTGCCTTCTGGAAGTACAAACCTTCTTTACAAAACTAAAGAAAAATACACTCAGGTACAAAATGTATTTCCCCTAAACCACAAATTTAACAGAGAAAATCTTACCCAGACTTTGAATTTCATAGAGGTGTGACCAAGAGAACTGCACGTAAAAGTAATGGCCCTTTGTAAGTTTGTTCACTTGAAAGCACATCTGAAGCCCTCAAAAAAGCAGCGCTCTCATCACACGGCACACCAGACCCTCCATCGTATCAGTTGCTATTTCCACATCTGTACCATTTATTCTGCTTTACTGGGATGTAGAGAAAGCAATGCTAACTCTAAGTAACCACAAGCTGTCGTTCATGCCATTAACAAAGAGCGAGACAGGGGAGTCTCACAGCGAGTCACCGAGGGCCATGGAGAGTCCCTCACAGGCAGAGAGCCTCAGGCGGGGGCTCAGCGCGCTCCCTCCGTTCGGCTGACAGCGAGAGTATTGCCTGTCACCACCCCCAGCTGCTGCGTGGACAAAGTTCAGTAACTACTGACAGACCACGACACCCTCCTGACAGCTCCTTGTTCCCAGAGCAGTCCCGAATCCAACGGCTCTTTCAGGGAGAGGTGGACTCTCCACCGCAGCCCTCCCTGCTCCCAGGGCTCTTCGCCACCGCTGACTTTGTGTGAGCTGTGGCGCAGCTCAGCCGGCGCGCTCCGACAGCATCGGTTCTGGATGTTCTCAAGCAGGGAACTGAGCACAGCATCAACCCCTGTCAGTCACACGTGACTTGAGAGAGATGTGAGTGGGCATTCATCACAGGGAATTGTCCCAGTTAGGGGATAGTTTCATTTGCATGCACACACACACAGACACCCATAGGACTGTATTTTGTCATGGTTTTGGGTGTCCAGCACACCCAACACTCAGTCCGGCCATTTCAATGGCAGGGCTCTTCCCACTGAGAAAATGCAGAACATAGTGTCGTTGTCTGCCATTACACTTTTGAACATTTTTCACAAAGGCGTAAGATCTTTACCGACTATCTCCATTCCAGTCAAAAAAACAGATACCTTTTTCTTTATCTTCCTTTGTCCGACGGTGACCCTGAAATGGATCTTAGAGAGTCCCATGAGTCAGAACAGCCAAACGCTTAGCTTTCATGCCCAGGGAAAAACTGACTAAGTGGTGCTCAGCTGGGAACCTGTTCAAACCATTCTGGATCCATCTATTGCTTACACTTGTTTGATTCTGTTAGACAGACACCATGTCTCATCCGCAGACACTGCTCCTCACTATCTTAAGCTTCTTGCTTAAAACTGTGTTTTCACTTTATTCTCATTAACGACCACATTTTCCATGGCACATATATTTTTCCATGTATTTGTAGTGTCACCTTGCTTTCAGCAACAACATGATGTATCATTTCTTCAGTTCTCACTACAGGCCCCTGTAAATCAGGAAGGTCAATTTAACATTTTGTCACGTCCCTTTAGGCCATTCTCATTTCATTCTCTAAATGGTTCAAGTCTCTGGCATCATCAGCCTGTTCTTCAACTCAAGAGGGTAAAACACTTCCCAATTCACCACTCCGTACTGGAAGATCTCTTCCCATCACATTCACAAGCAGAACAGCCTTGTTGAAAGGTCTCATTCAGCATTTCTGATTGGCAGGCTTGGAGCTTTCCCACATACAGTTAATCTGCAGCAGTGCTGTCTCAGGAGTAGACTGCAGAGAAAACCGTGGCTGCATTTCTCTCACTTCCATACTCTACATCCTCTCCCAGGATGCTGTCGTGCCCACACCTGATGAATGGGAGCGATGAAGGGATACACCATTCATCCCGTGCTCTGCTCGTATACCTGGAAGGGAAAGTCAGGGTCCTGTCAGGGCAAAGTCAGGGTTCCTCATCTGCACTGAAATCTGAAGAGTGTAGCATCTCCAGGTCGACCTCTGGACGAGCGACAGCGGGTGCTTCACTCACTCTTTTCCATCAAAGCCCAGAAAGCTAGTGACACCCTACATTAAAAAGGCTACGGATAGGACAACTGCCTCATAGAAGCCACAATTCACATTCCTAGGTGTCCTCCAAAACCAGGGTACAGTATCTGGGTCACAGCACTGTCTCAAGCACTTGTCCACGACAGCGGGTTCTTCACGGTTGCCACTCCCTGGTGTAACTGTGGCCTGTGGCAGACAGCACCATCCCAGGCACCAGCCAGGCTCTGTTCGACGGCGAGGGCAGGGCAGCAGTTTGCAGACAGTCACCACGATCTGCAGCAGAGGGGGGTTGGGGTCGGCAGAGCTCAGCGGCGCTGCTCTGCCTGGTGATGTTTTACCGGGTTTATTTATTTGCGTGTGGGGCCGGACTACCTCCCAGAAGGCACAAGCTCCTGCCTTGAACAAGACAGGACACCTAATGTTGCAGAACTAAAATTAGCCTTTGTGAACACCTCCACTAGTATTTTATCTGAACATCAGGCAGCAACTAATCTTTTCTTATAAGCCTGCTGTGATGATGCACCGTAGGTAGCAAGTATTTAAAAAACAAAAATCCCTTTTTTCGCGAAGCTACTTCAAGTGAGGTGACAAGCGGCTATTTCTGTTGCACTGCTGCATTTGGTGAATGTATTAAGTGCCCCAGCAAGACTTCTGCGTCTTCGTCATCCATTTGTCTTCTAGCTATATGTTCATGAATTTGTCTTTCAGTTTGCTAGCAGCCTGTAGTGTCTGACACGAACACTTTTATTGAAAGCCTTGTTATGTACTCTTTGAACTACTGCTACTGGGCACCAACAAACATTACTGACCATCTTCATTTTACAGTGTATCTGTCTCCCTCTTTTCTGTCTACTCAACCAGTCTTTCACTCATTTATTACCGTATACTTTATCTCTGTCTCATTTGCCTTATTAACTGCATAAATTCATGTTTTCTTATTGATTGCTAACACGTCTGCAAAGCAAAATTTTCAGCAGATCCATCTCAGTCTCTCATTAACTTTTTATTATATTCAGCTATCTTCCTTTGATGAATCGCTGCTTACGCAGTAAGGAAGCTGCCAAGCTCAGTGGGCTTTGGGCTGGAAAGGCTCCCTCCTTCCTGGCCCGTCACAGCCTGGCATGGGCACCCTCATACCCGGGAGTTTCTCCTCCCCCAGCCCATGGACACGGCTGCTGCTGGCTCCCAGCGCCTCTCATCCCTCTTCTCTCCCTTTTCCCAGGCTCATTTCTTCAGCCTTGACCCCTGCCCTTCCCCACTGTAACTGCCGCCCAAAGACACCTTCTGCCCCTAATTATTTTTCTCCGTTAGCTCCGGTCTTGCAGTATCTGCACCCAGTATCTGCACTCAGATGTGGTCCTTCTGCTATTGTTACCAAAGTGAAGACGGCTTTACCTAGTGCTACTGACAGCTTTCCAAGGCTCTGTGGGCCTTGCCAGACTACTGCCTCTCGAAGGCCCACACCGCTCCCCTCCCGTTGCCTGTGAAGCTTGACCGCCTCTCACGCTACCCGTGGTGCAACACAGCCATCCCTCACAACACAGCCCGCACCTTCTGCACTGCCTCACCCTCCTATGCGCTGCGTCCAGAGACTCTTCGTGTCACATCCAGCCACTTCCCACAGTCTGTTCATTTATCTGAACCTCACGCCAGGGCCAAGCCATCTGCCTGCACAGCGCAACACTTCAGAAGCTCTGGTAACGGCTCAAATCAACAAGCTTAGCTTTACAGCACAGCTCCACAACATCCGTCGTCTCACCCAGGTTTTTTTAGTACCTATTCTTGCAAATTGAATTACTGCCCAAATCCTGGAACCAGTGCCTGACTTTGCCTAGTGACGGACAGCCTCTCACGCGCTCCCACGGGAAGCGGGACAGATCTTCAGTGCCTCTGCGTGCTGCGCTGTGCTCGCTCTCCACGCCGACCACCCCCCGCAGCGCCTCACCCACGGACACGCCACGCCGTCACTTGCCTTCACCTGCACGATTTGCTCCCACAGTGAGAGGCAGAAGATGCAATTTCCTCCATTTCAGTGAATGATTCGGCTCACACCCAACACCAACTAACAAAATTATCACTGATAAACGTCCTGGTAAGGGACAACTGGACTTTTCACACCTTACTGCAGCTTCAGCAGCTCTGCAAAGCTGCCAGGTGCTCAGCGGAGCTGTGGCACAGGTGCCTCTCCCGTCCAGAGACGACTGCAAGGGGCACGCAAGCTCACCACACTTTGCACGCTAACAGCTGCTCGTATTTCCCTATGGTATGTCAGAACTGCTTTGAAATCTAACACAAAGGCATATTCTAAAAAAAAAAAAAAAAAAATTAGGCAAAGACCACCTCTGTTTGCACACAATATTAGCCAGCGCCTAGGTAATTCTGTTCACTTTCTGCCCGACTGCTTTAACACCGCACTGTGCGGAGTATTTCAAAGTTAATGTTTCACTGAAGGGCCAAATACCTGTATTAACCTATTCTCTATAACAGACTTTAGTTTCACAGTTACAGTTTCTACCATTTTCCTGATTCATGATACTAGGTCTGAGAAAATGACACCGTGCTAATTCATCTGTATCATCACTTCTGCAGCCAGCTGCATTACCTCCCTCCTCGCTGCCACCTTGTTTCACAGCTGTCTTCCACCGACTCAGAAACAGGCGCCTTTCACTTCATTTACTTTCTAAGCAAAAAAGTCTCAAATCTTCCAGACGTTATTTACTGAATATATTGAACTCCACCACAGAAAGAAGTAGTTACTGTTATTGTTAAAATCTTTCATTTTAGAAAAATAAGAGTCATTATCCGGGCTTAGCAAACTGAGTTCCTACAGAAGCCAAGTCTGCTAAACTTCTTCAGACAGTATTTTCTTATTGCTTTCAGGCACACAGTTTGGAAAGAAATGATATATAGCATTTCAAGAAAAATCTACGTAAGCAATATACAGGTACATGCATCTATATAAGTGGAAACATGTACCTAAATAAATATATGCCCAACTATATCCAGAAGTATAGATGTATATAGGCAGAAAATACATGTTGATCATAACCTAACCATTGAACTCAATAGTATAGGTAGCTCCTTTCACATCCATGGAATCACTATTTTCATGGATCTGGTCCTGCGACTTACGTCGGATCATTTCATTTTTACCAGGTAAGGAATGGTCCTTACACATTAAATAAAAATTCTTGAAAGACACATGCACAAATCCACACACATTATATTTAGGTACAGCCACGTGCCCATTACACACTAGAACGAAACAAGCCTTTTCTGTCTTAAACAAACACAAGTATATCAAATCGGTTGCAGAAGTACAAAGAATGATTCCGTATTTAAACAAACATCGAGATTTGCTGCTGGATCTGACTTCAGGTCTCATAAATACTGCATAATTCAGGTGGATGTGTACTCTGCAGTTCACGAACAGAGAACGTGTATTGCAAAGCATGGGGTCTGGCCTTTTTTGGCTCAGTACTTTCTCTTTCCTATTAGATTGTATTTCTTTAATACATTGGCACGTACCAAAACTCTTAAGCAAAGATGACAACCAGCAGGCATCTCTGACTTTGCTTTTTTTCTCTGTCCTACATACCTCAGCTAGTCTTCTCATCCCTTGCTTTTGTCCTCTCTGAAGCTTTTCATCATACAAGCTTCCTCCAGCAAATGCAACAGTCATTGTTCTCCCCGTAGCCTTCTTCGCTGTCAAACATGTGACAAGCTCCTTCCCCACCATGCTTTCTCTGCAGCCCTGGATAATCTCTACACAAGTGACAACCTACATACCCTCCCTTTTCAGTCCAGTACTCCTAATTAGCATTATTTGGCCTCTTAGAACTGCACCTGCACAAAATCTACACACATCTTTACCTGTACTCCTGTCATAAATCCTACTGAACACAACACCCAGAATGCTAATGCTCAAGGTGAATATTGATTAATTCAAAAGGATAATAAACCTGCTTATGGTAACAACACTTCACAGTCTGCATTTCTCCAAAAACATAACATTGCATATCTTCATGCAACACTGTTTATGTGCTCGTTGCTCCAAAACTGACACAATTCAGAGCTAGGCATAGCTGTAACACAGCAGAGCTGGTCTCACCAAACATAAATTTGAGTACCACTGTGGGTTAAAGAAAAGGATTATTGGAACTCTAATCTTCTTTGTAGTTTGGTGGATTTTCTTGTTGTGGAAACTACGGAAGAAGAAAAGAAATGTTTTTTGCTGCAGAAATGTTAAAGCTGATTTTGATCATATGTTCTACCCTCTGAACTGCCTGAACGTGACGAGAAACCTTCAACCCTCCAGTCACTGTCCCTAGTCTTCCATTTTCCTACTTCTGAAATAGAGACAGTAACAGATATCTGTGTCAAAAATATCTACAATTAAATATGAAAATATTTAACTTTTTTTTTTTAAGAAATTTGTTAGTGCCAGAACTTCTTCAGTTTCCACAACGACCTCTCACGAGCATCAGATGAATTTACCTTTTTAGAAATAACTGGAGAGCAGTGTTTTCTGGGGTGAGTGTGTTCTTAACTATCCTTTGGCTCTCTGTGTTGCACCCCATCTGAATAGTTAGGCCCTAATGGGAGGTATACGCCCAAGGGGTGTGACATAGTTGTTGTCCTTAAAAAAATATTTTATATATAAAAAAAGGAAGTCAGCCTGCCTATGCTTCACCTATTGTCTGAATCCACACAATCACTTTTAAGAAAACTCTTCCCAAGGCAAATAAATGTGATTACCATTTCATCTTACAGCCTGGCAACAATTCACTTTAATATTTCTTGGTTGACACTTCTTTTCTTTTGTCAGTATACAGGGAATCGTGTACCACTATAGGGCAAAAAAACCCCAAAGTTCTGCAAACAAATCCTTAAATGATCTAGCAATCTAATATAGGAAACTATATTTGATACCCAGGCACTTTAAGCCACAAAAACATCAAAAGCCTGGAAACAAGATCAGAGAGAACTTTTACAAAAACACCTTTGACACAGAAATGAAAACAGAGTCCCCAAGTAACCTTCAGCCAAAATGATTTTGATGTAAGATAGGTCAAAAATTGATCTTAAAACCAGCAAAGGAAATGAGCTAAGAACTGGGAACAATGATACGCTGTGTCTCTTCTCAGTGACTACAACTATCGACTGAGAAAGAAACGCCACCACCACAATCCCATGCAGTAACCTCGCACCTCATGGCAAAGTGGAGAAAGAGGCTTAAAGGGCTTGTGAAAGGCAGTCACCGAGGAAATGCGATGCTGGAAACACTGCGATGTGCGCGTTGTGATGATGAGACTTTCACACATATTTATCAGACCCTCTAAGAAAGGAGCCAGAAACAACATCCAGAATAATTAACAAAGCAGCCATAACACTCCATATGCCAAGCAAGGTGGTGTAACCACTGCGATATTCTCCTCCTTTCAAGGAGAAGCAAAGATGCTCTAAAATGTTTCCATTTCCAGTGCACATAGGGAAAGAACACGTTGGATTTCAACCCAGTCTACGGTAAAAGTCCCATGCAAAAGAAAGTTCCCTTCCATTAAGCAATATTCAGAGAATCCAGCCTTAAAGTATGTAACAGTGTCTGACAGATGCAGCAATTAACTGAGATACAAAGGGGTGCTGGAGATAACACTGTGCTCTGATAAAGCTTGGCTGACACAACAGAAATTCAAAATATGAAAGAATGGCTGGCCAAGAACATACACTGTAAACAAACAGAGCTCTGCAAAGCAAAAGGTAAATTTGCACCTGAATGCATACTTCTATACATACCTAGAACACAACGGAGATACGAGAATGAATGGAAAAAACGGCTTTCAACAAAAAAAAGGTGCAAGACAGACAATTGCAAAAATCTCATTTACTAGGTATCAATGAAACCTTTAGCCACAGGTCACAGAAGAAACAGGAGATCTACAAATCAACCAACTAAGTTAAACCCAAATTTGAAAGTGGAGTGAACGCATGAGTGTTTCTAAAGATGAATGGAAAATGCACACTGTGGAGTCCTGGCTGGACGAGAGGGGACATAGTCTGGTGCGTTGAGCAACCCAGGTTCTGATCCAGAAGTGAGCCTTGGGAGTGGCTGACACGGAACCCTGCTGGGAAGGCAGAGCGAGGAGCTCGGAACACTGGAGCAGGGGGAACGTCACCGTTTCCTGCCACACTGTCACTTCCTTCCTGCCACGTTGTTTCCTGCCACAGTACTGTTTTCACATCGAGATGCAGCTCTGCACCAATCACAACGAGTTGCAGTAGTTTTGCCTATATATGGATTGGGGGTTTAACCATTCAGATGCTGTAATAGTTTTGCTATATAAACCTTGTTTTGCTGACTAATAAAGGTTGAATGATCATACTCATATTGGGGTCACATCGTTACAACGGATCCGTAACCCACGCCTACAGCACACCACAGAGAATCCAGAGGAATTATACCAAAGAGTTTATATACACCCACAGGAACCCCTTACAGCCTCCCCTTCTGCAACGCCACCATGGCCAGGAGCCCTGGGGCACTACTCTCCATATTTTCAATCAGTTTCCAAAATGAAATAATTCCTTCCGAGTTCTATCAACAGATACGGATATAAGCAGCACGGCCACGAACCACTTACCATATGTAGCCTTGTAACAGTCAAAGAAATAAAGAAAAAAACAATTAGCTAACTAATACCTCTGCTTCAGGATGTCTGCTGCAAGAAGGTGCTCACAGGAGCATGACTGGATTATTCAGTTGTTTATTCCCTCTCTTACTAATAAGCTACTGCTGCCCATTTTACATTTCCAGGAGCTCTAGTGTTATCTGACACTGAGGATCTTCAGTGGACAGTCCCTAGAAATGAGCTGGGTATCATCGTAACCAAGGCTCCATTGCAGAGATTACAAAAAAGGTACACTGTTTTCTCTACTTTCTCTCCTCTGGGAGAGGGAGCATTTCTGCTTTCCATTGTGAACAACATCTCAGACGATAACATCAAAAAGAGTGTTCATAATTAAGTGTTTTGCCCCAAAACAACTTCATATAAAATGCTCTAAGAGCCTCCTCAAACTATATTAAACTTAATTTTTGCATGGTAAAAATAGATTTCATTTTTTAAGTCTCAAAATTTTTGTTTTGTTGCAATTGGAAGAAAGCCCATGACCATTTCAGAAAGCCAGATGCCACTGCCCTGTCTTCTCCTCATTGCTAAATCAGTGCCAACAAATTTAAGAAGATACTGATTTGGAATAGAGATGTGAAAATCTGTTTTCCTGGAAACTTCTTTTTATACTGGCGTGCAGTACTTTCAATCATCACTAGCATATTACAGTATCTCAGCTGAGTTCTGACAGCAATACCTTTTTCATGGCCAGATGTTAATTTACAGAAAAGTAAATGCATGATGAACTGGTCGAGGCCCAGGATGGCATTGGCGATCTCAGGGATGCTGTAGGCCAGGGTGAGCAGCTCCTGGGGCATTACAGATTAATAATGTAAGTCAGTAGCACCACAAGACCTACAAGTGATTTCACGTGGATAATTTTTTGCAGAAAGTAGCCAGCTTTTCTTACCCAGGTTCATCTGAGGAGTGCCAAACCTGAAATATATGTTGTGGCTATCCTCAGGAGTACTGAGAACCTATCATCTCCAACAGGATCAAAATTTCTATGGATTTTGGGTGTGTTTTAGAGTCTGGTTTCTAAAGTCAGGTCCCCAAACCAATTGCACACAAATCACATGCCCTAGTTTGCCAGGGCAGGCCCTTATGCCACAGAGTGTCCTTCCCTGAAATGAAGATGTGTCTGAAAGTTCTTGTGCTCTGAGATGTTCATAGCATTGGAGTGTAATTTGTATACTCTGGAAGTATCGTGTCTCCTTTACTAGGTAGAAGAGTGAAGAATGTAATCCTTGTATTACTACAAGTCATGTCATTCTTCACAGTTTAAGATAAATATTTGCTTTTAACCAAAATATCAGGATGTACATAGTCCGATGTCTTTCCAAATTCACTGAGCTTTTCTCCTCGTCAGCATTCAGGAGTGTGATGATAAAAATCTAGAATGTGTCCTTGAAGGAACTAGAATGTAATGAACACTGACATATTTATGTAGAGTAGTTTTCACATGGCACTACTAACAATACTGTTGTACATTCAGTCTACCGAGCAGAGCAGGCTGCACCGCATTTCTTCAGTCAGATACATCTACATCAAGGCAGAATTAATTAAATGAATTTAGTGATGTTGCAGCTGTTACATGAAATGTCTCAGGTTTTGCGGTAGTAGGCTATTGATAGATTTGTCTTTAGTTTCTATTGACATTGCTTTGTATCTTTTGTATCATCCGTATTTCTTTCCTGTTGGCTTGAGCAGACTTGAAGATTGCCTGCTGGATTGATGCAAGGCTGGTGTCACTGCAAATATGTGATCCTGCAGTAAACCAAATGCGGAATGCGTGTGTGCTGGTCACCTCAGAGAATTATTGGATGTGTTTTGAGATATTTAGGGGTTTGTTTAGGTTTTTTTTTTTTTACTACAACTTCTTAAACATTTTAGTCGTTACATGAGTTGAACAGTGGAAAGCAATTTTGAGAGTTCATGTTACTGATTTTGTTTTCTTTTTCAATTAACTTCCAGATCAGATCTGCCTGAGATTAGGAGTAGGAGGGGGAAACACATAACATCAAAGAAACGAGGAGCTGGTGTTGTGGGTTTTGTGGCAGACAAAGATCTGTATCTTCCTTACAAGCGGACTCTGAAGGGTTGATTTATATCCTGCTTCTCTGTGCGTTCCTGTGTAATAGAAGAACACCGCCGACTATGTGTGGTTGGCACTGCTGCCGGAGGTGGTTCCAGAGGTGGTGGGACAGGAGGAAACGGGTTGCTTCCCGGTGGCAATGGCCATGGCCCAGGAGGAGCAGGATTCATTCCCATCCCTGGAAGCAACAGTTTCTCTCCAGGCATAGGCGGAGCAGGACTAGGGGCAGGTGGTCAAAGTCCAACTGGAAATGGCCCAGTAATTATGGGGCTAAGTAAGTACTTGCATTGCTGTGAGTGGTTTCTCTCTTTTTGTGCTCCTTCTGTTTTGTCCTTTTTTTCTGCTTAGTTTTTAGTCTGGAAATGATATGGTGTTCCTAAGACATAAAAATGCCTGTGTAGTCAAGCACATCAAAGAGAACTCAGCTGATACATTAGGAAGTTCAGGAGCTCTTTTTCTAAGAAGAGTTCAGCTGTAGAGATTTTTTGTTTTCCTCCCTTTGGTTACAGAGTCCTTGAGCCTGTGCTATCCCTGCTGACCTGTCTTGGTCAGCGCTAATAAAACTCCAAATTTCTAAGTGTTTTCAAAAATCCATCAGGGTTTAAAATAAACTCTTCTCTTTCCTTGTTCTTCCAAACGTATACAGCTTTGCTGTTGTGCAGGAGCACTGGCTTGACTGAGAGCCCGAGATGAATAATATTCAGAGGGAAGTCTCATGTGTGTAACGTTGCTTGTAACGTGTAAGCACGTTTCTAGGATCAGAACCATAAAGTTAATAAAATGTAAGGGCTGTTGTTAAGACGGGTACACTGAAATTAGTAAACATATAGGAACAGACTGCTTTGACTTTCACCCAAATTGTGGTTTGTTTGTGAGGCCACTGACAATCTCATCAGGCTATACACGTAAACAGCACATCATAATTAAGAGTGTTTGTCTCGTGTTTTTTGTTTCTGAGAGCTACTTGTTTCTGTTAGTGTACTGTCATGTCAACAGATAGTGGTTGGAAAAAATATTTGGTTTGATGGATATATTTATGCACCTGATAACATACTTTCTGAAGCCAAGTATAATCTTCATATTTACTTCTATTTGAAGATGTGACTATTTGTCTCATGTTCTATATTTTTTTGATTAGCAATACTCAGTCAGACTGTAGGCATCTGTAAGCACCATCCCAGCCTTTGTTTAGATGGACGTTGTCTGCCAACCCTTTCTAGTTACCAATGCGAGTGCGACATGGCGTATAAGCAGGATGCAGAATTGGTAAGTGCACATTTCTAAAGTGCATTAGTCACTTTCAAAATGCTAATATTTTCCCACTTTAAATCTGGGTGTGGTGTTTTTTTTAAGAAAAGCACATTCTTTTTCCCCCATGTACATATGAATTATAATGATACCGCTCTTGTGAGAGAGAGTGCAAAGACCGTGATATTACTTACAGTAGAATAATTGAAAATCTTCATGAGAGTTATCTGTTTCCTTAAAATAAAAGAAGCAATCTTTATTTGTAAATACTGGTATTGAGTATTCCTGTACGGATGGATATTGTACATTTTTGTCTTCACATTGAATAAAGTAAGTTCTGTTTCATGTTCCCTGTTGCGATGCTCACATAGCTCCATTTTTGCTACGGGACTTAATGTCGAGTTACGTTGAAGATAACGAAGGGTACAATTTATGTTTTACTTCCTTGTAAGGATGAATGACAGCTTGAAAGTTGTGAAATCATTAACAAAATGCATTAACTAACTTCTGGTTGTATTTCAGTTTCCTATGAAAACATTGAATGCTAACTTTTTATAACAAGAGCCCAATCTGGGATCCTGCACAGGTATTCAGTTACTGTGGACTTCACTCGTGCGGTGTCAAAGGCTCATCAGGTATTTCAGGGAAAATACGAATGAAAATACAAAAGAAATACCTTGTGTTTCACTTCATGTGGTTCCCTCATTGACTTTCTGGCTTTCTTAAAGTGTTGTTATTTACTGGCCAAGAGCACGAACAGAAGAACTCATGGCTCATGGCTGTTGAGTTCTCCTCAACTAGGACTTGGAAACGCTTACTAATTTTTCTTTGGCACGTGTACAAGCCTGCAAGAAGCACTACAGCTTGAGCCAGTAAACTTAGCTGTGGGGGAAATCTAAATGGCAGAGTTTATAAACTGAACCGATAGACACGTAGGCATAAACTTAAGCAAAAATGAGTAAAAGGGATGATGACATAAGACTAGGCTCAGCCCTAGTTTTCTTTTAGGCAAGGTCAGAGGTAAACTCAATAAATAACAGGCTGGCTATAGCATTCTTGTATTGCTTCTGTTGCCAAATGTAGCCGTGGTGTGTGAGAACTCACAGTAGAATAAAACAGACAAAAGACTAAAGCAGGCTGCATGAAAGAATTTTGGTCTTCGGAGTTGTTTCAGGATTAAATTAGGTTCGCCCTTTTCACACTTGAATGTGAAACTTTTTGATTTTCTATTTTGACTAGTGTCCAGTATTCGGTCAGATCCTTTCTGCCTCTGTGTGTCACTCAGAGGAAGGCTGCATGGGTGATGGGAGTGTGTTCACTTTATCCGAGCAGATGTTCTGTTGAGGCTCGGCTCGCGCAGTGTTTCATGGGTGACTGCGTGCCTAGACATACAGCTAAAGGCTCCTTTCTAAAGGTCTCCTGCGTGTCCCAGGTCTCCTGCTCTGTAGTTCCTCAGCTTCGCTGCTCTCTTCTAGCATGTGAGTGAAAGGGAGTCGGACATTGTGTCCCGGAACATAGGGTGTTTGCTGACTGTACTGAGAGTTAATTGTTAAAAGAGAAAGAAGTCAGTTACGCTCTGCTAGTTGATATGCCTAAAAGGACCATAAGCAGGAAGACATAGAGTTATACTGAACGAACGGACTAATCTGTTGAAACGACTGTTTCAGTGTAATCGAAGGAGCTCAGTGATGTTTCTGTATACTCCTAAATACAATGCACTCAGTATACAGCAACCATTTCCATAGCATTTATCTCACATTGTCATATATTCTCTGCAACAGGTACAAAAGCCTTATTCGTCTGATTAACACATTTTTTAAGCGTAGTCATACAGTCCTCAGGGGACATTCTTGTTATAGAATGTAAATGCAGAAAAAGGACACTGTATGTCACTGGCTGCCTAAGTGGTTGGAGAAATAGGGAAGATTACATGAATACAGGAAGGCAAATACACTGTTGGCTAGTAATTTCAATCATATGGACCAAGCCTTTTCCTTCTGACACTCAAAAATGCAAGCTGAAGAGCTTTTGGAAAAGGTTGCTAGAGACACATGGGTTGGCTGCGTTCCTGTTTGTTTACTTTTTATTTTTTTGTAAGAAATATGTTGTATTTTTGTATGAATGTTTTCTGAGGCATAAATATAATGTTCAGTTTTTAGATGTATCTATAGGGCATTCCTTTTCTCCATACAATTTATTCTATTGGATAACTAATATCTGACATTATTTAATTAGATTAGATTATTTAAGCTTACAGACTTTGTTCCATTCACATACTGACTTTTTCATTTTATTTACTCATTTGGAAGATGTAAGCCTGGGCTGGTTGTATGGTGCACTGGCACTTCATGGAAGGATTGGTCTGTGGTCCTGACTGGAGGAAAAGATTGGTGATGCTGTAAAGGAGAGAACATGACTATGGAGTAGGTTGTCTGAATCCACGAATGTGGTCCCTTGGTTCTTCCCCTGTTGGGGATGGTAGAGAAATAAATTGCATTTGACTATCTTTGAAACTTTAGCAGCAAAAATGTCCTACTGAAATATTGCTGGAGTATAGTTTAAAATTACTGACAGCTTGTGGTCAATGTTAAGTATAATGAAAGCTATAACGTACAGGTTGATTTCTCAAGTGAAAAACACATTGTTCCTCAAACTTCTTCGAGTTTGTGGTGAGGAAGAGAACTTAAACTTGTTGGAGCTGAAGAGCAGTGCCTCAAGCTGAATTTTGAAATGACAGAACACTGATGATAAATTCAATACAAACCGTGCCGTGGTCACACAGGCCTCTGGAGCCCTGCTACCTGTCATGTGTACTGGCAGCGTGTGCATCTCTTTCTCCGACTGAAGAGTTTCCCACATTCCATTAAGCTGTTGGCTGCGGCTTTATGGCGGAAAAGGGGCAACAGTGGTGGCCATACCACGCCTGGGAATATGAAGACACAGAGAGCTTCCAGCTGTGCTGGCATCACCGATGATTATGCTGAGACATCTGTCTTTCAGCTGGGACTGTTTGGGTAGGTGCCGTTTTGAAGTACTCCTGTTGTGTTGTTTGCCTAGCTCTGCTACATATGTTTTTGTAGCTCACTGTTCATATTTTTGTCAAAAGTGAGCAGAAGCTAGAGAAAAAGGCTTGCAGACCTATTCAGCCACAGAATGATTAGAGGGAGGGTCATTTTTTTTGCCAAAGGCTTGCTGAGTGATCAATTTTTAGTCCTGCTTTGTTTTATGAGACTTTTTTCCCATAGCATGACTGTACTTTGAACAAAAAGTAATGAAATGGTGTTTCAGAGATGTTCTTTATGAGGTTGATGTTAATTGGTGCTTTCTTTTTCAGCTAGTCTGCCTGTACCTGCTGTTGCTGCAATAGGTGGAAGTGCGTTAGGTGATGGCCCAGAACTTGCGTTAGCCTGTGATAGGAGAGTAGCAGGTGGGTCAGAATCCTATTCACAGAAGGCAGGATTGTTAGTGTTGCAGGCGGCTTGCCTAATCCTTGTTTGGGCAACAATCTCACCAAACTTATTTTGTATTTGATGTTGTTTATAAGCAGTTGTTTTAAAGGGATTTAGCAGAAACCTGCCTAGGTACTGGCTAGTGCTTCATTTTGGAGAACTGACCACTGGTAGCTGGATTGTTGTTGTTACATGTTTTATTTTATTCTTATGACCTTCATTTTATCAGTATTGCCAGACAGTTCAGCAAGCAAAGTGACAACAGCGCTTGAAAAGAGGAACCTTGACCTATCCAGCTGTCAGAACTGTAAAGCCATTTGATGGAAAGTAAATGGAAGCTTGGTCCTGAACGGTTGGCAGTAACTTATGGTGTATAAAGCTGTTTGACCCTTAGAGAGTATTCTGTCAGCTAAAGAATTCATAATAATCAGATACAGAATTCTACCCCGTTTTAAGACGTTAAATAATAACAGTCTTTTTCTGTTAGTATTTCACATTTTGCAGAGAAGTGTCTGTTACTCACTGTAATTGCTTACTTGGTACAGAGCTGCCTTGATGGGAGTAGTGGGATCTTTTACTAAAGGCAGATCAGTTGAATCTATGTAAAGATTTTCGTAAACAGGTGTTTTTTAAGTGATTTAAATGAACAATCTTGTAGGTCACGATTACAAATTTTGCAAAGTTTCTTTCTTATAGATTATAGTAAGGACTCATTTACATTCTGTTTTTTAGCCTCTTCTGCTAAAATTGGCCTAGCTGAAACAAAGTTGGCAGTCGCTCCAGGTGCAGGTATGAATGTTTTGCTTTTGTTACCATGGTTACCTAAATAACACGTGCTCTTAATATTTGATTTTGGCTTGTTGTTTATGAATTTCTGCTTATTTTTATATTTCTGTTAAGGATCATGGCATGTTTTAAAGCTTATTGCTCATATTACTTACAAAAGTTCATAAAAATGTGTATTTCTGCTTTTTAGGAAGTGGCATTTGTGTATTATGTTTTTAATCAAGTCTTCATTAACTAAGTCAGTATTGAGTGATGCTGTAAACAGCATTTGATGTCTTGACCTGAAGGCTGAATAATGTTGCTAAGGATCAGACTAGGAAAAAAGAGAGAGCTAACTATCACTGTACAAAAATGGTAATTTAAATAATGATCCACTTTTACAGAACATCTGGTACTTTCGGATTCAAATTCTGTTGTTGACTGGCTTGTCCTGGATTCGAGGTGAATGAAAGTTACAGAATGACTCATGTTGAAGGAGGTCTTTGTGTTATGAAACCTTTTGTTTTTATTTTATGGATAAATCATCATCACTTGAATGAAGATATCTGACTTTTGGGGGAAAAAGCAGTGACTGGAAAACAAGTGCATACCTCTGACCCCCACCTAGCTTTGGCCTTCAAATCTGGAAGTTCTGGGGAACTTTCTACCCTTTCTGACATTTTGGACTGTATTCTATGTTATGTTGTATTCCATTGTCATGCTTTAGCCTGGCTGGAGACCAGGTGCCCACCACAGCCGTTTTATCACTCCCCCTCCTCAACTGCAGAGGGGAGAGAAAATACAACGAAGGGCTCATGGGTTGAGATGGGGACAGGGAGAGATCACTCACCATTTACCATCATGGGCAAAAGAGAGTCGACTTGGGGAAATTAGTTTAATTTATTACCACTCAAATCAGAGCAGGGTAATGAGAAGTAAAAAACAAAACTTAAAAACACCTTCCCCCCACCCCTCCCTTCTTTCTGGACTCAGCTTCACTCCTGAATTCTCTACCTCCTCCCCCCAAGCAGCACAGGGGGATGGGGAATGGGGTTGCGGTTAGTTCATCATACGCTGTCTCTGTCGCTCCTTCCTCCTCAGGGAAGGACTTCTCCCAGTCTGCCCCTGCTGCAGCGTGGGGTCGCTCTCATGGGAGACAGTCCTCCACAAGCTTCTCCAGCGTGAGTCCTTCCCACAGGCCGCAGTTCTTCCCAAACTGCCCCAGCGTGGTTCCTTTGCAGGGGGTGCAGTCCTTCAGGAATGGACTGCTCCAGTGTGGGTCCCCCACGGGGTCACAAGCCCTGCCAGCAAACCTGCTCCAGTGTGGGCTCCTCTCTCTGCGTGGGGCCACAGGTCCTGCCAGGACCCTGCTCCAGCACAGGCTATCTGCAGGGTCACAGCACCCTTTGGGCACATCCACCTGCTCTGGTGTGGGGTCCTCTATTGGCTGCAGGTGGAGATCTGCTCCACCATAGACCTCCATGGGCTGCAGGGGGACAGTCTACCTCATGATGGTCTTCATCAGGGGCTGCATGTGAAAGCTTCCTGCTGCGGCGCCTGGAGCAGCTCCTCCCCCTGCATTTTCACTGACCTTGGTGTCTGCAGAGTTGTTGCTCTCACATCATCTCACTCCTCTCTCCTGCTGCAGGGTCTTTTTCCCCCATCTGAAATACGTTGTCACAGAGGTGCTAGCACCATCACTGATGTGCTCGGCCTTGGCCAGCAGCGAGTCTGTCATGGAATCTTCTAGTAAGATACAAGAAGATGTAATTCGGCGAACTATTTAAGCTCATAGGGCAGTTTGTAAATGTCTTTGTTTAAAGAGGAGGTTTTTTTCTTAGGCAACATGAAGTAAAGACGTACAAAAGAGGCGGCAGTGATAAGATTAAGATTGCGCTTGGTGTGCTGAACTATCAAAATCTTCCGCTCCTACAGCTTCAGCCTCTTCAGTCCCTCGGCTCTTCCCCTGTTGGGGATGGTAGAGGAATGCCTCGTGGTATGAGTGTGACCAGGAAAAGGCCCTCAGCGTTTTCCCAAACAGTCCATCCAGTTCAGACGTCTCGGTACAGACTCAGCAACTGCTGTGAAGAGAGGGCCTGTGCCACGCAGCCCACCCCAGGGTGGCTCTCGGGAGCTGGAGCTGCTGCGTACAGAGCAGCTGAAAATGTAGCCATGCTGTTTGAACACCCCGGCGACTTGACAGGCAGTAATCATAGTGTAATAGTTCTGAGTCTTTCCTAGCAGTCCTAGATTTCAGTTCATTGACTTTGTAGCAGAAACTGCACTTGTGCCATGCGTCCTGGTGTGTGTGCTGAAGATGGCTAATAAGTGTCAGCAGAGCAGAATTGTACTACTTTCCTTCTTTAATGCAGAGAACCAAAATGAAGTTATTAGAATGGATTCTTTACACAGGTCAAGTACTTTCACAGAGTCCCAGTAAGGCTGAGGTTGGAAGGGACCTCGGGATGTCATCCTGTCAGGGCCGTTTGCTGCAGCAGAGAGATGGCTAGAGCTGCTGCCCCAGCATCATGTCCAGACTGCTCTTCAGTATCCCTTCTCCTGTCACTGGGCACCACTGGAGAGAGCCTGGCTGCATCGACTCTGCAGCTTCCCTTCAGGCCTTTTCTACACGTGCCCTTTGAGCCTCCTCTTCCCCAGTCCCAGTGCGCTAATGGTCTTCACGGCCGTTTGCTGGGCTCTCTGCAGTACATGCATGTCTCTCTGCTACTGGGGAACCCAGAAGCAGACGCAGTGCTGCAGCTGTGGCATCACCAGTGCCAAGTGGAGGGGAAGGCTCACCTTCCTCACCTCACTCCTCCTTATGCAGCCCCGGACACGGTTAGTGTTCCTTGTGGCAAGGGTGCGTTGTTGGCTCCCGGTCAGCTTGGTGCCCACCAGGACCTGCAGGGCTTCTTCTGCCAAGCTCCTTTCCAGCTAAGCATCCCGCCGCCTGTGCTGGAGCCTGGGGTTGTCCCTCCCCAGGTGCAGGACTTCGCACTTCCCCTGGCTGAACTTGCTGGGGCTCCTGCCTTGGCAGGGTAGGAGCCTGGGGTGATGCCAAGAGCAGCCCCAAGCCGTGACTCCGTGCAGGAGGAGGGATTTGGGTGCTGCTGTCACAAGGCTGCAGCGGGCAGCGCAGGCTGGTAGGAGAGCAGAGCCCCGGGATGTGGGGGCAGAGGGTGCGTTGGGGACGAGGACATGGCTGGGGAGTTGGGCGGTGGGGCACGGGCTGGCCCTGGAGACCTTCCGGCTGGTGACGTGTGCCTGGATCTGGACAAGGGAGAGCCTGGAGATGGACTTGCAGGCCGGCACGTGCCCCAGCTGCTGGCCCAGCCCTGGTTTTGGCAGCCCCTGGGCCTGGCTCTAGCGCTGCCAGTGGGGTGGCCTCTTGGGAGGCTGGGAGGGGTCCTGGGAGCTGCCGGCCCTCCTCTTCGGGGCTCGCCGTGGCCCCGCAGGGTGGTGGTCCGTGCCCCAGCTGGGAGAGGAGGGACCTGCCACAGCCTCCCCCGGCGCCTCGTGCGGCCCCTCCTGCTCCCCGTGGGTGGGAACGGGGGCATCGGGGGGGCTGCTGAGACCCCCATGAAGAGCAGCGGTGGAGGTGCTGGGGCGCTCCTCTTCGTGGGCTGCTGCTGGGCTGCCGGAGGGGGCCGGGCCGGGGGCAGGAGACCCCCTTCCGGAGGCAGCAGGATGAGGGGCCGCCACGGGGCTGCACTCCCGCCCCTCGGCAGCAGGGCCGTCCTCCAGGCCCAGCAGACGATGGGCCTCCCGGCTGCGGCGCTGCACGGCGACATCGATGGGGTGTTGCACGAATGCCGCCGCGCGATGCTGCAGGTTGACCTCCAGCAGCTGGCCCAGGACGGACACGATGTGGTCCTCCAGCATGGCTGCTGTTGAAGGCTGCTCCGCGAAGATCTGCCCCAGCTGCTGTTGCAGCCAGGGCAGAAAGTGCTGGAGGAGAGCCGGGTGCTCATTGAAGAGGTACGCCAAGGTGCTGGGCTGGGGGCCGCCCACTGCAGCCCTGGGCACCGACTCCACCGCTGCTGTCTGGGGTCTCGCAGGGTGAGGGGGGCTCTGGGTGCCTGGGTGCCGGGCCTGCCGGGTGCCAGCTGATGCCAGCCCGTGTGGTCTGACAGCGACCTCTTTGAAGTCATCGTCTGCCTGCACCGAGTGCACGATGGACTTGATGCCCCTCTTGCAGAGGGGGCACTCGGGCTTGCTCTCAGTCCACCGCAGGATGCACTGGTAACAGAAGCGGTGGAGGCACGGCATCACATAGGCGGCATCGTCCCAGCTGTCCAGGCACACTGGGCAGCGGTCCTCTGCCTCTGTGGCCATGCTCTCCACCCGCTGCAGTGGGCTGGGGGAGCTGGAGATGACAATATGCTCCCTCTTACAGGCGCTGCAGCAGCCGCTGTCACGCTGGAAAAGGAAGAGAGACCACGGTCACTGGCTGGCCTGGGGAGGGGTGGAAGAAGTGCCCAGGTCCCTCAAGAAGGAAAACCTCCCAGATGCCCAGGGTGAGGTTTCCCCCCCAGCTCACCTCTGCTGCTGCGAGCGCAGCTCCTGGGTGCCCCGGCTGTCTGAGGCTGGCAGGGCCTGGGATAATCCTTGAGGGACTCTGGGGTCAGGCGTGGAGAGCTCAGCAGAACAACTCCCCACGTAGGACACCAGCACAAAAGGCTTCACTCAACACCCCAGCCTCACGAACTGCTCAGCTGGAGTGCATGCATGAGCCAGCCAGGTGGGGCTCGGTGCTTGCGAGGGGCTCCTGGTCACAATCCATCGCTAGGTGACATCACAGCCCATCTGTCATTAACAACAGAACCCATCCTTCAGGGACTCAGTGACATCAGAACCCATCACTCGAGGACATCCCAATAGGCCATTGTTGCCCATGATGCTCACCCCGGCATCGCCATGGCCCCAGCACACACGTCTGGGGTTACCACAACGCCACGGCCCACTCCATCCCCTCACCTCTTGCCCTGGTCTCGGCATTGGTGTTTCCTGCCAGGCACTAAGGCTTCAGCCGTGTCTTCCTAGGGCCCATCAGGTCGCTCTGGCCAGGGCAGGCATCTCCCGGCACGTATGGCAAAAGGGTTCGTTGGGTAACACCTCGTGCCACTCTGGGGGGCTGCAGGGCAAAGTCCCACGGGTCTCCCCACACCCCGGCACCGCTGGCCAGCCCTCGGGGCTCCCCTGATCTGTCCCATGGGGAGTCACAAGCAGCACTTGTCTTGGTCTTGCATTTTCTCGCATCTCTCTCCCCTAGCCAGAGGGCACAAGGGTGATCCCCTCTGCTCAGCACCCACCAGGCCTCTTCCGGGCACTAGGACCCATTTGGGGTCCCACAGACAGGCTGACAAACCAGAGGGGCTCAGGGGAGGCAAGGAGGCTCTGTGGAGATGGGGCTGGTTCAGCACGGAGCAGAGGAGGGGTCGGGGCACCTCACAGCACAGCCCGGTGCCTGTGGGGAAGGCGTCAAGGGGCTGGGGACAGGCTCTTCCCAGCACTGCCCGGAGGGAGGGTGACAGACAGTGGCACCTCCTGAAATGAGAGAGGTTCAGGCTGGAGATAAGGAATCAAACCCAAAATCCATGTGAGGATTGTGAAGCACTGCAGTGGGCTGCCCAGAGAGGTTGTGGCATCCCTGAGCCTGAGCCCAGCCTTCAAGTGCTGAGTGGCCACAGCCCTGAGCAGCCAGGTCTCTGTTCACTGTTGACCTGAGCCAGTGGTTGCACAAGAGAGCTCGTCTTTCCAGACCTTCTTCTAGTTGGAACGGTTTTGTGGTTCGGTGGATGGTATGACCAAGCATGAAGGGAAACATCTGAGCGCTCGACGACTCAGGACTGGCAGAAAAAGGGCTGTGAGAATGGCAGGGGACGATGGCACTCACAGTGGCACCTCATCAAGATCACATCAACGTGCAGCTTCTCAGGACACCCAGGCAGAGACAGTCCAGGAGATGGGAAGCAGCCTCCAATGGTTTTGTCTCTTGTCCTCTGTCTCACCTCAGGGAATTCTCTCCAGACTAGGTGGAAATGCACATTTAGCTGCTTGCAAATAGGCAGATATTCATGTGAATGGGTGAAATCAATTGAATTTTGAAATAAACACCTCCTTCCGCTACTTCTTTTGCACTTCACAACATTATTGAGACTTGCTGATACAGTTTGCAACAAAGGCTTTGGGCTGGAATGCCCAGAAGGCCCAGGGAGACCCTCACCAACTCTGCCTGGAGACCAGTGGTGCAGTGATCGCAAAAAATTCAAGGATAAGAGTATTCGTCGTATTTCATGGCCCTTCTCCTTGCTCGCGTAGGATCTGGGCGGGGGGCAGATTGCTACTCAGGGGTTAAAGTCATTAAAGTTACAAATGAGCACAGTGTGCTGTAGGGGGGCTGAAACAAGAGCGTGGCCTCCGGTAATTTGTATGTCCCCAGCTTCTTTATTTTCATCGGACATATTCAACATAAGTTGCCTCATGTCATCAACAACCAGATAGAAACGAGACCCTTGAGTGCATTAGATTATCAAAAGCATCCTCTAATTTGACCATGTATTTATAACTTGTTGTGCAACTGGGCCACAAAGCAACCAACAGACAAGCACAAGCAAGCAAAGGGGAGGCCAGAGAAGCCCCACGTAACGCCAGTGACTGCTCTTTTTCCCCTCCCTGGTACCCAGCAATCTCAGCAAAACACCCCAACAAGGAACGGGTTCCTGCCAGAATCACAGGAATGCCTGGGATGGCGTGAGAGAGGAGCAGCTCGGGAAAGGCGACGATGCCCAGGAGGGGAGATCTAAGGGCGCGGGGGCTGCGGGGGCCCTGTGAGCTCAGAGGAAAAGGTATTCCAGCCTCTTTTTGTTGCTTTTTCTCCTCAATTCACCCAGACTCCCTGGAAGAAGCGCTGTCGTTGGAGCTGGGCTCACACCTTGTTCGCAGCGGACTCGGGGACTCCTTTCCTGCTCCTTCCCGACCCTTCAACTCCAACTTCTCCTTCCTCCACTCCCTGCCCAGCCCCCCCGCTGTTCTCCCCATCCGTCTGTCTGTCCATCTGCCGTCCCTCTGTCACCACCCCACCTCCCTACCCTGCCCTGCCCTGCCCCTCTGTCCTCTTCCTCCTCTTCCTCCACAGCTGTAGGCCTGGGGCCCAGGGCTGCCGGGCAGCCATGTTGGTTCCCGGGGCATGCCGGGAGCTGTAGGCCTGGGGCTGCCGAGCGGCCATGTTGGTCTGTGGAGGTGCAGGCCCTGCTCCGGGGGCCCCGGCGGAGGGGAGGGTTGGGGCTGGCCTTGAGGGGAGCCGGGTGGCCCTCTTGCTGGCAGCCACATCACCCCCCCGGGCGCCAGAGCCCTGTGGGGAACCAGGCGTCAGCCAGAGAGCCACAGCCACACAGAGAAGAAAAACTCCCCAGAGTGGTGTCCTCAGGCAGGACACGCTCTCGAGCTGACTCAGGGTGCCCTCCAAACCCTGGCTGGCTTTATGTGGAGACTTCTTGTTCTGTAACTCTTTTTTCCAGCCTTATCACTCAAACAGATACAAAATGCATGGAGCTAAGGAATTTGTCAAGCTAAGGAATTTGTTGAGCGGAGCTAGACTAGCATTAAGCATTGGCTGAGCTTATTTATTTCGTTATTTCCCTGCATCAATCCCTGTGTACGCAGGAGCCCAAATAATGCTCTTATTTTCCCCCAAGAATTTTTTGTTTTGTCTCCTGCTAAATGCATCCACTGCAACCAAGAAATTTGCGAAGCAGGGCTTTCATCCATCACCAGTTCTGCTTTTTAAGCAAAAACCTTTCTTTGTTTTGCTTCTCTGTAGGCAAATATCTTTTTGTACCTGAGTACAAATCAGTATCTCCATGATGAAGGAAACAGAAAGAGAGGATGGAAATAATCAGGTGTAGCGGAACTTAGATAAAACCTCCTAGGAACTGACAAAAATGAGGGAGAAAATCAGCTTCACGGACCCTTTTTTTCCCCTGAAATTCACCTTTACTACAAGTTTAGTTGCCTGCTGTGTTTAATAATATCAAGCTTAAGCATTCAAGCTTGAGTCTAAGCTCCCAGTGCATGCAAAATATTCCATTTGGCATATCTCTTTTCTGAACATCTCATGGTCGTTTATAAGCTTATGTCCATAAAGGTGTTTGTGGGGGAGAAAAACCTGAAATCAAACTCGTCAGCTGAAGTGAAAGCTGAGAGTCGTCTGTAGTGGCCATAGCCTCCTGGTCTTGAGCTTTCAGAAGGCCATTGAATTTTATGAGAGCTGTGACATAATTTTGAGTCCTTTCAAAACCGTGATCATTTTTGCATGAGTGTTAGTGGTGGCTACAGTCTCACCTAACATTAATGACTGCACTTTTCTGCCTCTCGATCACCTAAACTCTCTTTCAGTGGAAAGAAATGTGGGCCTCTGTGCATCAAGTCCAAATGTATCCCAACAGATGTCTGGAGTTACTGGAATCGTGTCAAAGAAATCCAGTTTCTCCCCACTGATTAGGCTGGGAGGCAGGTCATTAACTCAGAGGTTGGGGTTTGCAGTGCTCCCATCTAAACAAGGCTTCCGATCCCCTCACTGTTTTATGTGATTGCTCTTCTGAAAAGGAACATGCATCTGCTCGTAACAAATAAGCATTTATACTAGGGTCTGGCTCTGTCATCGTTACTGTCCCTGTCGGGTACTCCTTGGTAAGGTCCCCTGAGCTCTCCTTTCTCCGGGCTGAAGGGGCCCAACTCTCCCAGTTTGTCCTCGCACAGGAGATGCTCCCATCCTTCGTTATCTTCATTCCCCTTGGCTGAACTCCCTCCATGATGCCCCCAATTTCTGTAGCGTGTAGAAGCACAGGCACTTTGCTACTGGCCGTGACAGCAGCGCAGCATTTAATGTGAATAAGCCCGGGCCTTGTGCGGGGCAGCGGCTCCAGCAGTCAGCTCTGCTCCAGAGCTGCAGCTCCGCTTACTGAAACCCCTGCTTCAGGGGTGCGTCCCGCCACGGCCGTGCCCCAGCCGATCCCAGCGCCAGGAGGTATCCGCTGCGGCCGTGGGGAGCCCGCGCCGGAGCAGGGGGAGCTGTGAGAGGGACGGAGTGGCCGAGAGACACCGGTAAGTGCTGCCGAGCCCCGGGCCCTGCGGTGCCCGGCGGGTCTGGGGGAGTGTGGGGGAAGGGGGAGCGGGGCCTGGCCAGGTGGGGAGGAAAAGTGCTGCCGGAGTGTCCATCTCGGCTTCTCTCCACCCAGATCTATTTTATCGGGCACTAAGTTAGATTGGATTTTCCCCAAGTGGAGTCGCTCTTGCCCACAACAGCTGCTGGCAAGCAACTTCCCTGCCGCTCTCTCGACCCGGGAGCTTTCTCATCGCAGGTCCTGCCCCATCCTGCTGAGGAGGGCCTGGGTGAGAGTTTGGCCCTTCACTGTGGTTAACCCTCCACAATCTTAACTTTGCTGCCAGCCATCGACAGAGTATATTTTTTAGAGGATGTTCCATGAGTCCTTCTGCAGCACTACTGAGTTAGAAGAAGTGAAACTGGTGGCCCAGCGGAGTCCTCTTCATTCCTGTCTTCCCTGCGGCTTGGGACATGACAATGTTTGAGCACCTTGCGGCAGGAGATAGTCCCTTTTTAGGATATTACATCAGTACTAGTTGTTTGCCTGGTTAACCTAGGCACTGTAGTGACACCGTTCCGATTCAGGAGAGGGAGTATTAAACTGGGGTCAGAATTGAGCCCCAACTTCCCACCAGGAGAAAAGGTGAACTAACAGGCTGGAAATCCTACAGCTGAGATCTGCAGATAGGGGCCAACAGCAGTAGTGTCTGTGACAGAAGAGTTGTCACTGCAGGCTCATTAGGGGGAGGCGGTAGGCGGTGTGCTTCCTGCTTGCTGTGTTGCTTATTTGGATTGCCCGTGTCTTGACACTCATCCTTCTTCTGTATTTGGGAGGAGGCCCTGCCTCTTTGCATGCCCGCGTGCTTAACTTGCCCTTTCTTTCACCACTTTTGTTACTTGCACGCCTCCTATGTGCAACGTCACCCACCTTTGCCTCTTGGATGCTCACACTGCTCGTATCCTTATTTAAATTCGTGCTTGGCTGACAGTACGACCTAACACGTGCTATTGCTACATCCTTGTAGTCCAGCTGTTTTCAGGTTGAAGGCAAGCTAATACTCGTTTTATCCTGGTTATCACAGTTAGAACTTGCGTGTGACACAGGCCTCTGCTTTGGCTACAGTGCTGACACACCTGCGAAGATCCACCAGTTCCCCACTGAGTTAGAGGGCTGTAGCTCGCAGCAGGATTCCTTCCAAATCCAGAGAAGGACATCTGAAGTGCTTTCCCGGGTTCCTCAAAGAGTCAGAGCACTTGGGTGATTAACTCTATGGCCTGGAGGAGCAAGAATGACTCTAGAGGCCTCCTTGTTAGTGTTGTGTGACTCCAGGTGGATGACTGTTTCAGGGCAAAATGAAAAATACTGGTTTCTTGAATGGAGTACAAGTAGTGTTGCCATTTTTTGTGTATAGAGTTAATCCATGTCAGTGAATGAAACACTCATAGGTAGATTTTAAATTGGAATTTGAGCATTGCTTTTTGAAACAGAATTTTCATTTCTTCAGCTAAAACCTTTCCAGCATTCTTTGTAAGACACCTTGCTCTAGCCCTCAAAATTGTGTTCTTCATCGTTACATCTGACCAGCAAACTGAAAATTGTTTGCACAGCTTGACTTGTGGGGAGTGCAAGATTTGAGCTAATAGGTGCCGACTGATCTGGTCCGTTAGCAAACAGTTTTCTCCTGTCTTAAATATAACGAAGAGTGTGTTTCAGGAAGTGCTTACAGCAATCACTACAATATTAGCTCATGTTTTATTTGATAGAGGAGTAAATATTGCACTAAGGGAGCATAGATTTTATGGGACTGCCATTTCTTAAAAAAAGGAGACGCCACCAACAGAAGCGAAGTACAGCCCAGAATACAGACAGTGCACTGAGTTCTGTAATAAGGGACGAGGCTTTGTGTGCTCTATGATTTCCAAAGGTTTGCAAAATTTTGAAAGGGAGAAACAAGTCAATGAGTGAATTAGTCTGCCAACTTCCCTGGGAAAGCTGCAGAGCAGAGTTGTAGTTTTGGTGGCTTCTTGTCATAAGGCTCGTGCTGGAGAAACAAAGCTTCTGTTCAGACCTTCCTGCTGCGAGCCCTGTGCTCCCCAGCCCAAGACTGACTGGACTTTTCCCTCAGGTTGTGTCTGCATCTATACAGAAGACAGTTCTATCATGATGTCTGGGGAAAATAGCACAGAAGTAGATTTGAAAAGGGCAATGTAAAAAATCCTCTAGAATTTATGGACTAGGAATATGTCTTCTTCATCGTAATCTCTAATTCCTGTTTTTAAATGATCTACACCAAAACTTCCAACGGGATGTTGCAGGTCATGATGTGCGGAACAGCAGCTGTGAGAATATAAAGATGTTTGCTTTTACCATGGAACAGAGGAAGTAGGGAAGGGACGAGGTGAGGGATAAGAATTTAATTTGGTAAAAATTGATTGCTCTGCTCCGTTTTTTTCTTTTTCTTTCTGTTTCTGAGTGGGACGATCATGAAGTGGTAGATGTCCAGGTGTGTTAAACTAGGCCTGACCTGTAGTTGGGCAGGTATTTCTTGTGGACCTTTTGTAATAGAGAAAGATGTCCTGCTGGGATGAAAATGCCCATATCTTTTAGTCAGGAGAGTCAAAACTTTTAACCGTAATTCTTTCCCCCACTTCATAGTTTTCACTTAAAACCAGCCTCCTTCTCGAAGTTCTCCCAGCAGCTCTAAGCTCTAAGCAGTGGCACCCTTTCCCCTGACAATTACCTCTCTGGTCCAGGTCGGTCGGAGGAATGCAAAGGCTGCTTTTTCCCCCAGAGTGGTACTCTGGGTTTTCATGTGCACATGTCACCAGACAGCACCGCGTCACTTGCACTTGTCATCTCTCCTCACCTTCTCTGCAAGACGCTCAACCCCTGGCAGTTCCAGTGAGCAACTGCAAAAACAGAAGAGGGCTCCTCTGAACTGGCCCTCCTTGCTCCCAAATGACTGAACCCTGCTGCAGATGAGTCAGTGGTGGCAAAGGGCCTTGTTGAAGGAACTGACTTTCTCTCATGGCTGAACGTATAGTGCCTAGGTCTGCTCACTCCTCATTCCTTTGAACCTCCTGTGCAGAAACTCTGGATTATTAGGATTTTTCAAGTTGACCTTTAGTGCAGAGCAGCCCTTCCTTGATTGTGAGCTTTTCCAGGAGCATCTTGAGCGTCAGTACTGAGTTGACTAGGTTGGTTGGTAGTGGAAGGTACAGCACCTGCATGTTTTCATGCCCTCATGCTTCCTATTTAATTCAAAGAGAGCTTCATTTTAACACTGCCTAATGTTTGATTGTCTGATTTTTAACCCTTTAGAGAATTACTATTAGAGTCCCTCTTTATGGGCATTTCACCACCTTTGTGGAAGGAGTGAGCCCTCCAAAAGGGAAAATAAAGTGTGCATCTCAAGAGACAGAAGAGCCTTGGAGTAGCTGTTGCATACAGCAGCCCTAAGTGGGAGGTGTTGGTGAGGTTCACTCCAAATCTGTCGTTATCACTGCGTGGTTTGAAAAGGGCTCAGCAGGGAAGACAGGGCGCATACAGAGTTACCAGGAGGAGGGATTTTCACTTGCTGAGATGAAAGTGGTGTTAATTAACCAAACAAATACAGAACGGAACACTTGGATTACAAAGAGGGAGTCACTTTGTGAATAAAGCGGAGCCGTTTCAGTTGAGAGAGTCAAATCATTTTGTGAATGGGAAGATGTGACCAAGCTTTGCAAAGAAGGATTTTGTCTGTCTCCATTTGCCTCACTCCCTAAAAGTCCTCCAAGGGCAATGCTGGCACTAAAATCCAAAATGCTGTGCAGTGAGAAGATTCTTCCTAATGAGTCAAACAGAGATTCCCCGACAAGCTGTATGTTAGGAAAGATTACAAGTTAGTCTACTGGCAGGAGAGGGTGACCACTTCTGATGTAATTCAGCTGCAAGGGGATTAAAAGGGCTTTTTCCTTTGTTTCCTCACTTAAGAAGTCTCTGTAGCTATGTCTGGTACTCTGGACGGTGTGCATAATTTTATTTGCATTTTTACATTAACTTGGCTGGAGTTAAGAAGATTTGGCAGTGAAGTGGCTAGCAAGACATTCTTCGCACAGCAGCACAGTGAACCTATAACCCTGGGCCCTGGGGGACACTGCCGACCTCCCAGAGGCACACTCCTCAGAGTATCCCCAGGGGACTAAACCACATCCCGCTAGGAGTGAGCTAGGCAGCTAGAGGAGGGGTATCACAGATGTTAAGAGAATAGTAAGCATCTGTGAATGAGTAAGGGTGTCCAGGAAAGCTTTCTGGCCCTTATCAAATCACTTGGGAGCATTCTCCTCTACAAGGATTTTCCACTTTGCCATTCAAATGCTGATTAACAAGACGTAGGGAAGGGAAATTTTATATTGAGTATTCTGGCTTCTGCTGATATTCTTACAGGAACTCAAACTACCGAAGAACATAGTCCTGCCCCCAGGAGATGGGGAGCTGGTGATGCACGGAGAGGAGAAGAGACTGGGAGAATGGATGCAGTTCTCTGGTAAGGTCTGAGGGCTGATGTGTTTCTGGTCTTGGGGTGGGGGGGGTGAGCTTTGTAAATGAAATACTGAGAGTGACGAGATAAACTGTGTTTATCCTTTTAACTTTTCTGATAATAAGCATAGTTTACAGTCTGATCAATAGTCGGGAAACCTCTGTTTGACTCATGAGAGAGAATCTTCTGCACGCACGCGCACACATGCACGCACGCATATACGCACACACACGCATTTTTAAGCTGAAGTCAGTGCATGCAAATAGGATGAGGGAAGCTCCAGATTTGGATCTCTTCTGCATTGAGGATGTCGAAATTTCAGTGCAGGAAATTTTCACCAACAGGAACATTACTGACTCATGATTATGACGACTGTGTTCAAAACAAAACAAAACAGAAGGAAAAAAATTCAACTACTCATGTACCAGATTTGAGGGTTTTTTTCTCATTTAATCTGTGGCTGCTTAACATCTTGGCACACTTAGTGCTGTTCAAACTACTAATAATGCATTCAAATGGCGTGAATTATAAGGGATACAAACTGAACCCAATCTGTTCTGCATATTGTTTTGAAGCCTGTCAGGGCTAGTAAAACTACAGCTACCATAACTGTGAAAACTAGGGGTGAAGTTTTAAAGCAATTGTATGGTGCAAGTTTCTGCAGTTGCCGAAGGGAAAGTTTTCTAGGAAGTGTCATCTTAATCTTAGTTTTATTTAAACAAAAAGACCAACCAAACAAAAATTTCACGTGGGCTTTCTAAAAACCTCAATTTATATTCTAGTAATGTTAGCTAGTTGTAAAGTGGGGTGAAGATGATGTTTCTATAGCTTTTTCGACAGTATTTATGTATTTCTGCTCTTCTTTATATATATCTTCTTTTCCCTATTGTGTATCATTTTCTCTCAGAAGAAAGCTTCTTAGAATTTGAGTCTTAGTGTAAGATGTTTATGAGTAATCATTACAAAAGTTTTACAAGGCGAGGAAGGAGTGCCAACTAATAAATGAAGCACTCCAATAGAAAATGTTAAGTTTGTGGATACAATAGCCTGGTACTGTCCTTGTAGGTGAAAGTGGTTATCTATTAATTAGGTTAATTACAGAAATTGCTTGAAAGTAGTTCTGTGTGGGCTGATGTTAGTTTTCAGGATCAACCTGGCCAGATGGTGGCATTGATAAATTCTGAGCCCTGAGTAACAAACAGAAATCTTTCTACATCTGGAAGGCTGAGGAGTCCATGTGCAAGGCCACTGCTGAACCCCTAAAAGCCTATCAGTTTATGTGATATCTAAAGATCTCGTGTTACTCCATGATACATTGTTCCATGGAAGGCTGCAAACTACAGACTACAAAGCTTACTCCATCTGTTTTCCTTTTCCTTATCGTGAACAGTGTAATTAAAAAACCCCCGAACTAGGCTAGTCACTAGTAAGAGGAAGAGCATCTCTCCATCTTGGTTGAGATTGTAGAATTTTGCACTCAAGCTCTGTAAGATCTGTAAAACAACCCTTTTCGTACTGTTCCAGCATCACGCAGAGGAGCCGTTGCTGGATGGGAGTGTGGGATAGTGTCTTGCTGAGCAGTCAGCTACTCCCTTAATCCATTCTGTATTTTGCTCCTCCCTCTTCCCCCCCCCCCAGCTTGCTCCTCCTGAATGATTTCTGGAAATTTTCATTGCACTACTGCATTGTTTCTCCACCCTCACTGTGAAAAATGTCTTCCTTATCTCCAGTCTAAATCTACCCTCTCTTAGTTTAAAACCATCATGCCTTGTCTTGTCACAACAGGCCTTGCTAAAAAGATTGTCCCCATCTTTCCTATAGGTCCCCTTTAAGTACTGAAAGGTCTCCCCACAGCCTTCCCTTGTCCAGACTGGACAAGCCCAACTCTCTCAGCCTGTCCTCGTAGGAGAGGTGTTCCATCTCTCAGATTTTTTTTGTGGCCCTCCTCTGGACCCACTCCAACAGGTCCATGTCCTTCTTGTACTGAAGGTCCCAGAGCTGGACGCAGGACTGTGGGTGAGGTGTCACCAGAGCAGAGTAGAGGGGCAGAATCACTTCCCTCGCCCTGCTGGCCACGCTTCTCTTAATGCAGCCCAGGATACGGTTGGCCGCCTGGGCTGCCAGCGCACATTGTTGGCTCATGTCCAGCTTTTCATCCACCAGTACCCCCAAGTCCTTCTCCACGGGGCTGCTCTCAATCCCTTCATCCCCCAGCCTGTATTGATAGCAGGGGGTTTCCCCAACCCAGGTGCAGGACCTTGCCCTTAGCCTTGTTGAACCTCATGAGGTTCACACAGGCCCACTTCTCCAGCGTCTCCAGGTCCCTCAGGATGGCATCCCGTCCGGCAAAGGCAGTCAGCAGCATTTTGGTTACTATTAGGAACAAGAGATTTAGCAGTTCCGTCCCCGCCAATACAAAATAATTAATCTGTCCAAGCAAAAGTATATAAAATATCATTGTAGGATACTTGTCAGTGAGCCTGAAACCCATATCCGCTGTGCTCTGGGTTTCTACTTTGTCGGTTCCAGTATCTTCTTATCTATTTTTCTTAACTGGAATCTATCAAGTTTAGCTGTGTTGGTCTGTACTTTACATGGACTTTCGAAACCGGAGTGATTTTTTTTTCCTTTTTTTTCCTTCCTGTTAGAGGGCAGTAGAGAAGGAGATTGATAAGAAGAAAATGAAATCAGGAGAAGAAACAAAATCATTGCAGTCTTCAGCTAACGAGGACTCCAGTAAATTGAAGTGAGTATACATTGGTGGGATGGCAGAAAGATGCATAAAACTGAGCCTTTCTTAAAAAGTTTAAGGTGAGGAGCTGTATATCCTGTCATCATACTCCTGAGTTTGCTTGTAACATAATGTGCCTTCTGAAACTTCATCTGCTGCAGATTTGTCCTTACATCCTGGAAACAGCCACGTGGCTATGGGCATGTAATTCATTCGCCTTCTTATTTGTTGCATATGTGGAGTGATATTTGGGTGTCACCTGTCTTCCTCTCCCTTCTTAATGCTGAGGATTATGGTTCTAATCGTTCAAGAGTAAGCTGATGCTTCAGCGCCTGGTCATCCTCCCATACTTGGTTTACACTGCTGCAGAAGCATCGAATGTTGTGGCATTTGTCCTGATTTCTGACAGTTGAGGTCGGAATGAAGACTTCGCCATTTTAAACACGAACCTGTCCACCCTGCAGCTTATGTTGCTGCATGCTGTGATCCCTGTGTTACAAGTAGTTCAAAAAATCTGTTTATGCTGCAAGAAATTTAATTGCCAGTTGTGCCTGTACTACTTTTTCTTCTAAGACGGTAGGCAACCATCTGCACTGCTGTCTTTCAGACCAGATGCAGGAAACAAATGTGTGCAAAAAAATTATACGTTGTTTGAGTTGCAAACAGTGTGGTAGACTGCCTGCCTGCTGGGATGCAGGCGTCATTTGCTCTTCTCCAAACTACAGTGGTGGTAGTCTGTCAGCAGATGATTGCCCTAGATGGTCTAGGAGGTGGCAGCTGTTCTGTGGGGAGTAGCGTATGCTTGTTCTGCACAATAGAGTCTCAGGGGTTGGCAAGAGAACTTGTCATCTAGTTGAAGATGTCCCTGCTCATTGCAGAGGTTTCGGACAAGAGGACCTTTAAAGGTCCCTTCCAGCCCAAACTATTCTAAGATTCTAGGTGAGTAAGGCTGGAGAGTTCAGGTATCACTTATATCTGCTTTTGTGAGAAATGGAATTAGCCCTAACAGGCTTTCAGAAAGGGTGTTGGACTAGACGATCTTTAAAAGTCCCTTCCAACCCAAACCATTCTATGATTCTATGAACGTCTTTTTCTTTGCCTGTGTCTTCCTCATTCTGGGTTCTTCTGCCATGCTTATTTTGGGGAAGTTTGTGCTCTCTCTTCATGGGAAGCAGCAGAAAGCTTTTTATCAGATTCATGATAGCTGACAGGCATTTAAAGCTCTTTGTAAGGTGAGAAGATGATAAGAACACGTTTTGCGGAGAGACTGCGGTGCAGACAAATCAAGTTGCTTGCTCAGACTCCTACTGCAAACAGGTGAAATAGCTGCAAGTGTGGCCTGGAAGTCCTGGCTCCCGTTGCCATGACTGAGCCATCATGTCCACAGCAGAGAGTTCTGGCAGCCTCTTGGGAAAGGATATTGTACTAAGTGTAACTGTGCGTCCGTAAATTTTGACTTGGTGATCGTTGCTGTTTTCTTAATTGCACAGGTTCTGATGAAAGAAAAAAGTCAGATGTTAATGCTGGTACGGTCTGCCCCTTCAGCTGCTTTTGCTGTCGCTGGTTACTGGCTTTGAATAGCACTTAGCAGCTGGCTGCTGGTGCGCACGGTGTCTGTGCTAGGTGGGACCTGTCTTCTCCCAGCTGAGAACACAGAGGTGGATGTGATGGATCGTGCAGAGCTCTGTTTTCTGACCTTGCTGCCATGCAATGCTGCTGAACTGGCTATGCAAATGGCTATGCAGCTCCCCCTTTCCCTAAACAAACCAGGATGCTGCAGTGCCAGCAGGCTTTTCACTGTGGCTGGCCCGAGTTTTTAGAGAGGTGAAATGTGCAAAGCCCAGTCCAGAAAACAAATTTGTATGTGTAGGTGGGTAGAGGTAGGGAGCATTTTCCCTTCTCCACTAAAATTATTTTGTTGTCTTGTCTTTCTTGTCTGTGACCTAAGGGACACGCAACCAGCATGCCTTTTGAACCATGGCTCTGTCTGGAATTTCAGGTGGCCAGGAACTTCTTGTTTATTCCAGCATAGCATTTGCAGTGCTTCTAGTAGATCTGGTGAAACTTACCCTATAACTTGCATACCGGTGTACTACCAGCATTTTGGCTAGGTCTTTGATAGAGCAAATGCTTCCAAGAGCATGTCTTCGAATGGGCAGCGTTCCCCTGAGGGGAGGCTCGTGCGTCAGTCATGGGCTACTGCATTCAATTCCTGCTTGCTTGTGGCTTGAATTTGAGCTATTGGCTTGGCTTGGTATGTAGTGCTGAGGTTTGTGTCTTGACCATATGAGTAAAGTCATATTTAGCTGCAGGGACTGACTGTACTGTGGGAAAAGTGGGTTGTGGAAGAGGGGAGAGGACTGTCCCACGCACAGTAGAATGAAGCCTTCTCACTGAGATCCCATGAGTTGGGATTCACTGCTCAGTGTTTTCTTGGAACCTTTGAAAAGCTGAATAAAAATGATGGAAATGAGCAGTAGACAAACTAGGTTTTGAGCTATTTGGTGCTGCGTGGAGCTGCTGCAGTTCACTGGCTATCCTAACTTGAGATGATCAGAAATCTGATATGTCGCTGTATTATTAAATGTCATAGTCTCTGCCATTTAAAAGCACAGCATTTTAAGTCTCTCTCACTTGAATCCTCTCAACTTTGTAAGTGTTGTCTAGTTGAGCTGGCAAGTCTTAAAGAACAACTCAGTTGAATTCTGTCAAAGCACGTACAGCATCCAGCGTGAGGGTGAGCGTCTCCGAGCCTAGAAGATATCTTCTGCTGTAATGGGGAGAGAGAGGCAGTGCTGCAGTTCATGTGCCTTGTTGGGTGATTTGTCCCAGGGATTTTAGTCACTGTAATTACCTCTCTCCCTCTTCCCATGGAAAGGGGCTGTGTTAGAGGGATGCCTTTTTGGCAACGTCCTGATGTTCTGGTTGCAAGTCTTTACTCCAAGGACAAGTCCTGAGGCTTATTCCTACTTGAAAAGCAACTTGCTTGTATGTTGTTGGCAGGGGACGATGTGGTATCTAATGTACGATGATGTCCCTGAAGTTTCATTTTGCTTCTGCTGGATTCTTTATGTTAACAAGTCACCTCACGCTTCCAGAGAAATTTCAGCAGAATTGGCACATGACGTAACTAAGTTTCTAAAAAATCCCTGCATTATATGTACACCCCTTTCATTACAATTGCTGAATTCACTTCCCAGAGCATCAAAAGCTTCATTGGAAATGCAGAAGGAAGATTTCCGACTACCTCTGCCACTGCCACCCGTGTCTCCTGCACATCCTGAGCCAAAGTCAACCAAGATGGCCCAAAAGAGACCCAGAAGTGAAAGCGGCGAGCTGCCTGGCGTGGATAACACCGCCAGGAGCAAGAGTAGCCACAAGGATCCTCTGTTCTACAAGCACAAGAAAGCGGAGAGAAACCACTCTGAACTGTCCAAGGGCATCGAAGTAGGTTTCCGTTCTAACTGGCAGGATGTTTCCTGGGACCCGTGGGTGCTGTGTGACTCTTTTTAGAAATGTGCTCTGAGGATATTAAAAAGGAAGGAGGATAAACCAGCCACCAGAGAAAGCTCTTGGAAGCATTTTTGCCCCTTTAAGGCTCTCTGTGACCGTGTGTTGCTAGCCCAAAAGCCTGCATTGTAACTTCTCTACCGACTTCCCATCATCTGTTTTCATCTCACCAATGAAAGGCAGTGAGAAAGGGTGGCAATGTAAACACTAAAGGCAACAGAATCATGTTTATGGCAGTAACTGTTTCTGACTGTAGGCAACTGGAAGTCAAAAAACCAATGTGTTTACCAAAGAAAGATTGGATTGCTTCAAGATAAGAAACAAGCAACCTGTGGCTTTGTCTGTCACCTGGGTACAAGGCTTTATAGCTTTCTTACAAAACTGTTAATGATCCTTGCAGCTGGATTGTTGCATTTTTGGGTTGTAAAATTCAGTTATATTGCTGTTACTGGGTGTGTGTGGTCTAGGATGTTGGGGGGGGGGGGGTGTTTGTTAAGCCAGACTGTGCATGCTGTATTAGCTGGCTTCTAACTGCTTGCTCTTTCCTGAGAATGTAGATAGTAATGGAGAAAGAGCAATTGCTGTGTGGCTAAGCTGGAAATAAGTGTGAATGCATATGTGTTCCTGCCTTGGCTAGTGGCCGTGAAAAGTGCGCTGCTTGCAGCCTTGCTGCTATCTTAGCCATAGAGGGAGAGCCTGGAGAATAGACTATTGCCTGGGGCAAATAAACATTTTCTCTTGCGATTTAGGAAAGCCAGGCTTTGGCATTGATTTAGATGTATCTCTCTAAGCAGCTTCATCTCTGCTCTGTGGTTTTTCAGGGATCTGCAGGGGATGTCACAGATCCTTTCCCAGTGCCTTCTTTGCCAAAAGGTACCTCCAAGCCAAGGAGACCTCAACTGAAGATTGAAGAGTAAGTTTTTGTTTTACACCCCGTGTCTGCACTTTCTGAAGACACCAGGCAAGGCTGGCCCTACAGCCACCCTGGCTTCTGCTTGTTAATGAGCACTTCTTCTGGGAGGAAAGAGTGAGGGAGAGATGTCTGTACTGCCTTCTGGTGTCTGGGACTTAGCCCACCCACCACAAAGCAAAGGTCTCATTACGAGAGTTCTTAGTTTGAGGAAAGCTACTCTAGAAATCAGGTGCTTTGTAACTCTGCGAGGAGGTGTCTCTTGTGCCTGTCTACAAGTGATGGGTTTTGATTTGTCTGATTCTCGACAAGTGGCAAACTCCTCTGTGGTGAGGTGCTGGGCTGGCAACTGACTTTTTCTGAGAAGGCGTGACTCTCCACTTCTCAGTTTTGTTAGTGCACAGGTGGCTGTGTGCCATTTGCCTGGTGACTAGATTATCCCAGTGCACAGAAATGTGTGTGTTCCAACTTTATTGTCATTTTTGTGTTGATTGAGACCAAGACCTGTAGGAGCATTGGTGGCCATACCTCTTGTAAGCAGATAACTTGAATGCAAGCTCTTTGGGTTTGAGGTGAGTGTGTGGTACTGCAAAGTTTATTGTATGTTTCAATCAAAACGTATTTGTAGTATTGTACTTGTGGAATGATAGGAGATCCCCCAACTACTATTTTCCCATGGGAGTGAAGAAGTCAACCTGGCCTCATAGTAGCCTAACCTCCACTGGTTTTTTATCTGGAAATGTAAGTTTTCAATGTTATTCCAACACACACTTTTCAAGAAATGAATTCAGTTTATCTGTGCATTCAGCTGCTGTGTATTTGTGAACATCCAGACAACATTCATTTAGTGACTATCATAGTTGTAATGTGTTTGATAAGGCTGTAACAGACTTACCAAAACAGGATATTTGGACTCACAGCATCCTCTAGAGATGAAGTAAAATCAATAATTACCCTGCCCTTTTTCTCTGTTTTTCCTCTCCCTGTCCCCAATTCAGACAGCATCCGGTGGAATACTGCGTAGAAGAGGCCAAGAGGCTGAAGCACAAAGCTGATGCAATGGTAAGCCTTGGCCCTGAGCCAGAAACGTTACCCAGCTCTCGCATTTGGACGCGATACCTGCATGCATGTGACTAAGATGCGCTGGCTAACGTTACTTCCGTACTCCATACCTGGCATATGTTCAAGGCGTATGTGGGGCGGCTGTCTTTATCTGCCAAATGTTCAGACATTTCCCTTCGTTATGAAGACACCTAGAGAACGGGATTCAGAACTGATGTTGTCTGAGGTTAGCAGGCCTGCTGTCTTTGCAGAGCTGTCACAAAGACCTTGGGAGACAGGTGCAACAGTTAGTTTTAAGACAGTTTCCTCTGAAACATCAGGATCCTGAGGGTAATTACGTTGCTGGTGAGCAAGACTTGGAAATGTCCTTTGCAGATGTAACTGGCTTTCTCTGCTAGGTGCAGTTTTAACAGCGTGCATGAATGAACATATTTTTTTGCTGATTATGACTCAGTTGGATAATGTACATTCACTGCTTGCCATTGACCTGTGAAAATGGAGTGAGGGAATAGTGTAGCAGCAAAGCCTCACCTGCCTCTCACAAGGCAGGCCTCCAAGACCAGACAATAATGTCTAAAAAACGTGAAGATAACAAATTACTCAAGGAAAACATTGAGCGAGAGGAAGAGATACAAATAGCCCGAGCACACAAAGCTGATGACTGGGACCACATTGGGGGTTCTGCTGAGAACCCCTGAATTATCCCCCAGAGGCCTGGCTTGCATCTTCTTCTTTCTTCAGATCCTGCCTAACTAGAGACGAAAAAGGAATTCAGGTACCCTTGAGAGAAGTAGGTTTCGTCTTAGTCTAAACATGAGAATTTTCTTCCCGATAGACCGACAAGACTGGAAGCGCCTTTCAGTACCTAGATGCTGCCCTTTCCTTCATTGAGTATGGGATCGCCTTGGAATCGGATTCAGCAGCACCAAAATCAGCTTCCAGCGTATTCAGAGGCACCATAGATCTCATCAAGTAAGTGGTTTTCAAAGCATCACGGTTAGGCAGGATGTTTGGAGGGGAAGGGTTAGTTGCACTGCGCATTTGCAGCTGTGGCAGCTCTGGATTCCCACCATGGAGCTGAGTTGAGGTCACCGTACAAGCACGAGACAGACAGACCATCCCGAGGCACCAGAGACAAATCCTTCGAAATGTTTCAGCATTGCTTGTCAGGAGAAGTAGGCACCACATCCTCCTCTGCATCTGAGCCTTGCAGCTGAGGTACACCAGAGGACACTGATTATGACAATCAAGGACGTGAAGGAGTTTTTACTTTATCCAGATCTGAAGCTGCTTTTGCTTGCGAGTTCAGTAGTATTTCAGTTAAAAAAAGTGAAGCAACAGTATAGCGTGTTGAAGAACAGTTAGTGCCCCAAAGGTTTGCAGCTTGACTGAAGGCAGGTTTTACTGGTTTCTCCCATTTGTCTTTCTACCTGTACCCTTTACTGGGCCTTCTTTTAGCAGCCTTCCTTGTTTAGTTTCACAGCCCTTGAAGATGTGTGTAGACAGTATGACGTACACAGGCAGTGCAACCCAAGAGACCATGGATTGGGTAGAAGAGAGACAGGTATTAGTTTATTCATATTGAAATTACAGGTTACGTGAGTGTTTTCAAGAGCTGGTTTGACTTCTTGCCTTAGAGCTGAAAACGCTGTCAGGGTTTTTTTTTGTGGTAGACTTCAAACTTTTTGAAATGTATTGTTTGCGTTCTGGTCTTGATGGACTGTATTTCCAAGATGATGTTGTTGCTTTGTTTTCAAAATGGAGATTTGCTTGTTTGTTTGTTTGCCAAAAGAAACATTTCCACTAAGATGTCTGTCTTGTCCAGAAATAATTGAATTAGTAGTTTATCTTCAGTAGTGGGGATACCTTTTCTGGGCCCCAGGCTCACCGGTGGTCCACAGGAGGCAGCTACTTGTAGGGGTGTTGCCCATTAATCAGCGTAAGAGGAGAGTGAGTCGCATCAGGGGCCACATCTGTTCCCGCTGTGTGGAGAACAAGGTATTTTGAGACAGAGTCCTCTGCTCAAAAGCCTACAAAGCACTCTGGGTCAGGACTAAGAACTCAGGGCAGGTTTCCTGACCTTAGGACCAAAGTTTGAGATAACGGCGTGGACTGTTGTTTCATAAACAGTGGGACTCCGGAGCACTGATGGCTGACAAGATTCTGTTATTTTGTTTCCTTAGATTCGTCGTGACATTGAAATCCTTTACGGACTCCTCAGCATCTTCACGTGAAAAAGCCTTTGCCGTGTTATGGTGCGTAACTTTTTCCTGCGCCTTCAGAGTCTGTTTTTTGACTTGATAGAGCGAAAGGCCCATTGCTTTCAGAGGCGAACGAATGATTTAAATGGGAATAGAGTTCTGCAAGGAAAGAACCCACAATATCAAAACCGGAAGCCAGTGTTTGAGCCGTGTAAGTGAAGCTGTAGCTGAACATAGCTGAGGCGCTTCTGGGCCGGAGCTTCCTCAGCCCGTGGCACCTATGAAGAGGTTGGGCACCTGTTTATATAAAAGACCAGACATGGCCCTTCCTGCTTTGTTTTTTTTTTCCCTTGTGATGTTTTCACAGAGTCTTTTTTTAAGATGAGCGGAAGGGGAAGAAGTTCTGAGCTTTCCTGACTTTGCAGTACAGTTGGGGTGTGCCTGCCTCTGTCCCACAAGGCTGATGGCTGCTTGGCAGGCAGCAGCGAGTGTCAGCACTGATGCCTGGGTGTGTTTCTGCTCACAGCATGCGCTCCCAGTCCATTCTGCACATGGCAATGTTTCGTTACAAAAAAGACACTGCAATGAAGTATTCCAGGATCCTGAATGACCACTTCAAGGTACTGTATGCGTATTGCTAAGCTGCCAGCTGGATGGCTGCAGCAGTTACTGCTGTCAGCTGAATAGCCCAAACCTAACAAGGGTTCTGTTCCTCGCTGCAGAGTTCTTCCAGAGCAACACAAGCACCTTCTCCATGCGTTGCAAGGTAAGATTTAAAACTACATACGTTGTAATGAGTCTCTAAGGGTGTGAGTGAAAACAGTAGCTGGAGTATTTGAGTGCAAGCTGCGTTTGAGAGTGCCTCACCACTTGCTCTTTCTTGCCACCTGAAATCATACTGTTAGGGGGCATGAGTATGTTTCTGCTCTCTCTTTCCTGTCTTTTCTCCTTGGAAAGGGTTCTTTTCTTTTGTTACGAGGTCCAGAGTTACCACGTCCCAAGCAAAGTAGTTTTCCACTAGAGAAGCAGGTCAGAGGAGCAAGAAAGGTATTGTCACTGTGCTGTTTCAGAGCCCCTGTCGGTGCCATCTTTGTTCTGTTAGCGATCCCTTGAGACTTAATGGGATACCATCCCCATCTCCCTGGCCGCTGCCCAGTAGGATTATGCCTTCACCCTGTGGTAGCATAACTCTGAGGTGATACTTCAATATTTGTCTCTTTAGCTCAGTCACCAATTAAGAAAAAGAAACTCATTCTTCTAACTGGTGAGGTACTGAGCATTTTGTGCTGTCTGTGTATCTGCAGCAGTGTTGCTGTGTATGTGGCAGCAAAAGTAGAAGGGAAGCTGTCACGTAACAGTTTGAACCGACGCCCAGCAGACTGGGCCTGTGTTTTAATGACAATGAGTAAAGAAGAGTTTTTCTGTGTGCCGTGGTAATTGCATTTGGCACACAGCTACCCGGCTCCCCGTCTGCCCCTCCTAAACTCTGCGTCGGAGAGAGGGTTGTTTGGTCTGTAATAGCCATGCTGTAATTCCAGTGATTTTTCTGCCACCTTGCAGAGGATAGTTTATTGGTCTCCTGCGAGCGTGGTGGAAGCCCTCTCATACCAGTGACTAAAATTAGGTGGCTGAGGTGGAGGAGGTCAAGTGATGTGATGAAGCCTGCCTGTGCCTGGAAGGCAGGCAGCTGCCCGCGTTTAGGTTCCCTAGAGCTCTAAATGAGTTTGTGTAGGCTGAGCTGGCTGCTTTGACCCGCTGTCAGAAAGCTCCAGCTTCTGTAGGCGGGGAGCTTCATCATGCCTGAACTGTAAGTCATGAGGAAAAAGCGCTATGCTGATCTGGTGAAAGCTTCCACAAGTAGGTGTAGATTTTGGAAGGTGGATTGGTGGCCCTTTCTGATGTCTGGTGCCGCAATTTCTCTTGTCAAGAGAAGTTCTTAGAGTTGCAAATCACTTCAAAAACCTTGGCCTGGCACTCAAAGGGCAATTACTTGTTACGCAGCTGAACACATCTCAGTTTTCCACACTCCACTCCACACCGCAGGCCTGGATGATAGCGGAGAGCTCCTGCCATAAGATCGTCTGGCGGCAAGACTTTGACGTTAAACGTTCGTGACGATGTTTCTTTCTCCTGCAGATCCACGGGCATGTCTTCCCCAAAGCCCTCTCCTGCCGGTTCTGTGAGATCTCAGCCGGGACGTATTGCTAACAACTGTGGTGGCAACACCATCCCCTATAATATCCCAAGTATCACCTCTTCCTATGTCAACATCACTGCTGGTATCCTCTCTGCATGTGGTCTGTGGGAACAGGCTGATGCACTGGCCAGGGAGAATAAGGGTAAGTTTGTGCCGTCTGGCTTTTCTGTTTTATGTGTTGTCGTTCTGTTTATGTACTTGCTTAAATCCGAACACTCGGTGTAGCAAACGCCAGACCTAAAGCTCAAAGCATGAGATATGTTGAAATAGACAGCTAGGGCATATTGGCAGAGATACCTGATGGTGATATATTGATGAGTGTTCCAATTAAAAGGTTGTCTTGGCATCCTCAAATGTCGAAGAGCCAAGGAATGAGGGTATCAAGTGCAGGAAAGCTGCCACCTTGCTTCATAGTAACACAGGAAGCAGAGGAGGTTTTTTGCTGTTTGTTTTTCCCTTTGGGGCGCTTAGCTTTTCTGAGTTGGTTCACCTTCTTTAAGAACAGCTTTTTGGCCTGTAGCTTTGTGGTTTAGTTAGATTGTCAGACTTCTAGGTATTTTTGCCTTGCGAACAGTGAAGCCGGCTGCTTTGCGTAACAGAGAAGCTGAGCAGCGTTTGAACTCCAGTCCTTGCTGGGCACATGACCAGTACTTGCCAGCAGCATTTCCTAATGTTGCTGCTACTTGTCTATTTTACCGTTTTGTTGTTAAAAATGTATTGTTCTGTGGAACAAGCAGTGGTGAATAAGCAAAAGCCCTGGAATATGTGCAGTTCAGTCTGTAACCTGCCATCCCATGTGGCATTTGCAGTGACATTTTTCACAAAGCACGAAGTTTTGTGAGCTACTGTGGGTGAAGGGATATATTGCCACAATCTGTTGGCAAACTTGCAAAAGAGAATAAGCACCATGTGCCTGGCTCAGTTGTTGGAAGGCTGTAAAAGCACTCACGCTAATGAGGCAGGCGCTGAAATTCAAAAGGCTTTGCAAGTCCCCTTAGAATAAAGTATCTCCAGTGGTTGGCTGTCCTCTGAGCAAATCTGTGCTCGCGGCAGCAATGCCTGTGTAGTGTTTTGGATTCTATCCTCACAAGGCTGGTAAAAGACTGTCACACAGAAGGAGTGGTGGATGCTGCTGCTAAGCCAGAGGAAGGAGTCGTGGAGGGAAACCTGTGGGAGGGCAGCCTGAGCACAAGCTTGCTTCAGCCAAGGCCGAATTCAAAACCTGCTCTGTGTTGCCGTTGTAATGTAGGGGAATGATGGCTGGGGTAGTCAATACTCCCAAGGGAGTGGATCTGTGCGGTGGAACAGTAAATACTCACGTAGGCCTGGCAAGCTGTACAAATGTTTAAACCTGTTCAGCTGAGAAATCATGATGTCTCCAAGGTCTGAGGATGGATGATGGAAAGGCACCAGTCCCATTTTCTGGGCATCGCTCAGGAAGATACTCGAATTTGGCTTGCTTCAAGTCTGGGGGAAGCCTGCGGCGGGGACTGGGCTGTGAACACCCAAACTTTTGCCCACCTACCAGGGAGTCTCGACGTCCTTTTAAAGCCAGCGCCTGGGGAGCCGGTTCAGTGCGTGTACGCGTGTGTGAGTGCGTTCTCCTCTCACGTGCCCTGCCTCGTGTGCTTGTTACGCTTCCCGGCCTTCTGATAGTGCTGGGCTCTCTGCGTCGACAATGTGTTTGACGGGACTTGCCGACGGACAGCGTGACGCTGTTGTTGCTCCTGGCAGCCCCCTCACCTGTCAAACGCGCCTGCTGTGTGAAACCAACCAAATGTTTTCGCTCTGCCTCCTCTTTTTCCAGAGTTTTTTGCTGAACTAACACGTTTACTTATATTCAGCTAGAGTGGATAAATAGTGTAACAATGTAGGAACTCATGTATGAAAGATATAACTTGATTTCTAATCCACAGATTACACTCTGTCTCAGACCTCTCAAAAGAGAAATATGCTCTTGTCCCTCTGTACAGCAGCTAGCTCTGAGCTTGATGCTAACAGTGAAGGATCTATCAGAAACAAAGAGTAGCAGAAGAAACATCAACATAGACCCCCCGGCACTGGAAAAGGTATGGTCATCTACGTAGCCAGGCAACAGTGTGGTTGGTTCAGGGGCCATGAATGACTACTGGCAAGAGTGAGCGCAGAAGGCCTCTGGGGCAAGAGTGCCATTTTACAGCGTCACCACTCGTAGTAACATGAATCGTCCTGTGATCCTATGATTACTGGATTGGAAGCCTTGTTTCTGTCCGTAGTCAAGCCATTGCCTTCAACAGAACGGCAGCATAGGATGCCAATGGTAGAAAGAACCGTCTGGCTGATGGAAGCTCTTCTGAGTAAGACAAGACTGGAGAAGAGATTGCACATGACAGCACAAAGAGAGCTTTAGATGACTTCTCGTCTCTTGCAAGGAAACATCAGCACAGGGGTGCTACTTTGCTTATGATGGTCCTGTGCAAATTTCTCCCAACTCCTTTAGCGCAGCCCTATGCTGCTGCTGTGATCCCACAGGCCTAGTTGCTTTCTGTGGCTTGCTTGATAAGCATATGGATCATCTCTTTCCCCTAAAGCCTCATGGCAAACAAGCAGTCAAAATACTGGGAATGAAATCACAAAGCAGAGCGTTGGGGGAGCTGTCTGCCAAGGCGCTCGCTCACTCCAGCTTCCCAGGGTCATCCCAGGACAGCTGCAGTTAGCTCTGCAGCGCAAGACGTTAAATTGCTCACAGATTGGTCTGCAAATAGCTGCTTCCGGACTGATGTCTTAGAGGGAAAACATTTTAACAAGCAAAGAAAAGCAACGTATAGCTCTTTAAACAACACTTGCATGAAGGCCTGTTACAGCTCCTTAGCAAGGTCCCAAAGCTCTGGCACTGGCAGAAGCCACATTCCCAGCCTGTGGATGGGTCTGTCACGCTCTCAGGACAGCCCACGGTGGCCCTGCTCAACCAAAGTCTGACCCAGTGATACCTTGCAGAGCCCAGCCCCGTGCTTTGAAAGATGTCCCAAAGGCACTGCCAAGCAGTTGTAGATGAAGCAGTGAGCTTAGCCATTCTTGTTATAGTCATCTCTTAAATCAACACAAGCAGTGGTCTAACAACGCCAAAGGCACCCTCAGCCTTTTAGTACATTAAGTACTGCATCTGCATGCATGCCACTCAAGACGTCCAAGTGGGAAGTGATTTATTCTACTAGTACCCTGTCAGCAGTAAATAGAAAACACAAGCATTTATTATTCTCCATTCATCAGTATCATACACTTATTTTTTTAATATTTATTTATACCAATTAGGACATAAAATACGAATGTTGCAAAGTTCAGAAAACCCTGCACTAGCCCCAGCTCAGCTCAGGGCTCACCGTCAGCCTTACCTGCAATCCTCAGTGTGGCAGGAAATCATACTATCATGCTAAGATAACAGAAAAGAGCTTAGTTTGGTTTCCACCAGACTGTTGCTTCACAAATGTACTAGAAAGAGGAAAGGAATACTAAAGAAACATGTTTCCCTCTAGTTCTTGTGGGGTTTGCTACTCCACAGATGAAGAGCCTGCTTTCAGGCACTTACTAATGTGAAGACTTTTTTACAAAAGTGAGAGGCAAGGAGGATGGAGTGCTATGTGTGCTTGCATCCTTGATCTTCTGTTCCTTGTGAGTTTCATGCTACGGTTGTTCTTCAAAATTAAGATCAGAGAAGTAACAGCTAAAGGCCTGAAGATTTTACATGCAATGTCGTCTTGGCAGTGATACAGCTGAAGGAAGTTGAAGGACAGCTTTGTCCTCCATGAAAGCCTGGGTTTTTTACAGTTAAAAAGTGATACTGTCACATGCCCTGCGCTAGAAAGATACGGGAGAGACATCGAGAGCATCGGCATAACCTTAGCAACTGCTTTGATCCTTTTCAGATCAAAAGAAAGTACTCTTTACTTTGGTCAGCTTGAAAGGTACCAACTATGACACTTTTATGTGTTTTTTTTCCCTGTTCACGTTAGTTTCTCTTCCCCCAGCAAACACGGGCTGGCACAGGGTAGAAGAGGTTGCCTTATTTTCTGCCATGACTTTTCATTCCAGTCAGTAAGACAGTAACTGTTAAAGTCATAATTTTCCTAATGTTTCTTGTTCCTCTGGGAAATTTTATCAGAATAATCATGTCAAGATAAAATATTTAAACACTGGGTCCATGCTATCACTGGAAAAGGTGGTATGTGAAGAAATGTGCTTTGAATTTAACTAATTTTAACTAAGTCCTGAACATGACATTGGAAGCTCACTGTTCTTGGAAAACTGCATTTAACAAAAAAATTTCAACTCCTCTAAATATCCCTTGGCTTCACCATTCATTCTGTAGCTCACATAGTAGGCAAACTAATAAATTTTTAATATCTGATGCATGCTAAAAATTTGAGGATCAAGCATAGCTGCTGATACACGATGGGAAAATTACTGGGCTCGTAAATACCAGGATTCATTTCCCTTTCAAAAAATTAGAAAGATTTTTTTTTTTAATGTTACATTAAAAGAACAATACTTACATTCTACTTAAACACAGGGACATGTAAGACCTGGCTGCCTGTGCCATCTGACGTCTGTTGTGCCCTGCTGCACATCGTGATCTGTGTTTAATCACAGTGGTCTGGTTCTTCGGGCTTCACGCACGCGTGCTTAGCTCTGCGTGTATCCAGTTACACGGCAGCCTGCGGGTTATCACCCCACAGTTTCTGCACAGACTGTAATAACTTCTGCCTCAGAATATAAAACACACTAGGTTTTTTTCCTTAGCAAAAGCAACTTAGAGCCATTTTTGCATCCAGTTGGTTATCCTCAGTCTGTCCACAGCTGTTCGCTACCCAGTTACACCAGTGCTGTGTGTGGTCAAGCTATAAACCCCACCAGAGAAGGGAGACGTTAAATGTAACCTCGGGACTTTGTAGGATCTTTAGAAATCCTAACTTTGCAAGTTTAATCTTTACATCATTTCAGCAGTATGATTTACATTGCAGCCCCACAAGCACTGATGTCAGCGTTACCCAAGAGACATCAGACTGTGAAGAGCTTCTCAGCCAGCTGTGCCGCAGAAGGAAACATGGGGCCACTACGCCTCACTGGAACATGAGTAAATGCTGTTGTGATTTATCTGTTTAAAAATTCAACTTTCACATGGATCACCTCAAAAGAAAATTTTTTTTTTTTTTTTTTTTTTTTTTTGCAACTTACATGAAGTTTGAACTGTCATTTATCCACAGTCAGAGTATCAATTCTTTGGACTAAATGTCTTTCGCAAAACCCAAGGAGCCTGAGTAGACCTATCTGACGTGGACTATTCCAGCTGTTTGACGTGGGTTTCAAAATAAATTCCAGTCATGAACTATTTGCAACAGAGATACTGACTGGTATGTGTTAATGGGGGGGGGGGGGGGGAAGAGTCCAGTGTATCTTGTGTGCTGCTGCAATAAAAAGTTTTTATCAAACAAGCATGAAAATGAGAAAGCAAAAGTTACAGTTCTGAACCCAAGAAAAATGTTATTCCAGTTGTATTTTTAGAGCAGTCGGAAACATGCAGTTATGCCAACATCCTGACTCATTTCTGCATGATAGCACAGAATGATGGCTCAGTTTCAAAGGGCACCAAAGAATATACAATACTGTATTACATCCCTAGGGCTTTATCACACAAAATCTGATTGAAATTAACAAAAAGAAGAATATAGGAGAAGAATGGCAAATAGACGATGCATAAAGGAACATTAATGGAATTTTCAAACAAGGGTGTCTAACTTACTGCAGTGTGCCACAGTGTGATCGGTTTTAAATGCACTTCAGTTCTTTTGGGCAATAAAGCTAGCTTCAGGGCACTGGAAAGCATGCATTTTTAGTAAGCCATAGAAGCATAGATTTATGAATGTATTATAATATTACTAAACCAAAATATTGCATGGTTAAATTTTAACGACCGAGAAACAACTGAAAAAGTTGTAAATGCACATTTAAGTCCCCTTTGTGTACTAGGAAACCAAATGCATCTTTTTGGGTTTTTTGGGTTTTTTCATTTTGCTTGAGAAGATCTATGGAATTAGTGGTGCAACAGCACAGAACAGAGCTCTGACGAGGATTCTGAAACCAGTGATGATTAAAAGAGCTCAGCTTTAAAAAGAAGTTATCTGATGCGCTTAACTAAAATCCTGATGCTAAATCAGACTACAAATGTTATCATCCATGAATGTTTAACACATGTAAATGATCCTAAAAAACAACAGTTTTATGCTGAGTATCACTAAAGTGAAAGTGGCCCAAGTTTTACAGTTTGCAGAACATAACTCACTAGTGCCATTGTTTCACTGTGCAAATGCTAACTGATGTACTGCTATCATTCTGATAAATCAGAAAATTAAAAAATTAAAGTCTTAAGAACTATAGACCTATGGCATTTTGCTAGGGCTCTCACACTAATCTATTCACCCATGGTGAGTAAAAGGTATGAATGTTCTGAAATGTTTTTGAAATGTTTTGAACCTTAGAACTGTCCTGTAGGAAAAAGCTAAGTCTTTCTACCTATTGGAAAGTTTTAGCAATTTTTTTAAGCATCCATCTATTTCTTCAAAGGAACTTGGCACGATAGCATGCAATTCCGTTAGTTATTTGTGCCTAGCAGCATCATCTGCTGCCCTCTGGTGTAGTAAAAAAAAAAAAAAACAAAACACAATGAAAAGTAACGGGAATATAGACTTTGAGTTAGCTGCCAAGATTTCTCCATTTAATCAGTAAACCTCACACTCATGCTGCCTGGTGTAAAAGGCAGACACATTGCCAACAGAATGGCAACAAATGTAATTAAAAATGAAGGTGATAGTGCACTTCTATGGTAATGTTTTCTGGATTAAGTATATCCCATTTACAAGTAAAATAAACCATCTTAGCACGAACCTTTGCATGGCGTTCTGGTAAGCATCAAGCTTGGTTCTCAGTCTCTTTAATCAGTTATACTTAAGACACCAGAAGCAAACCTTTCTCCTTTCACCTGCCACCTCTCACTGTATTCACAAATCTTAACATTATTTCAGTATTCTGTTTTTAGCTAAACAGTCATTAAATACTACATATAGTATCTATTAGATTTTTTAAATTAAAAGTGCATATATGTTCTACTGTACAGAGAATTTACAAAGATATGTTAACCAGCAGAACAAAAGCAGGTGAAATTCCTTCTCACCAAATACAATGCACATCATGTTGGAAATAGTTTGTATTTCCCACACTTCACACCACGTGAAATTAAGCTACAGAAACTCAGGAAAATGAGCCAGAGATCACAGGTGGAAGCCCAGTTAAAGCTATACTGCTTGGATGTAAAAAGAATGGAACGCAAATACCAAGACAATTTTATTTATAAGCAGCACCCTTCATCTTTCACAGATGCACCGCAGATGTGGGACGGGTAGTTAACTCTATTCTTAACATGCTTTACCCTTTCCAATACCAAAACGTAGAAGAGCTCACCATCTTCATTGGTTTAAAAAATACTTTCAGATCAAGGAAAAATACCATAGTCCATTCAGCATCTCCCAAGTCTCTTCAAGCTTGTCTTGAACTCTTCGGAATTCTAACTTCCCTTGGGTCTTCTCTGTTTCTTAAGAAAGTGTTTGTAATGTTTCACAGTCATTAGTTAGTACAGACACTCTAAAAACCTTTTCCAACCACATTAAAACAGAGGCACGTCCTTAACTGGGCTTCACACGAGCATACCCAGCAGAAGCAACAAGTTCACTCACCACCTAACTCTTGACTTGGCCCTGAGGGCTGTTTGGCCTTTATAGTGAAGAGCTGGTCTGCAAGGAGGCATTAATCTTTATCTATGTGGCATATATCTGTTGCTTACATTTTAAAACCTTTTATTGAGCGAGTATTGAGAATATCCACAGATAGAACTGTTAGCAGTTTATACTCAAAGAAGTCTTCCTCGAACTGTTCTGATTTATCCAAGAGTGGATTAAGTTGCATAGTTTCTCCTCCCATGTAAGATTCAAGACTTAATCTTCACAAAGCACTGCAAGTTCAGTTTCCAACCCATTACACAAGCGTCCGCACTCCCATGCCAGCTCTTCCTGTTCCCCAGTCCCTGCACTGAAGCTCGTGTTCCTTTGCCATCAGTGAATTAACCACAGCATTGCTGCCTGTCACACACATCCACAGCCCTTCAGCTGCCAGCAGATGAGACACCTTACGGAACTTCCCCTGGGGCCATGCAGCCAAGTAATTGATGCTTCTGAGCTTTTTTTCTCTCTGTAGAGTAGCTATGGTGGGTGCAAGGCAAGGGAAACGGGAACAGCCACAGCTTTCCCCGTGGGACGCTGCCATGCCACCCTTTTTCACTAAGCACATTGCCTCTTTGTAGAGGGAAAAGGCAGGTTTCTAAGACTTGGTCATAGAACTTGACTTTTATTAAGCATCAGAGGAAACTTGCTTGATTTGGATACAAATTTTGCTCCATTTTTGCAAGACTACATTGCATGCCTACTAGTAAGCACCTGAACTCAAGTTACGGAAAATCTTCCAGCCACGTTCCTCAGTATGCAAGGAACAGATGCTCTTTAAATTACCTGCACTGGCTCGCATAAGAAGTGAAAACTGTAAGTTTTCTACAAATCCCCCTCATTTATTGGAAATTGCAGTAGTTCCCCACAAAACTTCCAGGAAAAATCTATTCAGAACCATTTCACCCGTGCCCTCATGTTGCTTATCGTGTGCAACAAAATTGGGAAAATGCTGTCTTTGAATTCCTCGGAAGAGGGATGTACCGACTTCAACATAGCCCCAGGAACTTGTACGCTTTTTCTTACTTTAGTACAGTATTATGAATAGATTAGTTTTACAAGACTCAAGGAACAGTGTGAACAAGTTTATCACAAGTTTTGAGATGCTGATTTAAGAAACACATCATTGGTAAGCTTGCATACAGTCTCAACAGGATACAAAACCACTGAACTGTCCTCTTCAATACAAAAAAAACACCCCACCCCACCTTCCCAGTTACAATGCTCCATGTCAGAGATGAGAACACTTAGTTTCTCCAGTCAATGCACCTGTACGTTTTACTCTGAGGTCTCCCCATTCATCATAACTCAAAATTTATTTTTGCTACGACAAGTGAATAGAAAACCTATTTTAAGTGCTAAATCAAAATCAACACCAGTTCAGTTTGCAATCTGACCTAAGACTGTGTCACCTCAACGCATTTTACTTTAAAGTAGTAGTGAGTAACGCTCACATTCCTCTTGGGAAGGAGAGAGAGATTTGGAGAAGTTACGCAGCAAAACAGTTTAGCTTTTCCCAGGCCTTTGCATCACCTATTCCACATTAACAGTGTCTCACCCCACAACAATAAACTCATTTAGTGTTATGTAGAAAAAAATTTTCATCACTAGATGACCAGAAAGCATTAGTACAGAAAAAAAAAAATTAGCTACGTTGGTTTGAGAAATTCAAAGTACAGGTGAGAGGAAAATGAGACAACAAAACAGTATTTAAAGAAAACCCTTTTTGGTGTTTTAAAGACCTAAAGCAATCGACTTCACGCTGTACCGCAAATCGCCCCAAACAAATGCTAACAACAAACCAAACCCTTGGAGCGCCAAGAAGCTGCTTCTCCTTCCCCAGAACAGAAGGAGCACCAGCCAGCCCACCCGGCTCGGGAACGCGACCTGCCAGGCACCCGGACGGCTGCACCCCGACGCCGAACACCGAGCCCTCAGCGCTCCCTTCAGCACAAACCGCTCTTACTAACAGGCTACCAGACAAAACGTTACAAACGCCCAGTAAGTTTTATTATTTTCCATTTTTAAAAAGACTCCGAAGGATGGCGCAGGCGGAAGAGACGAAGCTGGCGGGAAGGGGGCATCTCACGGGGCTCCTCCCCGCCGCATCCTCCCAGGGCCCAACACACGGAGAGAACGGGGGACCGCGACGCCGGAGGGGCCACAGGCGGGCTCGAGGGCGGCCCAGCCGGGCAGGGGCCCCGGCTAGGACTCGTCGGGCTTGTCGGCGGGCGGCCCGCAGGGCTGCAGCATCTTCTCCATGAGGTTGAAGCGGACGCGCGCCTTGCTCTCGTTCTCGGCGATGGCGAAGTAGTTGAGCAGGTCGAAGTGCCCCATGTAGGAGCAGTACGAGTCCCGGTGCTGGTTCACCAGCCACTCCCACTTGGTGGTGTCGGCGTGGCCCGTCCCGATGTACTTGGACTGCAGGTGCTCCAGCTGGCTGTGGATGGTGTACCGGTCCGTCATGGCGGCGGCGGCGGCGCACGGACGCTCTGCGCCAAATGGAGAGCGGAAGTGACGCCCCCCACGCCACGCACCTCTTCCGCCCCTCCGGCTGGGGCGCAGGAAGGACTTCCCCCGCCCGGCCCTTGCGCTGGCGCCGGTTAGTTACGGCTCCGCGGTCCACTCTGAACCGAAATGAAAAAAAAAAAAACCAACCAAAAAAGCCCAAACCAAAAAGCCACCTCCCGGAGGACAGTGCCTTCCTGCCGACGGGCGCGCTCCCGCTGGCGGGACGGACCGCGCGTGCGCGCCCAGAAAGGCATGACGGGAGTTGTAGTTTTCCCCGGCCCCACCCCTGCGGCCTCTTGCCCGCGGCGTGAGGCGGGCCCCGGCGTGGGTAAATAGTAGTATGGTCTGTGATAAATTCACCTACTAGCGGTTTACTTAGTTTGCCTACTCCCCTCGTAAGCCCTGTGGGACTCCAGGCCGGCGCCTGCAGCGTGCCGCTGTTAGAAGGCTGGGGCTCTCCTGTTCCCGAGGCACCGAGCCTCGGGTTAGGCCTGAGGCCTCCCTCAGCCTCAGGCCTCGAGTTAATTGGTAAAGCGGAGATAACGGCCTTGGCACTGCGGCCGCTGCTTGGCTCCCCGCAGAACCGAAGGGCCGCGCCCTGTCGAATCTGGCTACGGAACGGCTGGGCCGCAGGCCATGGCCGGCAGCATCAGAAAGTCCCTGTTTGCCAGGAGACTTCAGGGAACAGGAGACCACAACCCCGAGGCTCATGCCTCAGGGCGCAGCCTGTCCCAGCTCCTGACGCTGTCCCTGTGTTACCTGCATCTCGGTTTTGCTTCCTAAACAAGTGACGCAGGAAGGCTGGCTCTGAAGAAAGGAAAAGCTACTGGAAAAATCGCCAGGAGGTGCCAAGGGCAACCCAAAACACCCCTTTTCCTTAGCCCTTTGCTTGGTTGGAGTGCAGCGCAGCACTTTCTGTGGTAGCTCTTGTACAGGAAGTCCGTATAGAGAAAGGCTAAAGAAATGCACAGCATTTGTGGGTCCTGCTAAAATAAGTAGTTTGGTAAGGTTAGTTCTGTTACATGCAGCTGAGGGGAAGTACTGTAGGTCCCAACCCTCCTCTGCTGTAAGGTGCAGAGCTCTTAGTTACTTTTCCCTGGGCAAACTTTTCAGCTGAGCAGGGTCAAAGGATTTGAGCCAAAGTTAAGTATCACTGCTGAAAAAGATTTTTTTGACAGTGCAGGTAGTATTTTATGTGAATGTTAAACTCGCAAGCAGATATAAAACCCACAGAAATTATAAATTGCATTGCCTGTCGTACTCGAAGTGGCACTTGAAATAAATTTTATCACCCACCAGATAAGTAGTCTTTCTTCTCCAGCTCTCTTCAAGAGCTTACGTAATGTTAAATTTAAAATGCATGAAATGATTCATGCTTTCATATGATAGTAGTGTTTCTAATTACTTGTTTTAAAACAGGAGAGATGCATTGTCAGAAATTTTCCAATAGGGTGCTTTGAGCTGTTTCTTCCTGTCCTTGTAAACGCCCTGTAGTCAAATCCACAGAAATGTTCTGTGAAAACCCAGATGATTCTAAGTCCCGTGCTTAAATATGAGCATCTTATAAAACCAAGGCCACAGAAAGCAACATCAAAACAGTGCCCTGAAGCATCCTTACCCTTTGGTGCAAAGAACTAAATAAGGACTATAATTTTTTTTTATTTTTACAAGGATCTGTTGAGTCATTGCTGTCAAGGCTTACTTAGCAGGAAGCAGTTTACACAGCTGGATACAGCAATTGCATTCTGTGGTTGCTTCCACAGAGACCAAGAGAGAAAAAACAAATAACCAAACACAACTCCTCAGGAGTTTCTATATATGCTGGTATATAGAAAAAGAAAGGTGTGTTATGAACATGGGAAAGCTTGTATGTCTTGTTTAAATTGTGTCTTTATAAAGAGTGGGACAGTATGAAGGATGCTAACTTCTGCTAGAAGTTCAGTGCTGACACAGTGACACATAGGGCTGATCTCAGAGCTGTTTTCAAATTATCATCTCAGAATCTCTAAACCAGGCAATGTATTGATTAAAATAATCAATCAGTCTTTGGCACAGAAAAGATGCCCAGAGGCTTATCCATCTCTTGTAGCTGTTGCAGGAGTTTCTAGGATTTACAGCTGCATTAAACCAAGCAGGTGTTAGAGTTCTAGATCAAAAAAAAAAATGCCCTGAAAAGGGAAGGGTAAACCTGAAATTTTAAGCAAGCTTGATAGTGGGCCAGAGTAAAACGCTGCATTCGGGCATCCAGAACTCTGGGAAAACATGTACTCGTTTTTGTTTTCAAACTCCGTATTGACTTTGATCGAAAACTCCTCTGAGAGTATCAGACAAGCTTACCAATACTAGAAAGAAAAAATAGGTAGTAAAATTACCAGCCAACAGGCAAATAACAAATATTTGCAAGTAATAACCCAGCTTCAAGTTTCACTTGAAAAATACAACATTTCAGCTGCTAGCTTTGAAGAATTATATTCAATTGTATTCACTTCATCTTCATTTCTTCTTCCACATAAAAATAAAATCTGTTGCTGGGCCTTGTTTTTCTTGTTAGGTCCATGGAAAGTGGATGCCTGCACTTGGGCACTTTCATTTCAAGTTTGGAAATACTGAGTGACTGTGGGGAGGAAGAGGATGCGTGTAAGTGTGCATGCATGCACACATGCAGATTTATACAGAAATAATTATTCTGTGGCAATATGCTTGTGGGATTAGGATTGCTGAATAATTTAGCATTTTAGGGTATTTCAAGTTTTTTGTACTGAATACCATTAAATAGAATTACCAGAATAATTTATATTTGTCTTGGTCTCTGAAATTTTTTTGATAAATAATTAATGTTGGAAATAACGGATGCTTACTTATGGAAATCACGTAAAATTGTTTATTTAAGTGTTGAAATAATCTGTGTGAAGAGTAAGGCAGTGTCGCTTCGAGCCAAGGATCTACTGGTCGAGACCCCCGGAGCCTGTCATGAACGGCAGAGGCCACTGGATGTCAGGGTTGGACCCGCATCAACTCTGCCGCCGGAAAACGGGAGTCGTCGGTTGCTCCCTCAGAGTGGGGAGGGTAGAGGAGGCAGCCGGGCCGACAAAGGTGACAGTGGCTGTCCACTGCAAGAAGCAACCGAGTTTTAAAATTTCCTGTTGACTCTTCGGGTGGACGAGTGAAGACATAAATACCCCACAAACAAGGAGATGCAGCGATTTCAACAGAGAAACCCAACACGCGCCCGGAGAGATGACAGAATGGAGAGGAGAAGGGTGCCATGTGTTTTTCAGAAGTTCCCCTGTTCTTCACGATATTGATTTATGCTGCAGATACAGAGCAAATAAAAAAAAGTTGGACAATGCATTAGTCTGGAAAGAATAGTGCTAGAAATTAAATAATGACAAGAAATTAATGTCTTTGTGTGGGAAGTTACCTTTTTTGTCAGAAGTATGCGTTTTCTTTAGAAATATGCTGCTTCTGCTGTGACAGAAGTCATTAAGTCATTATTTGCAGATGTCACATTAGCGCTTTGCAATTTTAGGCTGCAAAAATTACTTTTCTTTAATTGCATGGGGTTTTTTTGCTCAGATTTCCCATGTCATCACATACACTGCGAAGGCTTTTCTATAGTATATGCAGTTTCTCAAGCGCTTTTATAGCCTACCAACATTAACAGCCTCAGGCAGCCCTTACTTCGGCCCTGTAATGGATGAAACATCTTTTTACTGCTTTTCTGAGAGGTCCTGTGAAAAATTTTTTCACGAGCAAGTCTCTTTCTCCACCTGGTTTTGCGTAAGTTCCTCTAATTTCTTTTCATTGCAGTCAGAATTGTAATTTTGCTCCAGCGTGAGAATATGCTTTGTGCTGCAACCGTGTGCAGCCTTTTGGGCTGCTTCGGAGGTGGAGCAAGTACAGGCCTCGCAAGCATGGTTAAGTTTTAAACTTTCTTCTCTAGACCAATCACTAGAAACTATGTTTTGCTATGGCTTTGATTTTATAGCGTGTAAATACCTAAATATCTGAAAGCTTCTTTTGTGCCACTGATTCTTCGCCAAAGCTGTAAGACAAGAATAACATGGAATAAAAAATAGGAAAAGAAATACTGTGTATCCTACCATTGAAAGCATACGCTTCAAGCTGCTGTGTATCAATGTTCCTATCTGGAAAAGGAAATAATGTCATTTTAAATCAGACTGAAACTGGAGAAATTCACTGCTGAAAAATTACCTTGGCCTGAGGCTGAGGACAGGCCTCATTCAGTGCCGGGCAGCGCCACGCTTCGGCTTTGCTATGGTGTGGTGTGTCGAAACTTGGGACAGGAGGCCGCTGTACTGAGTGATGTGCAGCTTGCAGGAGATGAAATGTTGGATTGAAAATAACTCTTTCTAATGTCAGTTTCAACGTTTTTAGGGTATTTTTGTTCTGGTTTTGTTGCACCATATGCCGCCAGTTATGCACTAAGCTTTATTAAAACTCCCTAAGGCATTTCTAAAATAATGTATTCTATAGTGCACTGTTGTTGCATGATGGTAGCATGAAAACGTGAAGGTCCTGGTCAGGTTAACTGACCCTGTGTTAGACCCTTCTCTGTCAAACTGAGTAGATCTGTGACCTGTGCCAACATTCCCTTGCCTAGAAGCAGCTCATGGAGCGCAAAGATTCTGTCCAGAAGCTTCACACTCTGTCGCTTGCTTGTGAATATTACCATGGCACACTACTCCTCCTTCTGTATACGCCTGAATAACAGCTACGTGCCTTAGGTGCGCACCACACCTTAATTAGCTTGATTTAGATGCCATTGAGAATTTGCTGGTGTGCTGTGGGAGCACCTGAAAAGCGGAGCCACCATGGGGGCCACTAGAACAGCGCTTGCAGGTGAGACCCTGAGATGATGCGGCCACCTGAGAAACGTGGCACAGAGGAAGAAGATGGAGCACCTCCACCAGGAGCACAGCGGAGATCTGGGAGAGGCAACTCTCACCTGCTGTTTAGAGGGAAGTTCACTATTCCAAAGCCATCACTTTGAAAATAGAAGCCCCTCTGCTGATGTGATTAATTACCATTTCAGGCTAAAACCAGAGCTAATAATAGCCTGCCAGGTGAATTGAAATTGCTTGTGTCCATACACATTTTTGTAATGGGAAAGGTTTGTTCTTGTCATGCATTCTGAAATGAAATGAAGTAATCACAGTAAACACAACAAAACTAGGGAACACTACAGGACTATCCAAGATGCAGCTGCATTCTGCCCACACTTTTCTTTGGGTGTCTTTCCTTCATTCACCCCAGATAAATGGTCGCAGATAACACAGCTATTAATTGTGTTCAATAAGGTACACAAAAGTAGCAATGATGAAAGATAAAACTTTAAATAGGCCCTAGAGAAGATACCAGAAATGAACAGGAGCTTAAATTAGAAGAAATTGATCTGACCACTGAGTAGCTCTGTACATTGGATCGCGGTCCTCTTTCTGTGTGCAAGGAAGAGTAAGGACAGAGGAGGTGACTTTCCTTTTTTTAAGTCTGATTCTTGAAGCTGCTTAACATAGCTGTTTCTTTTTTTATCTGCCACGTAAGTATCATGTTTTAAAAATACTGATTTCTTCAGAATGGCACTTAAAAATGTTCTGTACAGGAAGCCCATCTGTAACCAGCCTTTTCCCCCTGCACGCGCATGCACAAATATTCATCATTTCACCTCTCGCTCTGCAGTAAGCACGGAGGACATCGATGTTGTCATCCTTATCTCGACAAAAAGATTTTTTTCTGTGCTGTATTCTGAACAAGGGCAAAAATCATCTGTTAATGCACAGTGAGTCAGTTCATAGAAGTCAAAAATAATAGCAGGAGAAGTATGGAGCTGCTGACATCAGGGAGTCATCAACTCATCTATTTGGTGTGTGTGCTACTAACACACGTTAGGAAATTTCAGGCTGTGGATTGCTCGTGGGGCAGACGGCAAAGGAGAGAGGGGGCAGCAATGGACATTTAGGAAATCGGCATCACTGCAGAAGGAAGAATGTAACTGTTCCTTCTGTGCATCTGTAGGAAAAGGCAAACCAGTAACGGCCAGTTAACCTCTTGTTTCTCAACTTGGGTTGGGAACTTCCTCATTTGAAATAAGAATTGTACATAAGCTTCCTGCATTTACTGTAAAAGTAAAGCTTTCACTAACAACTCTATGTGACATATCTCACTTTCAGCTTTATAAAAGTGTTGTTATTTATTACATTTAAGGCAGATAGAACATAATTTTTCACAACACCAAGCCCCACAGAGAAGTTTATGTGTTCAAAGCACAGCCCTTGATCACTCCAGATAAATTTCTTTTTGCTTGCTGGTTTCAATCTTGGGAATATCTTGTTTGTCACAAGCTGAAAATTGTTTAATTCACCGGATCCTCAAAATAAAAATGTAAACCCAGTGTGTTGGGGCTTGGCAAGGAATAAGCCACTGGAAACAAGGTATTTATAGTCAGGGTTGGGCAATGTTAGTAATGTGTGGTGATAGCCATCCCATCTATGCATTTTGGCATGTGATTTGAGAGCTTGAAAGACAATTGTTGATTTTGGAAAGCAAACATCTGCAAGGAGTACAGCAGAAAGATCTTACTTGGTTTAGATTGTAATATTTCTCCCCACCTCCTCAGCACCATGCAGACTGAGAGACCTCGAACTGGACAAAATCCGACTGGACTGCTGGAAAAAGTATTGTGAAACCCAAGCACTCAGAAATTACCTGAACCTGGAAATTTTTAAGTAAGCTTATAAAATCGGGATTTTTTTTGCCGTTGTTTTTAAGTAACATATATTGTTTGCTTTCTTTTTTTTTTCTCTTTGCATTTTGAGATTCTGTATTTCACTTAATTTGTATTTGCTTTTGTCCATAAATGTCTGAAAGTATTTATTTGTATGATGTTTGAATGTACTTAGGTTCGGAAAATTAAAGCTGACATGTTCACATGCTGAAATGGCTGCAGGGACAGAGGCTTTAGGAGAAGCACCAGTCATTGTGAAAACTGCTGGCACTGGGGCTGTGATCTAGAGCCCCGACAGGATGTGCGCTGACCGAGCAGAGGACGGCTGATGCATCTCAGAACAGCCGTTGTGAAGAGCAGACAATTTGGTGTTCACATACAGCTGGGTATTGAAACCTACTGACGTTTCGGAAAAGCCTTCAGTATCAAATTAAAACATTTGTAAATGATAACTCTCTGTTGCCTTTTCTCTGTCTTTTTCAGCCTCGTGTTACATAACGACAAGCTCCTCTTGGCTTAGGCGTTCTCCTACAGTGTTTGTACTGCAGTTCGCCCAGTGGCGCCTCATTCATGGCCTCACGGTGGGATTATGATAATAACTAATGTGGCTGTTGGTGAGTTTCACCTCTGGGCATGGGCGTAAAGATACCTGGTTTTGAAAAAGAGTAATGGGGTATATTTCTCACAGGCAGAGAGAGGGAAGTGCCATTTACCCAGTGGGTTCTTCACTTTCAGCTCCTAACGCAGCCCGGAGGCTCTATCGGTGGGTGTTAGGGGTTGAGCATTTCAAGTGCTGAGACCACTGGCAACAGTCATCCATACCTGGCACCTCAAAGGGATCAAGCCTGAAGGGTAAGGAAAGATTATTGTTGGCTCCAGATGTGCCAGCAAAAACAGTCGGTGTTCCAGGAACAGGCTGGGGCAGAGATTCCCATGCCGACATGTGCATGAGCCTGTGACTGCCATGACACCTCCACCCTTGTCACACTCTACAATGTAGGCAATTATTTGCAACCCTTGACAGAAAAGTCAAAATCAGTTAAAGAAATTAATTCTCAACTACAATTGCAATTATAGCAAGTTGCCGGCTGATTTTTATAAGCAAGGGATGAACACACAACAGCAGCAACAAAAAACACTATCAGAAAGAAAACCTAATCCCTTTTAGTTAAAGGACCATGAACACCAATCAGTGTAATCCCAGGACAGCTTTTCTCTCCCCCATTTAATTATTCCTTGTGTGAAGATGAGCTGAAGATTATTCTCCTTTAAAATGTGTTTACTCTATCTCACAAAAGTAACTGCACACAGAATAAAGGCTCCACAATCTTTTCCATACTGTGGCTGCCTGCTGAATTTATCACTGAGAGAAGGGCTGCTCTGACTGACTCGGCTGCAGAACTGATTTGTCTTGTCAGTGGAGAACAGATTTGTGCAGATGCTGAGTCACAAACTTGCTTGCATAATTGGAAGGGCAAAACAAGCTTGTGGAGTGACTCAGTTTGCAATCTGATACTCATCTCATTCCCAAATGCACATGCACCTGTATTTTGGGGTAGAAGAGATAGTTAATTACAGTTTGAATAATTTCAGTGGTACCTATGGAATGCCTCCTTCTGAAACGCTCTGCTGTTCAATTCTCTCTCCCATAACCCCTGGGATCTGATGATGTGTTTCTTCCTTCACACGCGGGGAAAAAATAGCAAACCTGTGATTGCCTTCACTACTAAAATCAGTCACCATTACTATCCTAACAGATCCTCAGGTGGAGCATGTCAAAAACCCAGCATCAGCGCTTTTCACCTTTTTTAAGGGACTCTTATTTCCCTGTTTAAAGGACTTAGCAACAAGCTATTTTCAGTGGCAAGTTAGGGTTAGGAAAGAAGGTGGATCTCTTGTATATATGTAGAATTCCAAAACAGTTACACTTAAATCGTGAGCCAAAATCTTCCTGCAGATGCAGGTATATTGTTTTGACTGTTGTTTGTGGATGTCCTGGTTTTGGCTGGGATAGAGTTAATTTTCTTCCTGATAGCTGCTCTGTTTTGGATTCAGTACGAGAAGAAAAAATTCACCTTGTAGCTCAGAAGAACTGAAGAGGAATTAGAAAAAACTTTGCATTGAGAGAAAGTCGTGTGTCCGATGCTCTACCAGCCAAAGAAACAGAAGCATGTAACTGTGCTTTAAGAAGAAGCTGGCCATAAATCTAGAGAAAAAATAGTGTTGACGGCGGTCACCTACTTTACAGATGTCATTGCTCCCTTTACAAAACATATTAGGAAGTGCAATAGTCTCTCATCAGAGAACTATGTAGTATCCTACAAGCACTAACTCTTGATGGCCGTACTAAGAAAGGAAAAATGGAATAGATGAGAACATTGACACAAGCAGCAACGCAATCTCCTGCCAGAAGTCCCCCGCTCAACCAGTCGCAGGGCAGGCTCCTTGCCCGGGCTGCACCCATCACCCAGCTGTGCCTCCAGCTCTGCCTGAACGTTTTTCACTCACCACATCATCTCTAGGTGAGACTTGTTTATGACCGTAATGGTTTGCTTTGGGTAAATCAGCCCTTTGGAAAATTTTACTGTCAGTTAAGTTTCTGTTTCCTCCCACGTTCTTGAGCAGAGTCTGAGCTCAGCCCACACTCATGCTGACACATTTCTCACCCTTCTCACACCGTCCGCCATGGAGCTCCCCTGAGAGCTGCATTTTGATTTGTATACGGACAAAATCATTCATTTAACTCCAACATTCTACCACTTTTATAGCAAATCTGAAAATTTTCACTTTCTTACCCAAACCAAAGTGTAACTCTGTTTGCCTAGGATGAGCCAGGGCGGTAAGAGTGATGGTGTGTCTCAATACAATTTTAAAGTACTTCTACCACTATGCTCCATACAAATAACAACCTGTGTACGTGTGCTCTGATGATATCTTTTCAGCTGCTTGAATGCAAGCTCCATCTCAGAAATCCCACGGCTACTGCTTATTAGGGGACTGTCTCAAGACAAAGGTCACCTTCAACATTTTTTCACAGTTTTCTCCTGAATGTTGTTAATGGCTTGTGAAAGAAACAAACTTTGGGCTTAGACAGACCTTTGGTAGGAGTTTTTTTCTAAGAAAGGTACTTTAATGAAGGTACTCTAGTGAAAAACATGTCTCATAGATGTGTGGTAGCACTGGGTGTGGATTGCTACGCCTGTATCTGGGTGTGAACCCCTACTTCCCCAAGGTTTGGGGCATCAGAGTTAGGATTTCTGGATCAGCCCATTAGGAAGATGGGACCATCACAAGTTTGGTTGCAGTTTGCAGTTGTGTAAGTATCTGAACTCTGGGGGTTAGTTTGGGCTTGTCTCTAGGATCTGGGAAGCATTTCATCAAAAACACACGTTGTAACTACCAAAGCCAGCTGCCAGAACATTTGTGTAATTAATTCCATTTTGCTTTCTGGTTCATGTCTTAAGGGCATTGGCTAGAGGACACACATGGTCTATTCACTCACTTGCACATGATCATTATGTTTTGATTCTCCTCTATACCAGTATCAAAACCAGCCACTGCCTATCCTCCGTCTCATGCTTCCTGTATATTTTAATATTAAGCCTGTCTCACTTGATGCCATTGACTTCACTGAAAGCAGAATTTGGCAATTAATTTTAACTGGCATAGACTTCTTACTAAGTAGCACACAATATTGTCTACGCCAACTGTATAGCATTCACACCTAAGAAATTATTTAAGGGAAAGAAATAGAAAGATGGCTGTACAGAGGCATAAGCCTTAAGAGAAACAAAATATCTGTAAGAAAAGTCAGAGACATGAAAAGACATGTAATCTTTTCATGAAAGGAGACGACTAGCACTCAGGGGATTTGGATGCAACTTCGAGTTGGATCAAGGCTTTCTGTACACCTTGTAGACATTTTGACACTTTCTGTGATTTCTTCCCATCTATAATACATGGTTAGCAATACACATAGCAGTATTTTAAAAGTAATGGCTTGCAAATTGGTTTAGAGAGCCTGAAGTGGAACATAGTGTCTAAACGTAATGCAGTATTATTATTGTTGTCACATAAATTGAAAACCTAGCTTAGTCCATCAACTTAGTTTAATTGTGACCCAAGCCACATATATGGCAGGCTTTCTAACATTACTTGGAAAATCATCTTGCAAGTGAAATGTTCTCCTTCAAGAAATGACACGTCTATCTCCTTTTATCTTCAGGGAATAAGACTCAGAAAATTTCCCTGTTGTACCGGTTGGAAGGCTGATGGGCACATTACTGGGTGTGTAAGAGAATCTGAAGAATGTTTGTTTGCACCTAATCAATCTGTCTTTATGACATGTAATATTCTCCAAACACTTGTTAAACTGTAAAACTGCCTGAGAGAATTCTTTCACCAAAACACAAGCAGCCTGGATACGCCTCAGCACCTACTGATCCAGCAGCAGTCTGGCAATGCACGCTGTCGGGCTGCCAGCTGGTGCCAGGCGAGAGTGTTTTGTGTCTTGGGCTGACGGACAGGGCGTAGGTAGATTGCTCGACCCAGACACCTGAACGAAGACAGGGTCATTTTCAAAGAAAGCTACAAACAGTTGAGCTGCAGATATGTATCGTTAGAAACAACAAATCTCGGGAAAATAAACTCGGTAGATTGGTAACCAAGATTAAAATGAAATGTAGGTGTGTTGCAGTGAGAACATCGACCAGTGAAGAGCTGGCCTTGCTGTAGCAGCTCGGAAGCCTATCTTAGACACTGCTCATGCAGTAACAGGCACTGGATGGTGAGCCTGGCTGCTCTTGCACTGCAGGATGTGGGATGTGGGACTGGAGGGCTTCCTGTTTCGAGGCATCTTTCAGCGCCAAGATCTGGCCTCTACAGCTGCTGATTTTGGACCACATTAGAATCACAGGTCAGGGGAGACCTCAGGGAGTTATTTTGCCCAATCTCCTGCTCAAAGCAGAGCCAACCAGATTTCTGATCAGGTGTCTTCGGACTTTGTTGAGCCAGATCTTGAAAACCTCCAAGAACGGAGATTCCACAACTTCTCCAGGCGATCTCCTGTTCCAATGCTTCATTACCCTCATAGTGGGGAATTTTCCTCCTCACACTGGGAATTCAAAAACTGTTGACTTTCTTACAAAAGAGCAAGAACTCTTCCTACACCTGTAACGTACTTTCTGGGTCATGTAACTCTGCAGCAATAGGGAGGGTTATTTATCTACTTGCTGTTTCCCAAGAGTAAGCAAACTGTAAGGCAGCAGAGAGACCATTACTAAGGTTTCCAAACCTCATGTCCATGCATGTGAGTGGCCCCACAATTTGGCCATGATTTTGAGTTGCAAGAGTAATTATGATCTTCTCTGTGACTGAGAAGGGGCTAAATCCTATGTGGAGAATCCAGTCAGAGGGAGACAGAGCAACACAGCTATATAGGTAATGGAATAACCTTAAGAAAACTGTATATTCCAGATGGCTGGAGGTGGAAATGTAGGGAATCTGTCATCGCAGTGCGTCTTTTGGCTCCCTATTTTTGCTATAGGGTTTAAAGGAAGGGACTGCACAGCATCAGTTGAGCAGGTGACCTGGCCCCTTGAGGAATAAAGGCGGAGAAAAAGTCTCTGTAAAGAAGGATTATCTTACACGTAATTAATTCAACCATCACTAAAGCTGCACATATGGCAAGATTTCAAACATCACTTGGAAACTTTTCTTGCCATGTCATATAATAGAAATAATTTTCATCACAAATTGATGTGTCTATCTCCTGTCATCTTCAGGTAGTGAGCATACGAAATTTGATATGTAGGTATTCGGTGTGTTATTTGGAATGGAAATGAAGTATAAATTCGCTTCTCTAGATGTATTCTGAGTACTGATTATTGGTGAACTTTAAACACATTTGCTGTTGGATATTTCAGAAGATTAATTTTGTTAAATTATATTTGATGTTAAATCCACACCAAGTTGGTATTTACAGCAATTGTGTATGCTTTAGAGTTAATATTAACTGTGAACAGCATTTTAAATTACTATTTATGTAGGATCTTCTCTTGCAAATTTATATGTTAGTTGGGTCTTCTTTTATTTGTCATGTTGCAAAAATTTATTCTGTGAGACGCAAACTGTATTTAACATCCTTCCTACCTATATGTGTGTAACACTACCAGTTTTGCAGTAAAACCAATGGCTCAAGGCCATGTAGCATAACAGTGTGTAACATTGTTCTCTGTGCTTGTTCCCCATCTAGGTAGTATTTCTCTCAGGGGACTGTCTGCTGACCTTGGCCAAGAAGCAAGGCTTATTTTGTTAGGCATGGTACAGATGTATATTAGCTGAAGTATCATTCCAGAAACAATTTTCTTTCAGTAAAAAGATGTGCGAATTCAATTCTCTGGATTGAAAGTACAGCTACCTGATTTACCTGACAATATTTTTTTTAATATGATTTTCTGTAATCTCTCAAAATCTCACCATGTCATTGTAACTATTCATTAGCTTAATAAGAAAGATACACTTTCACCTTTTGACTTGAACTTTTGAGAACTGACTCACCTCATCTGAAGCTGTAGTCTTATGTTTTAGGGTATTTTAATATTTTGTATTTTTATAAATGTTTACATACACCTTAACACATTTTAATAAGATTTAGAAAATGAGGCTAAAATAAGTTTCAAGGAGTCACCTAATCCATTCCCCACCTCAATTTTAAAACAGCCATACCTGAATTATTCCTAGCAGATATTTATCCAGCTTAAAAAAGAGGCACAGCCAGGACAGGTTGCATTGCTGAAGCTGAAAGTACAAGGAAGAAGTAAGAACTGAGAGAACTGAGTATGTACGCACAGTGCAGTTCTCCTTATCTGCCATAGTAACACACAACCTACACAGAGAGGCTGCTTGTAAAGTATATATATTAAAAACACAATTTTCAGACCAAATATTTCTCTGGGTTGATAATTTGGAGTAGAGGCCATGTGCTTTGGTTTTGGTTCATCTGCTGGCACTTCCCCACCAGTTTGCTCACTTGGCTGCGAACTGAGCGAATGAAAAGGCCAGCATCTGATGCTTTCAAACATCCAGAAGTTCAGGGGGCTGTGTAACAGTGCCAATGCCCAGCTCCATCCCGATGGATGCACAATCAATTAGTTGGCATTTAACAGTCGCCGCACACGGTGGCTGGTGCAGAGACCCTCTCACCTGTCCCTGCCCCGCGGGCAGAGCCCAGGGATGGCAGCGGCTGGGACTCACCCACGACTCCAGTGGGTTTGGCCAGGTTCAAGCTTTCTGTAACCAGCCACCAAGGCAGCTGCATCCATCAAACACTGGTAGCTTTGTAAAAACAGTGCAGGTATTAAGTAGCCCTTCTGCCTTACTCACTTTCATGTACAGATGACTCATGTGTAGAGATACTCTGTGGCTGGGGTAAATGAGAGGAGACCTGTGGGCTCCTGTGGCATTACAGCAAAGCTTCTCAGTGCCCCCAGTACTTTCTACCTTGGCATTTCTTAACTATGAGGCTTAAAGAGCAGCTGATAGCAGGTGCCTCCCAGAATCCTAGGATACTTGCCACAGGCAACAGACAGGTTTGAAAGATAAAATATAAGCCTTCACTTTTCTCAGATAAGTCTTGCAAGTCTTATGACAAATACTCCTCTACTTTGACATGTACCACTATTTTTTAGCTTGTTCTAGCTAAAACACTGCCCTGAAAAATGCAGACATTAGCAATGACTTTGTTTGATTCCATGGAGATCTGTCACACTGTTCCTGTGTCACATACAACTCGCCTGTACACCATCTGCCTTGCCACTCACGGACGACTCCAGGCAGCAACTGGTCATGACTGGGCTGCGACATGTCAACCTGTTGCGACTGGCAACCTCTCTCCTCACCCCTCCCGAGTCGATGAATGGCATGAAGGAGACCAGGAGGGTAAAATCCCTCCAGCTGTAAGTGAAGACCAGGTTCGGGACCTCCTGCAGAACCTAAATGTACAGAAGTCCATGGGACCTGATGAGATGCGTCCCAGAGTCCTGAGGGAACTGGCTGACGTAGTTGCCAAGCCACTCTCCATGATATTTGAAAAGTCATGGCAGTCAGGGGAAGTTCCCAGTGACTGGAAAAAGGGAAACATTGTGCCCCTTTTCAAAAAGAGTAGGAAGGAAGACCCTGGGAACTACCAACCTGTCAGCCTCACCTCTGTGCCTGGGAAGATCATGGAACAGATCCTCCTAGAAGATATGCTAAGGCACATGGAGGCCAGGGAGGTGATTCGAGACAGCCAGCGTGGCTTCACCAAGGGCGAGTCCTGCCTCACCAACCTAGTGGCTATCTATGATGGTGTAACAAGGGTGGACAAGGGAAAACCTATGGATGTCATCTATCTGGATTTTTGTAAAGCCTTTGACACGGTCCCTCACAACATCCTTCTCTCTAAATTGGAGAGCCATGGATTTGATGGGTGGACCGTTCGGTGGATAAGGAATTGGTTGGATGGTCGCAGCCAAAGGGTAGTGGTCAACGGCTCAATGTCCAGATGAAGACCAGTGACGAGTGGAGTCCCTCAGGGGTCTGTACTGGGACCGGTGCTGTTCAATGTATTTATCAATGACATGGACAGCGACATCGAGTGTACCCTCAGCAAGTTTGCAGATGACACCAAGCTGAGTGGTACGGTTGAGACACCACAAGGACGGGATGCCATCCAGAGGGACCTGGACAAGCTGGAGAGGTGGGCCTGTGTGAACCTCATGAGGTTCAACAAGGCCAAGTACAAGGTCCTACACCTGGGTCGGGGTAATCCCCGCTATCAATACAGGCTGGGGGATGAAAGGATCGAGAGCAGCTCTACTGAGAGGGACTTGGGGGTACTGATAGACGAAAGGCTGGACATGAGCCGGCAATGTGCGCTGGCAGCCCAGAGGGCCAACCGTGTCCTGGGCTGCATCAGGAGAAGTGTGGCCAGCAGGTCGAGGGAGGTGATTCTGCCCCTCTACTCTGCTCTGGTGAGACCTCACCTGGAGTACTGCGTTCAGCTCTGCAGCCCTCAGCACAAGAAGGACATGGAACTGTTGGAGCGGGTCCAAAGGAGGGCTACAAAAATGATTCGAGGGCTGGAGCACCTCTCCTATGAGGACAGGCTGAGAGAGTTGGGCTTGTTCAGCCTGGAGAAGAGAAGGCTGCGGGGAGACCTGATTGCAGCCTTTCAGTGCTTAAAGGGAGCCTATAGGAAAGATGGGGACAATCTTTTTAGTAGAGACAGCAGTGACAGGACGAGGGGTAATGGTTTTAAACCGTGTGGCCAAGAAGAGTGTGGCCAGCAGGACGAGGGAGGTTCTCCTTCCCCTCTACACTGCCCTGGTGAGGCCCCATCTGGAGTACTGTGTCCAGTTCTGGGCTCCCCACTTCAAGAAAGATGAAGAGCTACTGGAGAGAGTCCAGCGGAGGGCTACAAGGATGATGAGGGGACTGGAACATCTCCCCTACGAGGAGAGGCTGAGGGAGCTGGGCTTGTTCAGCCTGAAGAAGAGAAGGCTGCTAGGGGACCTAATAAATGCTTATAAATATCTGAAGGGTGGGTGTCAGGAGGATGGGGCCAAGCTCTTTTCAGTGGTGCCCATTGACAGGACAAGGGGCAATGGGCACAAACTGAGGCACAGGAAGTTCCGTCTGAACATGAGGAAGAACTTCTTCCCTTTGAGGGTGACGGAGCACTGGAACAGTCTGCCCAGGGAGGTTGTCGAGTCTCCTTCTCTGGAGATATTCAAGACCCGCCTGGACAAGATCCTGTGCAGCTTGCTGTAGGTGACCCTGCTTCGGCAGGAGGGTTGGACTGGATGGCCCACGGAGGTCCCTTCCAACTCCTACCATTCTGTGATTCTGTGATTCTGTAAAACAGGGTAGGTTTAGGCTGGATATAAGGAAGAAATTCTTTACAATGAGGGTGGTAAAACACTGGAACGGGTTGCCCAGAGAGGTAGTGGAGGCCCCATCCCTGGAAACATTCAAGACCAGGTTGGACAGGGTTCTGAGCAACCTGATCTAGTTAGCGGTGTCCCTGCTCACTGCGGGGGGGGTGGACTAGATGACCTCTAGGGGTCCTTTCCAACCCAAAACTTTCTATGATTCTGTGATTCTATGATTCTATGTGTCACTCCCTGGCTGTGTATTCCCAGCTAAATGACCCCAAACAATTCTTCCCTCACCTTCAGCTAACCAAAAAGCTCTTCTTTTTCTTCATAGATCTGTAACACATTGCTACCATGCTACCCTTGGGTAGGTCTCCAACAAAGCGTTTAGATCTAGCCACAAAGCCACCTGAAAGGTTTCCAGGTGTGCAGCATGCCATCGGAGGAAGGTAGCCCTCACGGTACAGAAACACGCCGTGCAGTTTGTGCAGGTTCCCCGCTCCTTTCCGTACGAACATTGTTATATTGCTTGCTGCAAAACACTGGCAGCATGAACAAGGTGGTCCATCAACATGGCTGTGTAAAATTTATGCTCACATGATTCTAGGATAGAATTGTTCTGTTTCGTCAAAACTTGATGGGTTTTAGAAAACAACACCTTTTCTGTGAGTGACTAATTATATTTGAAAAGGATGCTCCGAAAAGCTGTGGAAATGTTCTCATTTTCTGATGGCTCTCTTTGTGAAGGTCTATTTATTCTTTACCACACCCTTCTAAGGCTTTTAACCCCTGGATGTTTTTACTCCCCAGGTACTTCTCCCTTCACACCCGATACACAGCCCGATCATTTTCTGCTCAGAGAGTAACGATGAGGGAAAAAAAGGGCATGTAGTTTTTGGCAATATGAACTTGCCCCTAGAATCTGCTGTTCCTGGGACTATGCCCAAATGTGAGTGCCTGCTATGTGTCTTCCTTGCCTGGTATTTTGATCCCTTTTGACTGTCGTAAAGACACCCTTGTCTCTGCTCTGCCAGGTGACAAAGCGCTCCCCAGAGCGCAGAGGCTAACTGCTCTTAAGCCACGGGCATGCAAACGTACAGCAGAGATACCTCGCTCCTGCCTGGTAACAGGAGTTAGAATCACATCTGTACTGCGGCACAGGAATCGGGTCAGGTAATACTTTTCACTAGGCCAGCTGATGTGACGGGATCCTTGTCCTGTTCTACACATGGGCTGTACTCCTGCATTTGAAAGCTGTGACAGCAGCAGGGAAATCCCGTGGCTCACTTGATAATCAATGAAACCTTCAGCTTCCAGAAATCAGTATTGTTCCATCGGCTCCTGTTATCTACGCTTGTTTATGTCCATTATGTGAAAATATTTTGAATTTGTTCATTTGTTGGTTACTAGCTTCATAAAACATGCTGGCACCTGCTGTCATCTCCTGAGTCAACAGAGGTCCCAGGGCTATTTCCCATCCACCTAATCTGGCATTTAATACAACCGTAACTAGATTTGCAGCTCTTTAAGAACTTGCCTATGGGTAATGAACCGTCAGAGCTGCGCATGGGTGCCAAGTTGTGGTTCACAAGGAATTCAGGGGCATTGCACCCAGGGCTGGCTTCACATGCCTTTCAGGCATAATTGGAGAAGAATGTTAAATCCTTTCCTAAATAAGCAGGAGAGAGGGCCCTGGCACGGGCATCCTCTGACTCTGAAGCAATTACACCTGCACAGCTTTCAGCACTCCATCCTTTTCGCACAGCCTTCTTCCTTCCTAATGGAGGGGAGAAAAGGAAAGCAAAAAGAAAAACATCTGCAGAGCTCAATGCGTAGAGCACTATGTTATCCCTCATAAATCCAAGTAACTCCATGGGCTTCAGCAAAGAATTAAGGTGGATTTAGCTAGCTGTGGAGGCACTTGGCTTCTGAATTCTTTCCAGCAGTCTGTTCCTCATGCAAACAAGGAGGATCTCTTTACATCAGCAACGTTTAGTGAAGAAGCTGTAATGTCAGTAGGTTTTGTCAGTGGCTATGAGGAAACGTGAAAGGCTCAGAGCAGGAGTGTTTGATGGACCTTACACAAGGTGGAAGTACTGCAGCTGAAGACTCAGTTTCCCTGGTAAATGCATACAGTGAAACAATTTCCTAGCATCAATCTCTCATTGTCTCACTCCACTCACCTTGGCAATTGACAAAACATCTAATTTCAGGAGCACTTAATGAGCCGTGAAGTTAAAAAGAAAAATTTGATATTAATATCAAGTTATTTGTCCAGGACCATGAAACGATAATTTCATTGAATCAGTGTGTGCTAGATTACATCAGACCTGATTCTAGCTTAAAAGACTCTCATTTGTGCTGCACATCCAGAAGAGCATACACGGATTTTGTAGATTTCTGAGAGCTGGCTCAGCACTGCAGAACTGGACTGGCAGCAATTTGCTAAATTTAGCTCTTTTAGCTAAAAGAGGTTCACAAGTGTCAGTTATTATAGATCAACAACACTATAACTCCGTACTTGACATTAGTAGAGGTGTTATGTCATGTTCTGTACACATGAGTAGACTTGAGACAAACACAGGGGTGTTTCTAGATAGCAGATTAGCACGTGGAGTTGGAAGTGTAGGTGTAAGTGGTCTGGTGAAACTGCTCTTTCCTAAAATTGAGATCCCCAGAACTCCCAGATGCTCTGAGATGTCAGTGAGAGGTAACAAGGAGAAATCTACATCCACATAAACTAAATCCTAATTTCTTGGGCTTTCGAAGAAACTTGATCAGGCTATCCTGTGACTGCCTGGCAGGCAACTTGGTTAGAAGCGTCAGGTGCCAGAGCAGAGGGGCGAGGGCTCTCCCCGGCACGGACAGTCCCTCTGCTCTGTGGATTGTCCTTGAATTACTAGACATCCTCAAGTTATTTTAACATACATGAGACTCCAAATTGTTTATATATTACTTTTCACTACACATTTATGAACACTGAAAGCAATTACACCTTTCCTCTCTCTAGAGATGAGAAAACTGGAAGTAAAATGTGGCTCATCCAAAGCCGTCACTCAAGATCTAGGTCAGGATTTGAAGTCTTTAAGGAAAAGCACCAGCTCTTCAGAGAAAAAAAGAGCTGAAAGGGTGGCTTCCTGCCTCCAGACGGAGGCCAAAATCATTGGCATCTGTGATCTCTACACTAATGAATTCTGCCTTTATCTATGTAAAAGGAGTATTTCCTCTCACTGATAAATGACAATTTTTCATTAAATGTCTCTCACATCATGAGAGGTAGCACAAAGTGAAAAGACCCCACTTTATTACCTTTGTAACTTTGTATGTAACGCTGCTCAGGACTCAGGGGAGGATAAAATGACAAGACTGAAAACTCTGAATCTCTTTTGTGGGCAAATCACTTTGTCTAATCATTTTCATCATTGATCTACACTGTTCATGTTATTTCAGAAGTGACTGAAATGAGCATAGTAATCCAACACAAGTGTCTTTCACATGGATGATGACACGACAGTCTTCTCACATGACTTACTTGGTTTTGTAGGATCCAGCAATGTAAGATGCTCAAGCACTTCAGGGTCCTTGCTTGGTCAAAGGTGAATTTTTTTTAGCTACCAATTCATGCAGCTTAATCAGCCAGCTGTCCCTGAGAGTTTTCAACCTTCTTTAAGCTCACCTAATCCAGGTGACAAAATTTGTAGAAACAATAAAGTCCTCTCACTCTCCTTTTCCTTTCTTAGAAGGTTAGTAATTTAAGAATATTGCTACCTTGCTTGCTATTCAGCTACTGAAATTGCAACTGAAGTCTCTCCCTGAGCAGAGGAGACTCGCTGCTCATCTGTTTGATCTTCTGTGCCCTCCTCACAAATTGTAGGGAAGACATCAGATGTTGCCAGACGAGCATTTTGCTCTTGACCGTGTGGTCGGGCACATCAATCAACGCACCCATAGCTTTGCCTGTGCCGCAAACACAGCAGGTTGATTTGTAAGTGTTGTTCCACGCCGTACAAAGCAGAACGTGCCTTTGATTACCCGGGACACTACATCTACACGCCGCTTCATTTTCAGCTGCGCTTGCGCTAACAACGCCAAAGGCCCATCTGCTTCCTGCGGTCCAGTGGCAAAGAGAAAGCCACCGGCCCACCGGCGCGCTGGGGACACGCAGCTGGTCTCACCAAGCAGGAGCTTGGACAGGAAGGGAAAACCAAATCCAATGCCTTCAGGTAGTTTTCGAGGACCAGTGGGCCACACCTACATAAATTCAGCTCCGGCACCAGGCTCTAAGAGAAAAATCCCAGGAAAGACCCACACGGAAGACCCCTGCAGTACAGTCTTGGATTTTTCAAGGAGGAAAAGCCACTCTGTCACATGTATTTTTAACTGACTGTTAACCATAAAACCTCACGCATTTACCTAGCACTTGAGTTTTTTTCCTGACACAACAACAGCACAGAAAATAAGGAGGAAGGAAGCTTCCTAGGTCTCTGCAGCTGCCTCCGCCCCGACGGGATTTTCTCGCGGCACGCCCAGGATAGGATTGATGCAACGTAAAAGAAATTTTGGCGCCTTCTTCTGACTGACCTCTATAACTGTTTGTGTGGCTTAATAGCGTGTATTATTAGTGTGTATTGAAAATCGTGTGACCGAAGTTTTGTTGTGTTTTGTTTTTTTTTTCATTTAGAAGGATGGGGAAGGTGGGTTTTTGCCAAGAATGGTCAAAGTTATCAGAGTCGAGGTCAGCACCAAAAATGGGCTAAATTTGACCCTTATCCCGAAGTGTGGTGCAGAGAGACCCCTTCCCTTGCCCACGCTAAGCAGCGGCCATTTGTGTGAGTTACGTCCCCAGAAGCTCCTCTGACGTCCCACTCCGTCCCTCACGTCCCAGGCCAGCAGTATGGGGCAGAGGCTGCTGCCTCACACAACCAGCGCTGGGCCCTGGCTCCCCCCCAGCCCCCCGTATGCCCCCTCGGCTTCAGCTCCGTGCCCCTCCCGGGCCTCACCGCCCCCCAAAACCGGCCCCTTGCCCCCTCTCAGCGGGCGGCGGGGCTCAGAAACCCCCCGCTTACTGGCGGGAAGGCGAGGGCAAGAAAGGGCAGCGGCGCCCACAGGGACGCCCGCCAGGAAATGGGCAACCGCAGCCCACCCACGTTTCTCGGCACCGACGGGGCGGACGTTCCCCGCGCTAGGAGGCGGTGCGAGCCGAGCACCGTCCCGCCGGGGATGGAGGAGGAGGAAGAGAAGGAGGAGGTAGAGGAGGAGAAGGAGGAAGAAGGGGAGTAGGAGGAGGAAGGCGGCACGGCGCGGCTGCTCCTCCGGCCGCCCCTCGACGGCCGCGATTGACAGCCCCGTCACACGGGCGGGGCGCCGCTATGCAAATCAGCTCCCCTTCCCGCAGCCAACAGGCGGTCGAGGCGACCGGCGGGGGCGGGGCGCTCCGCGGGGACTCGCGCTTGCCTCGACGGCGCGGGCGCTGCGGCGGCACCTCGGGGAGCAGCGCGGGCGGAGCGGGACGGGACGGGCTAGGCTGCCTTGCCTTGCCTTGCCTTGCCTTGCCTTGCCTTGCCTTGCCTTGCCTTGCCTTGCTGGGGGTGAGTACCTGCCCGCTGGGGTGGGGAGGACGAGACGGGGGACCGGCCGGGCTGGGCTCCTTCACCGCGGGCACGTCGCCGTCGGCGGCGGGGAGGCGGTGTCCCGGGAGCCCTGCCGCGTCCCCGGGCTCCGCTCGGCATCAGCTGGAGCTCCCGGGCGCCGACCCCTCCCGGAGCTGCTGCGGGACGGAGGGCGGCTGTGGACCGGGCCGGGGTCCGTGCTCCGGCGGTGGCTGCCGGGGGGTCCCGGTGCGTGGCCGGTGCTCTGCAGCCAGCCCCGCCGGCAAGGCGGGAGGAGCCGCGGGGCTCTCGGAGCACTTTGCGCCTTGGCTTGGCGTAAGAGTAAATGAAACCGCCCCGTCGGAGCCGAGAGGGGAAGGCTGAGGCCCGGAGGCAGCAGGGACGCCCGGGATGGGGACCGGGCTTTCGGGTCCGGAGGGGCCTTGGCTGCCTTCGGGTAGCTCGGGTCCCTCAGAGGGGTGGCAGGGTTTTGCGCAGGATGCGGGAAAAGCAGAGGTGCTTTCGAATACGAATCTCGTTGTCCAGTCCCAATGGGTGTCTGAATTTCCAGCCGCCTGGCTTGCCTGGTGTAACGAGCAGTAACATTTCATTCACAGTGCTCATCTGTGGTTACCAAGATGCTCGTATGTGGTTACGAACAGCTCCAGAGCAGGTTTTATAGACAATCGCGTTTCTCTGCAAAATGTCATAGCTCTTGCTCCTTTCTTGGGCACCAGCATGGCCAGAGCTGCGGGTGGGCGCAAAAGTTTGTGTTCTTTGATTGCTTCCTATTAATTGATATTAATTTCCTTTCCTGCTAAGAAGAATTAGCGTTCGTGTATGTGTGAGATGATAGCTGCATGTAACTCTCTGATACCAGGAAAGGAAATGACTAAAAGAATAACACTGGCCTAAACCGGACATTCACGCTTCTTGTTGCTGTTCTTAGATGGTATTTTAGGAACTGGGGTTTTTTAAGCTGTCAGGGATCAAAATGGCAATATATGGCTTTTTAGGATGAGAATGCAATTCGAAGGATGCTGCTTTCCTACCAGTGGTGTTACTTGCTCTTTGAATAGTGTTATACAGAAGTGATGAGACTACAAGATGAACGTAACTTTTTTTTTTTAAATTCAAAACAGACCAAAGGTCTAACAGACAACCAGGCTACAGGTCATCCTTAAGAAAGGGTGGTTTAGATGCCCAGCACTTCTGAAGAACTTTTTCTCACCACATTTTTGTTCATTGACTGCCGTGTATGACCACTACTCTGAAACTGAAATTGCATGCTAATGTGTATAGCAAAATGTATCTGGTGTTTTGGCTGAGACTAAAACTGCAGGTTAACCATTGTTGTCGTAAGAGATCTTTTATGAAGAAGCTGAGCACGGTACGTAAGATCTCTTGAGACATTAAAATGGGGATAAGGTGGTAACAGTATCTTCTGGGCACTGCAGATAAGCATGGTGCTACGGAACGCAAGTGCACGTTATATCACAGTCTTGGAGATTTCTGGTGCTGTGGGGTTAGGCTCCATGTCTGACACCTTGCTTTGTACTGTAACAGCAACCACGACCTGCTCCAAAATGAGAAATGGCAGTTGCTGCTGGTGCAGAAATAATAGAGAGGGAAGAGAATCTGCTGGGTGAAAACAGTCGCCTGAACTGCTCCTCAGGCTCGCCTGTGCTGGCACGTACGCTGTGCTGGGCACGCAGCGAGACTGACCGTGTCACGGAGGTGCAGGGCCATGGGGAGACTGTAGGACGTCTCCTCATCCGTGAGGTGTATCGTAGCAGTGCACCTAAGCTGGACCCGAGAGAGGTTTCTGTAGCCTCTCCCTGTCCTCTGTGAAGAGCGTCCCACAGCATTCCCGCAGAGAAACGGCCCAATTTTCAGCTAGTTGCAGCTGGTTGACCATAGATCTCATGTGTGAAATGAATGGATTACTTCGTGTGTTTCCAATGTCAGCACTGGGAACAAACTGATCCAGAGCGCTGTGTCTCTCTCCCTGGTCTTCTGCGTGAAGTGAAGGCAATTCGCTCAACTCTGCTTCCTCCGGGGTTGTATTTTCTAAACTGTTTGGGGACACTGTCCCTTATCCGGTGACTTTCTTAGTTTGGGAGCTGGTGCAGGATTCAGACTGAGGCCTTGCCTTATTGAGGCCTTATCTTATTAATGCCTTACTTACAGAAGATACTGTTATCAGATTATCCTCATTTTAATGCATCAAGAGATCTTGTGTACCGTGCTTAGATTCTTTGTAAAAGGTCTCTGACCACAGCAGAGTAACACGAGTCCTTCCCATGCCGTCCTCATACAAGACAGGTTTTTTTTACAATGGCAATATATTGTGAACTTGGTTTTTAGCTTGCAATCTGCTATAACCCCACTGATCCTTCCTGCTACCAAACTAGGCATTTCGCTGACTGCCACGAAATTATTTGCACTTTCTATCTGTGCAAATAATTTCTTCTAAATGTACTATACCAGGCTCATCTCTATTTAATTCCTTTTTATTTTTGTTAGTACTTCCCTTACTTGCCAAGATGATCTTAAATTCTCATCGCTTCTCCTCCCTCTGCCACCAAATGCTCACTTCTACCCCTTTCCAGTTCAGTGTCACTTGGAGACTGTACAAGCTCTCGTTTCATTCCGCTCTCCAAGTTGCTAATGGAAAATATGGATAAACTCCTAGTGTGACAGAAACCTATCATAATGTGGGCATATTCCAAACCAGTTCTGATGGTTAGAAGACAACTGCTGTGTCAAATACGAAGGTGCTGGACCAGACACACTTTCCATTATCTTTTATCTGGCCCATCAATTGTCCTTGACTTTTTGATCATCCCTGTAGTGCAGGGATGACAAAGCACGGTGCAGAAATTACGGAGGCAATGTTAATTTCATCCAATAAACTCATCTCAGCACCAAATGCGGGGTCACCACTTTCATGCACTTTTGCAGAGAAGCCATTTCTGGTTACACTTGCCTTGCGGGCTTCCTGCCCCTCTTGGAAGCGGGTGGGGGGCTCCCCGTGAGGGAGAGCAGTGCAGCTTAGTTTCTACATCTGTTTTGATAGCTTTTGCTGATTGTGTCGAGCCTCTTGATATCTCGTCTAGCCCATCACACAAAGTGTTTGGCACTTCTCATCTAGACCATATTTTTGTAGTTTATCGCAGAGGGAATGATGTCACGTATCTGGGCTTCAGAAGGCTTATCACGCGTGCAGCTTTTGCTTTTCTGCTATGACAGTTAACCCATTAATTGTCAAGATTATTCTTGACAAACGTTGACAAAAGCCAAGGAACTACTGAACGCTTCAGCTTTTCCTGCTGTGTCTTTCCTCTGTGCCGGATTTGTGTAAGTGGCAAATCACTTATTTTTGAAAGCAAGAATAAAGCTTGCCTGAGCTTTGAATATGCTCAGTCAGGAACAGATTCTCTTAAGTACCACGGGCCAGTGTGTCTCTAATTACGTAGAATCATAGAATCATGGAATGGTAAGGGTTGGAAGAGACCTTAAAGATCATCTGGTTCCAACCCCCCTGCCATGAGCAGGGACATCTTCCACTACACCAGGTTGCTCAGAGCTCCATCCAGCCTGGCCTTGAAGACTTCCAGGGAGCAGGCATCCACAGCTTCTCTGGGCAGCATCCACAGTTGCTCTATCTTGTCTCAACTTCACTGGTTTGAAGAGACCTATAAACACCCATGGGCTGCTAAGTAGTGTACAGTAACTGCCATACAGCCTGCCAGCGCCTGGCATGTCCTGGGGCTGCGGGTATGCACGCGGGGCTGGGGGGGTTATTTCCTGACTGAAACTGTTTCGGTCCAGTTACAATTGTGTAGATTTTGCAGTAGGATCCAGAACTGAGCCTCATGTGTACTGGCCCACATGAACAAATATCAATAAACCATCCTGTATTTAATCTTAAAGGGATTTTTTGAAGTAAAGAGTACTTGATCTCAGATCACAGAATACAGAACACTATATTACACGCTTTAAATATATGTGTATTTTAAAAAGTAATGCTGTTGTGCTAATTCAAAGACATCTGTAGAGCACGTTGCTTCTGACTGATGATCACATGCAGCCTCATATTTCTACTCGGATGCCAACATAATGTCTTAATCACTTATAAATACCACTGTGTGGTAGCTATAGTAGTTATATAAATGTGGTATGTGCGTAGCTATTTCGCTGAGCCAATGTGTTTCAGAGAATCCAAGGTGATTAATTAGATAATGTCTATACTCACGGCCCTGTAGTGACAGCGCTGCATGTGAGCGCGTCGTCTGACTTGCTTGTGCAGTGACTCATAACGATGCCGAGCTGTAGTAATTGCCAAGAAATGCATGGATGGCTGTCTGCTGTTTGTGTTAGTGGTATGGTTCTGTCTTAACTATTTGCCAAGCCTGTGGAGGTCCAGTTCACACCCTCCTTGTCTCCAGCCATGTCAGTTCTACTTGAAGACCGTTGTGTTGCCTGTGGCAGGAAGGACGGGCACACTGCGGTGCTCAGCCTACAGTGCTCTGCTTGTACTGAAAAGCACAGAACGGAGAGCGATGCTGGGAGTGTTTTTCTCCCCCTTGGGTAAAATACAATCCTGTGCATATTCATCTATGTAACACTGCTCTGTTTTTAGCAAACTGTGTACGTTAAAACTGATTGGAGTCAGCTCACAGGGATTCTAAGGATTTAGCAAGCTTTCAAAATCTGTAGCTGCTAACTATATATTCCTTTTCTACCATCCTTAGGAAAAGGAAGTGGTTAAATTTGGGGTGTGCATTCCTGTCCTTAACTTCCATTTGTATATAAAAGCATGACAACTACTGGAAAGAGTTACCGGTTTTGGGAGGGGGTTCAAACAATGCACATGAAGACGAACTCTTTTCAATGGGCCATGTAGTGAAGACGGAAAAACTTTTTTTTTTTACAGCCTGGATACAGGCCCCCATAGCCAAACAAAAATAAATCTAGTTACAATTCCTCATTAGTGTGACTTGTGAGAAAAATGTCAAGAGGAAATACTGAGAGTCCATTTTATCGTCTATCCAGGATTGAAAATTTGTCAGTGGTGATCCATAGCTCTCCAGTGAAAATCTAGACAAGTCAGTGAACAGTTGCAGTCAACATATATACAACAGGCTGTCCTCTCCAATGCAAGAATAATGTTTATTTAACATGCGCTACTGTGTAGTAACAAGTTAAAACTTCAGATTCTTTCGTCAGTCTCATCATGAAGTGCAGTGTATATTATGTGTGCATTTAATGCATGTCAGCAGCTTCTCCTAGTTTTGATACTGATGTCTGGAATACCTGATAACCAGTCTGTGGAAAACACCAAGATGGCTAACCTACTGAATACCTCTCGGAAGTATGAGATGCACCCTAGATCCTTGAATTTATAACATGCTGTCGTACAAAAATCAAGAGTTACTTTATGTTGAAGAGATTGAATACTGGTAAAGAAACTGGGAAAAGTTAAAGAACCTCCAAAGCTGTCATTATTCAAGCAATTCTAGCCTCATTACTTTGAGTTAGAGGCAACAAACTATTTGAATGTTATTTTTTTTCCCCGTAGGCCTTTTCTAGCTTTTATGGTAGGAAGGGAACCACTGGAGACTTGGAGATTCTGACAACTGCAGAAATAGTCTGCAAAGAATGGAGCCATCCCTAGATCTCTGCATGTATTGGCTTGTAGTAAATAATGTGGTTCTGGTACAAACAGAGAAGTTGACACTTCATGCAAACTTTTAGAAAAAAAAACTGCGCTGAGACATTTGCAACTGCATATGCTTCTCACTAGGGTGACTGAAAGCATAAAGGAGGTGTTCTGCTGTACACAGGCTTTGACTGCAATATGAAGTGCATAGTGTCTAATAGTCTTCAGATTACATGTGTGACTTCTTGCTGGATTTCTGTAGCTTTGTGACTGGTGTTGTGTGTTAACTGATGTATTGCCAATCCCAAATATATTTTGTCTATTTTTAAACATTGCCCAATACAAGAAACTCCAGAGAAAATGTTAACTTCCTTTTAGTGAGGCTACAAAAAGATTTTGAAATGCTGATCTCTGTCATAGTTGTTAATACTGGAGGAGAATATATGGACATCATCTTGAAACAGCTCCAGGAGGCAAACTGTCCTAATCATTGGGTTATGGTTTTTGGTGTTTCCTTCGAGCTCTTATAGATGAGAAGCAAGAAAAAAGAAGAGTGATTTGAGAAGTTCAAGCCTGCTATTCCACCAGTGATGGACATGATTAGGGAGACAGGGAATTTAGTCTGAAAAGATTACTAGCACTCTGCTATGAGTCAATCAGAAGCTCTTTTGGGAAGAGGAAAACCTATTGTAAACAATAGTCTGTTTTCCAACTTAATATTGTCAAATCTATTATTGGACAATATACCAAGCAAAATGATTAAATCTGCTCTAAGAAAGACAGATGTTTCCCAAACAGAAAGATAGTAGAAAATTAGGATTAAATCCGAGACTCCAGATTTTAAATGAAAGGCTTCAGCTGCATTCAACGCATCTTTTTCCTATACATAACTCAAATTTTTGTGCAACAGCAGCACACTACTTGCCTTGTAATCGAGTGTGTTTGTTTGACTCAGCCAGTCCGAGTGGATTTCCATCAACACTGCATCCTCCACAAGAGTCTGGGAAGTTACTGGAATGTGCTGATACACACTTGGCTATGAAGTCATTCTGCCTAGGAGCAGGTTGTTTCCTAATTGTTCACCACTTGTTTCTTGGGTCACCTCTGACATGTGTCATGCAACCAAGAGCACATGTCACTGTGAGACAGGATGAGCTAGGTTGGTTCATTGTGGAGCAGGAAAGGACTTTTACCTTCTGAGGGAGAGAAGAATTGCTGATAGAGATTATTTTTAGCTAACTGGTTTGTTTTGAAATATTTGTTGTTCCTCAAATAGGCCACTTCAACTGAAGTAAATGCTTCATCTTGTAAGGTGCTACTCAAGGCTGAAAAGATTACTGAGTAGACTTTTGGTAATCCACAAGCTGGTGTTAACTAACAGCTTCCTTTTATGAATGCTGTAAAAAGGAAAAATGTACACTGGCTTCCTTCCCAGCTGCTGGTGGTGAAATATAGGTGCTGTGCTGAAACTGCTGCTTTATTTCACCGTTTGTCCCCAAACTCAGCGATGTGGGTGTACAAATCTTAAAGCTGAAACAAACATATGCGTGCAGCTTGTTTGTTTCTACAGAAATAACTTTTCATTCTTTCTTAAGTTCTACTTCGATAGCAGGCTGCAGAGTGCTAGTGCAGCCATGGAAATGTGTGCTTGTAGTGCTACGCACAGGATGCTCTTACAGCTAAATTCTGTTCCTGCAAATGGCTTGTCACGGCAAGTGTTACAGTAGTTCAGGACTCCTATTTGTGTGTATTTGGGGCTAATGGAGGGGGGTTTTACATCTATGCACAGTTTTTGATTTTCAGAGTGGATTTCCTTTCCTGTCTGAAATCCCATCTTGTGCAGACTTGTGTGAGGCTGCAGCCTTACTGCAAGAGGACAGCTTGCGTCTTTCTCATGCATCACGGAAAAGCTAGTCATAGTGGTGATTAATACCAAGAAGTAGCATGCTGACACGGAGAGAGGCATACTGAACATGTCCTCAGCTGACTGTACTTGTTGGGCATCTGGCTTCAGAGTTGTAACCTCTGCCATCATTACCTGGCCTGTATTTCCCCTGTGTGTGACCGTGTGGGTGTACACACCAGGATGGACTGCAGAAGGAACTTGATTTGTAGAAGGACAGATTTATCTGGCCCAAAAATACACACAGGGAAGTACATGTTCCAGTTTGAATATACACAGTATTTTAAAAGAAAATCAAACGGACAGCTAATCTATTAAAACACACACTCTTAGAATTAAGGTGTTTATACTCTTTGGGCCGTTACTCTAGAGTATAGAGCAGTTGGTGTCTTGATGTTCTAATATGTTAGGTGTATCTTAAATAAACCAGTGCAAGTAGTTGGATATATTTATTTGAACTCGTGTTCAAATTAGCAAACTTTTGAGCAAAGGCTGAATAATCGAATGATTTAGACCGGACCTTTGGAGGTCATCTAATCCAGCCCCCCTGAAATCACACACAGGTAATTCAGGTTGCTGAGGGCCATGTCCAGCTGAGTTTTGAAAGCTCCAAGGATGCAGACTCCAGAACTTCCCTATGCATCTTTTCCAGTGTTTCTGAAAGTTTTTTTCGTTTTTATTTTTTTGTTCACCCTTGACTATCTGGCTGGCTTTTCCCTTGTTTCCACTGGGGTCTGTTGCCTTTTGTGCTGTCGCTGTACATCTCCATGAAGGGTCTACCCTTGCATTACGCAGCTGGTGACAGCAATAAGATCTCCGTTGAGCTTCCTGTTTTCCCGGCTGAACATTCCCAGCTTTCTCAGCCTCTCCTCATACGTCAGGTGCTTCAGAACATCTGACCACCTTGGTGGTCTCCCCTGAACTGACCCCAGTGTGTCCACATCTCTTGCACTCAGGAGCCCCAGCACCACCGACTCAGCACTCCAGGTGTGAGCACTGAGGGATCACTTCCCTTGACCACGTTTGCTACTCCAGCCCAGGATGCCGTTGGCCTGCGTTGCCACAAGGGCGCAACGCTGACTCGTGTTCAAGGTGATGTCCACCAGGATCCCAAGGCCCTTTTCTGCAGAGCTGCTGTCTAGCCGGGGAGCCCAACTTACACTGCTGCACCGGGCCCTATATTAAAGGAGAGACTGCCGCTCAGTGTAAAGAATGGGTGCTGAGGCTATCTCTAACAACTAGTAATGTGCTATATATTAATATATTGCTGTTTTAATTACAAACAGTGCTATCAGCATGTAAACGGATGCAAACCTTCCTGAGTAACAACAGCATCTGATAAAGGAGGTCAACTTTTCTAAATACTGATCCATTAAGCTGAAATTTTTTCAAATGGCTGTTCCCCCTTGCTCTCCCATGCTTGTTTGTTCAGTTGTTTCAGCTCTTCAGTGTCAGTTCTGTCCCTGGCACTGTCAAAGGAATGCTTGGAAGTTACCGTGCTCTCTTGGGAAGATCTGGTTCCCCTTTGCTTGAGAAGGGAATTTGAAATGGGGAAAGACCACTGTGGTGGCATTGCATTTGAGCCTGCTGTTTTCCTTATGAAAAATTCCTAAAACTTTGCCAGCTTGTGTGTCTCTCAAAGCAGCAGTTTACAAATGCCCCAAATAAATTTAGTGTGTTCCTTGAGCAAAAGATGCTCAAGAAAGCTGAAATCTAAACATTTTCTTGAACCTTACAGATGTTTCTGGCCAAATATTGTAAATGCTAATCTGCAGAGTAATTCAGCATGCTCTGGCGTAAAGCTGAATAGGTGTCCTCTGCAATTTGTGGTGTTTGTGGCCTAATACAGTGCTGAAATACAGGCAGAAAGACATTCGCTTCCTGTTCTCCATCCTGCCCAGGCACTGTATGCAGATAAGGAAGAGCATCTTGAAAACGTGAAGATGAAGTGGGAAGCAGGCTAGGTGATGCACTTTAGAAACAGAGAGAAAAAGACAAGACTCAGGGAGAAGGACAGAAGATGTCAGAAAGTTCCAGATTTTTCAGGACTCTGAAGTTAGGTTTGAAGAGATGGCATTCATTTGTTAGGACAGCAGTGTGGTCACTTTAGCTATGGAGCCATTGCCCTGACGGGTACAGGTCCTCAATGCAGAATTGAAAGGTCCTAATGTTGACCACGCTGAATGTAAGTTTAGGTATGTAGTTTCACATAACGTAGGCTTTTAGAGCTAAGCACTCGGAAACTGGGAAAAACCAGGCTGAGGATTGTCAGTGCAGCAGTAATTTGATCCCTCTGTTCCCATAGAATTGGATTCTGCTGGATTTATTGGATCACGGAGATCGTGAGTGATGCTGTACAGATCATTGGAGACGAGCTTCTCACAGGCAGCCTCGATCCATGTGTTCATTCACTGACATCCAGCTTGTTACTTCGCTGTCTTACTCAGCCAAGTGCCCGAGGCTTGCAGCAGTGACCGAAGTCAGAAGGAGCTGACTTCTGAACATACCAGGTACAAAGAACTGCGCTTCATGTGTCTCAAGTGGGTGCCATAACTCATCAAGAGTGATAGTGTTGTCCTTAATCACTTCGGGCTGAAACCTATGTCTGTGGATGGGGCTGTTAGATCTGCCCTCCCCCAAAGGACTGGTATGAGTTTATGGAGTTTTCTAGGGATTTCACAGGAGAAATCCCTGAGGAAATCAACAGCAGTAACATAGTAAATGCCCATGAACTGAATGATGAATATTAAATTTTACGTTGTACAACTTTTATTCAGCACATACAGACTGTAGGCAGAGACTTGGTAGATTAGTGATATTTTTATAGAGATGCTGCAGAATTAGCATACACGTGAACATATTACAGCATTAGTATTTTCATGTTGTGAATTACCATGTATGTGCTTCTCCATTTCTTCCTGTTTTTATTTTATCTAACACCTTAAAATAGTTCTGGGTGAGAAAGACAAATTGCAGGTTACACTTTTGAGAATAGGGGGAAGGAAGGGTAAACCTATTCCTGCAAAATTGTGAGTATATTACGCAGGAGCTCTTACTCAGCGTGGTTTTCTCTTTGTGTTTTCTTTGTCAAGCTCAAAAATAAAGTCTAATTATTGTTGGGCCAGTTGGAATCTGCTCTCTGTGGATGGCTGATGAAGTTTAGTTTTTCTGAAGTTCAAACAATGGTTAGCACAAATGCAACATAGTCCTGCACACACATGATTTAGTTTACATGAATGGCAACTTGCTGCTGTGGATTGCCATTCTGAAGTCATGAAAAACATTGTTTGCTGTTTCCAAATGTAGATGCTAAACACAAAAAGAATCAGCTGATGAACACCACACATGGCAGTTCAAGGATCAGACTAGAAGTGGGAGGATCATCAGCTCCGGGGAAGCCAGTGAGAGTCAGGAGTGCAGTCAGACGAGTGATGTGACTGGTTTTCAGAGCCACATCTGCATTTCAGGTGAAAAGCATCTCAGAAACAGCTAGTGATTAGAAGAGATCTAAATGATCCTGAGATTGTCAGATGCCTCTGTTCCTGTTCCACCATGCTGTCTAGAAAATGGTCCACTATTTCCAGACAGGAAGGGTAGATGTTCTCACTGTCTCAGTGCGTTGACGCAGACTTGGTCATACAGTTCTAAAGCCAAGTAAACCTGACTTTTAAGCTGCACCACACTTTTTTATTTTCTTTTAGATGGGGAGTTTTCATCTTGATGTTGTGACATGAGGTGAAAGTCTTGATTTTACTATTATTGAGGGAGGAGGTAGAAAAACCTTTCATTTCCTAAAGCTTTCTCTATATGATTGAGTTGAGTCTATGTGGCTTATGTTTTAAATTCGAACAATTATCTTACATGTGTGGATTTGTGAATGAAAGCTCTTCTCTAAGGATATTAATGGATTTTCTTGGTTTACACTCCTTGGTAGAATTGCACGAAGAATTGGTTTAAGTTTAAATTCACTTTTTTGCTTCTGTGTAAATGTGATCTTAATCGGGACACTTCTCAAGACCAGTACATACCCCAATGAACTACACAAACCCAAGAGGCTGTGTCTGTGATGGAATTTTTCCCATCTCCTCCCTAACATCTTTAACACAATGACAATCCCATAAAATGTGTTGTAAACTTGCAGTTTTAATTCACATTATATCTAGACCTATTATAGCAGCCTCCCAGTACCCTAAGGGGGCCTACAAGAAAGCTGGAGAGGGACTCTTTACAAGGGCATGAAGTGATAGGACAAGGGGTAATGGCTTTAAACTGAAAGAAGGTAGGTTTAGATTAGATATCAGGAAGAAATTCTTTACTCTGAGGGTGGTGAGGCACTGGCAGAAGTTGCCCGGAGAAGCTGTGGCTGCCCCCTCCCTGGCAGTGTTCAAGGACAGGTTGGACAGGGCTTTAAGCACCCTGGTCTAGTGGAAGGTGTCCCTGCTCATGGCAGGGGGTTGGAACTAGGTGATCTTTAAGTTCCCTTCCACCCCAAACCATTCTATGATTCTATGATTATACTGGCTATGTACACAGGCGACTTTTCTTAACCTGCGAATAACTGAAGGGATGTGTTGTTCACAGTGGATAGCATGTTTCAAAATGCTGTGAAGATACTTCAGTTCCTGGAAAAACAAAAACGAATCCTCCAGACACAGAGATCTGGAGATAGCCTGCTTGGTGCTGCTTCTTAACTTGGTTCTCTTTCTTGTTAATTTAAACAAGGTCATGGGATATACAGCTTTTGTGATGGGAAATTTTCAGCTTCCTGCTTGCTGTAACACTTGGTGCAGGGTTCTTGCTGAAGCTTTCAGATTTCACTTTCTGCAAAGACTTTAGGTCTGGAGTTTCAAGTAAACAACATACTTAAAGGAGACATGTTTTGTTACCACGTAACTGGTCTGTACAGATTACTCATTCTGTGGCTTTTTAATGAAATTTGTAGTTAGGACGTCTGAGACAAATGCACAGAAATCTGATCTGTAACAACGGTGTTAACTTTATTCCTTCAGTAGGATGTTTCCATCATACAAAACAGAAGGGTTGGATGGATGGTTTTACTTACAAAATGGTGCTATTGCTGTGTCGTTTTGTTTGATGCCTGGTACACTATGAGCAATGACAGCATGTGGAGACCCTAAACTTGCCTTTCCTTTTTTTTTGATTCTATCTTGATACTTTTCACATCCTTTCTCGAAACTTTTCTTTCCCAAATGTATGAGTAAATGCCATTTCTGTTTCTGAGAGGCTTCCTACTGTTCTCCCAGGAAAAGCAAGCTTAGAATGACAGAGGACCTGTGACATTTGGGGCAGCTGATGTAATGAAGGGTTAAGATCTAGAGATTTCTCTAGTGAGCAGCGGTGGGAAACATCCAGTTATTAACAGGTCTACACATACTGATAGCTGAAGGCTTCCTATCATTTGCTCAAGAGTTTGGGGTTTTTTTTCCAGGTGAAAGACTTGTATTTTTGGGGGGGCTGAGGTCTGTCTTATTATTCTTTTGGATTTGTCTTCAGGATTTGTTGTCTTCTCTCTTGCAGTTTTTTTAGTTTCAAAGCTTTGTAGTTTTTAGCTTCTTTTTTTACTCAAAAGAGTGTTCTAGCACCAGTTTTGGGTCTGAGATCCATCACTGTATTTTTATTTGTACTGTGTACAAATTTAAAATCTGATATTTGGGATTATCTTTGTTGTTGTTATCTATGATGTAGTTATTAGTTATGAACTTTCAAGTCTTGTAAAGCAGTATTTTATTTACTTTAAACTTCTTTCCTCCCGTTCCTCTGTTTTACAGGCAGGATGAAAGACCGGCTAAACGAGCTGCGTGAATTTGCCAGGTTACACAACCAACAGTTTACTGATAATGAAGATGATGAAAATTCACCCCGTGATGTTCTCCTTTATGAGACTGACTATGCCTTGGAAATTCTTCATAAAGACATACAGAACATCCGGACAGAAAACGACCACCTAAAAGAGGATGTCAAGCGGCTCAGAAAGCAAAACAGCCGCTTCCTTACTTCCATGCGCCGTCTTAGTAGTATCAAACGAGATACTAATTGTATTGCCAGAGACATCAAGGCCCGCGGAGAAAGCATCCACAGGAAACTCCAGGTAATGAGAGATTTCAGCGAGGATGCGATAACAAAATACGGGGCAATGTCTGTCATTGCCAGGGTAGCGAAGAACCACTACGTTGACCTCATGCACGCCTTTCAGGAAGCTATGTTTGAATACAATGCAACAGAGATGGACCAACGGGAGAACTGCAAGATTCGAATTCAGCGGCAGCTAGAGATCATGGGCAAAGATGTTTCTGGCAACCAGATTGAGGAGATGATCGAGCAAGGCAAGTGGGACGTCTTCTCTGAGAATCTCTTGTCAGACGTTAAGGGGGCTCGCTCAGCCTTAAATGAGCTAGAGACACGTCATAAGGAGCTGGTGAAGTTAGAAGGTCGCATTAAGGAAGTTCACGAGCTCTTTCTGCAGGTGGCCCTGCTCGTGGAGGAACAGGCGGACACCTTCGATGTCATTGAGATAAATATGCAAAATGTGGAGGACTATGTAGGAGAAGCCAAAGAGCAAGTGAAAAAGGCTTTGGAATACAGAAGAAAACACCCCCTCAGAACAATCCTCTGCTGCTGCTTATCCTGTTGTAGAAGGTGACTATCCCACTGAAGCTATCACGGACAGACTCAAATGTCTTCAGGATGAGGCATTCTTCCCAGTGACTTTTCTGTAATGACAGCCTCTAGAAACAGAGGAGCTATTTTGCAATTGTTTTCGTTCATTGCCTTTTTCCTGAATGTGCTGAAGGCCGTTCTATTTGAGAGCTCCTAGAAATGTTGATAAAACTATTTTTAAGCTATTTTTAATTGAAATGTACTCTGTTGCTGTAACTAGAGGGGCAAGAAGATCTCTGCAACGATACTTGTTTCAGATAGGCAAGAAAGAGCAATGAATGATGGACTGATAACTCAGCCTAGGGAAGATGAGAAATTTCCAGAAGTAACTTTATTCTTATTTGCCAAAGTGAGTCTGCAGGCGGTGCAGCCTGGGGAATCACAATACACCATAGAATCAGGAGGTTTCAATTTTAACTAGTTTGGAGCCTGCTTGATGCAAATACTTGAACAGATTTTTGCTCTGTTTATTTGACAAAATACTGAGCCCATTAGCAGGAGCAGGACACAGAACTAGTTTCTGTTTCAACTTGATTTCCGTCTGTCACGAATCTTAACAGAAGTAACTGCACCTTAAATTATAACATGCACATTTTTCTCTGTTTGTGTGCAAGTGATTTCTCCATTTTGAGCACCCACAACTTTGTCAAGGTGGCTAGAAGCAACACTGAGGCATCTCACCGACTTTCAACTTGAGCCACTCTCTGTGCTCTTAATTTCAGAACTGCCATGCTTTTATGCTTCCCATACATTTTTCTGCCAATTAACACTTCAGCTGGAAAAGATGCATGCAGTGGCCTTCTGCAGAAGCACCCATAAGAAGACAACAGTTGGGGGGGCAAAGAAAGCATTTTAGGGTCTCCCGTGCTGGCACATACACACAAGCAGTTTTAGCGGAAGAATTATCCTGTCAATAGACTTTTATTTTTTTTATAGGCATTGATTTAATACGGATTTTTTAATATATATTTTAAATAACATGAAGAAATAAATTTATTTATTCCATTTTACTGATGTACAAAAGCTAAGGCTCTTCTGCCATTATTAGGAAGTCTCCACCTGGGAAAGAAAATAGATGTATTTCTTCAGTACACCTGAAGAAGAAAGAAAACATTTTAATGTCATTTCAGTGCTCTTTTCAAGCTTAAAAGCAATCTCTCCTTTTGTATAAGGGGAGTCTGCCTGCAGTAGGTTTGGAATATGAGGAGGGAATAGAAAATTTGCAGCCCTGGAAACCAATGAACACTGTCAGTGAAGCATATATTCATAAGGTCTGGGGAGTGATTTTAACTCCTGCTTTTGGAGGTTTTCCAACTATAATATTTCTAGGTGGCTTCCTGATACACTGTGATCTACTGCTGTCCTTTGAATTAACGCAGGACATTTTTTCAGAAGTTAGTGACCATTTTTAAAAACTCTGATCCTACTTGTACCTCTTTTAATAAATAGATTTAAACATTTCAGCTATTTTGCATTTGGGAGTTTTCCTCGGGAGATGCTCACAGCCATCTTCCTGCACCAATCACAATGAAACGTTTCCTTTCTGACCTTTTGCACACTAATTCTATATGTGAAAAAATACCATACATTTCTTACTATTTATATTGATATAGCAAACCAGCAAAATAAATTCAGCTTCGAAGCTCTCATACCCTAGTGGGAAATGCTTCGTAGCCAGACAGGCTTTTTTACACAAATAGAAACTATATGGATAACTTTTCTCAGAAACGGAAAGTCTCTTTTGCTGAAGCACCTGTCTGTGATAACATGGAAGAGTAAGGAACATCGATCTTCTAAACTAGAAGATATTTTGATATTCCTTGATGTCCTGATGATATCAGTATTACGCTTGCCTGAGGACCTCTCCAACAACCCAGGTTCAAACTTCAAGTGGGAGAAAGGAGGGTGTTGAGCTGGCACCATGGTAACTGCTTTGGTGCTACTCAAGAAGACAAAGTCCTTTACACTGCGGGTACTGCCATTCATGCCAGTGGAACTGTGCATTTGCAGAGAAATACCCTAACCCTCTGAGGGTCAGCATGTGGGCATAAATCAATGAAGAATAAAATATGTATTTCACTTCATCTGCATATTCTTATCATTCATCAATGCTTTTGATAAAAATGTGTACTTTTTT